>NC_079320.1:12307500-12619166 GCF_029931775.1 Euleptes europaea
GTCCCAAATTACGGTACATCCCCTGAATCTCGAGTTAAAAGGATAAGATGATGTGAAAGACCTCTACCTGAGACCCTGGAGAGCTGTTGCCAATCAGAGTAGACAATATTCACCTTGACAGACCAACGGCTGGACTCAGCATAAGGCCACTTCATGTGTTCAGTGGCTAGTCGTGGCTCAACTCCTGAAGCGCGCAAGCCACAGCAAGGGAAAGCAGCTTACCTAGCAAAATGCCCAGCGAAATGCCCAAAACACAAATGTGGAAATCACTGGCCGTGAGGAACATTAGAAACAAAGGTCCTTCCCATGGAATCAGATGGAATCAAACCCTCCCAGAGATAGTGCTGACGTTCCCTGCCATGCTGGCAGCAAAGACCAATGGGAGGGTCTGTGGCTCAGTGGCAGAGCATCTGCTTGGCAAATAAGTAATGTGAAAGACCTCTGCCTGGGACCCTGGAGAGCCGCTGCCGGTCTGAGTAGAAAATACTGACTTTGATGGACCAGGGGTCTGATTCAGTAGAAGGCAGCTTCATGTGTTCATGTGACACAGAACTGCAATCCAGATTAACAGTTTTGGGGAGGGGCTGTGGCTCAGGGGTAGAGCATCTGCTTGGCATGCAAAAGGTCCCAGGTTCAATTCCCGGCATCTCCAGTTAAAGAAGCTAGGCAAGTAGGTGATGTGAAATACCTCTTCCTGAGACCCTGGAGAGCCGCTGCCGGTCTGAGTAGAAAATACTGACTTTGATGGACCAAGGGTCTGATTCAATATAAGGCAGTTTCATGTGTTCATGCGTTCAGAAAGCCAGAGGCTCTTACGTCAGGTTGCCACCTTTTCTCTCACAGACCTCCTGTGTTTTTCAAAAGCGCATAGCAGATGATAAGCAAACAAATCCTGCTATACTCAATCTTCAAGTGCTGCACAGAGAACAAAACCACTTCCTTCCTTGATTTGAGTCCAATAGCACCTAAGAAACCAACAAGTTTTGGGGGGCATGCGCTTCTGGGAGTCAACGCTCCCTTTGTCAGATACAAGCAGGAACGGAGATCCCTGGGTCCTTCGATCCCGATCACCCTTCCCACCTTCAGACTGGGCTCGGTGCTAGAGCATCTGTTTGGTATGCAGAAGGTCCCAGGTTCAATCCCCGGCATCTCCAGCTAAGGATCAGGCAGTAGGTGAAGCGAAAGAACTCTAATTAAGACCGTGGAGAGCCGCTGCCAGTCTGAGTAGACAATACTGACCTTGATGGACCAGGGGTCTGAGCCGGCATAAGGCAACTACATATATTCATCTAGATTTCAGTCTGGTAGCACCTTAGAGGCCAAGCAGATTTCCAGGGTAGCTGTTCTACCACATACCAGCACGGCTGTCCTCCGAAACCATCTACGTGTGTTCATGTACTCAATTCTAATTCAACAATTTTATGACAGTCTTTCGTAGGAGAACAGTGACATTTTAGATCTGCAGCAGAACGCCCCGGAAGATCAAAATGTCTACACACCGGTTTCTGAACACAGCAATTTTTTAACAAGTCTGATTGTGTCTATTTAGAGCCAGCATGGTATAGTGGTTAAGAGAAGTGGTTTGGAGCGGTGGACTCTGATCTGGAGAACCGGGTTTGATTCCCCACTCCTCCACATGAGCGGCGGATGCTAATCTGGTGAACTGGATTTGTTTCCCTACTTCTACACACAAAGCCAGCTGGGTGACCTTGGGTTAGTCACACTCTCTCAGCCCCACCTACCTCACAGGGTGCCTGTTGTGGGGAGGGGAAGAGGAGGCGATTGTAAGTCGGTTTGATTCTCCCTTAAGTGGCAGAGAAAGTCGGCCTATAAAAACCAACTCGTCGTCTTCTTATATTCTTTTGGTTTGTCCAATGTAGAGAACGGCCATCTGTCATTACGCCATATCTCTACAGCTGCTTATGGGTTCCTCCACTTCCCAGCTATACTACACCACACCGATGGCCATTCTCCCCCCCCCCACACCGCCCCAACCAGCTCTATTCTGTGTCTAGGCCTTCCTCCACTCCCTGTGGTATCATTCAAGCTCCACCACATACAGGACATTATTTATAGATCTGTGTCTATTCTGGGCCAGGCATGAGGGCCAGAGAAAGGAAACAATCACCCCATCCTCGGGCCAATTCTCTCCACATCTATGGGCACCTCACGGGGGACCAGGGGATGAAAGATCCTTCTCCACCAGGGGTGCAAACTTTCAAGCACCCAGTAGCCCATTGATGTATTCAACAACTGGGCTTGGCACCCATCTTTCTCTGACCCAAATTCTGTCCTTCTTCCAGACCTTCCCCCTACCAACTGCCACTATTTTTTGTTCTTTCCCACAGGCACATGTTTAGCTTTTCCCAATAAGAACATAAGAAAAGCCAAGCTGGATCAGACCAAGGTTCATCAAGTCCAGCAGTCTATTCACACAGTGGCCAACCAGGGGCCTTCAGGAAGCCCACAAACAAGACGACTGAAGCATTGTCCTGCCTGCGTTCCACATCACCTAAGATAGTAGGCCTGCTCCTCTGATCCTGGAGAGAATAGGTATGCATCACGACTAGCAACAATTTTATCTAGTTGACATGTGCTGTGGCTCAGTGGTATAGCATCTGCTTGGCATGCAGAAGGTCCCAGGTTCAGTCAACGGCATCTCCAGTTAAAGGGACTAGGCAAGTAGGTGATGTGAAAGGCCTGTGCCTGAGACCCTGGAGAGCCGCTGCTGGTCTGAGTAGACAATACTGACTTGGATGGACCAAGAGTCTGATTCAGTATAAGGCAGCTTCATGTATTCAACTCTCCCCTCTTAAAGCCTTCCAAGTTGGCAGCCATTACCACATCCTGGGGCAGGGAGTTCCACAATTTAGCTATGTGTTGTGTGATAAAATACTTCCTTTTATCTGTTTTGAATCTCTCACCCTCCAGTTTCAGCAGATGACCCCACGTTCTGGTATTATGAGAGAGGGAGAAAAGCTTCTCCCTGTCTACTCTCCATTCCATGCATAATTTTATAGGCCTCTATCATGTCTCCCCTTAACCGCCTTCTTTCCAAGCCCTAAGCGTTTTAACTGCTCGTCAGAGGGCAGTTGCTCTAGTCCCCCTGATCATTCACTCTTTCCTCCCTTTATATAATTTTCTCCACCAGTCTTCCTTGGCAATTAGACTCGGTTTGAGCCAGGTTGTCCTAGGCCCCTTCTGCTGCCAGCTCTCAGAATATTCTGGCAGGTTTTTTTTTTTTCCATTTAAAATGGTCTCTTCTCCCTCTGCCTCCATCCTGACAGAGCTGCGCTCAGAAAAACCCCCAAAAAACCCATACATTTATATGATCTAGCTTATTTCCTACTCTTCTTAAAAGCTCAGGTTGAGACACACTGGGGGGGGGGGAGAGTTTGCCCTATCCTGAGAGGTAGTTTAGGCTGAGAAAGAGAGAGCGAGCATCTTGCCCAAGGTCACCCGTACGCTTTGCGGCTGTCAGGATTCAAACCCAGGTTCCCGCCCAGCATTCCCGTTCACTAAACCACACAGGGCTTACACGCTAACGAATTTTTGAATGCTCACATCCACTAAGTGCCTGAACTGTTCCAGAAAAATCCACTTTGCATCACGTCTGCTTCCACAATATCGCACCTCTGGAATAAATCGGGGACGAAGACCACAGAGAGCTTCTGTTACTCTGAAAAATTCTTCCATCTCTCTCCTTTGATGCTGAGCTATTTAATTAACCAGCAGAGGGGCTGGGGGTGCAGTTAAGTCATTTCAAATCTCCTCCTCAGCTTCCAGTTTCAACCCTATTCCACAGTACATCTTCGGCGGCTGAGGAACTACAATCTCTTATGCTAGTCATTTCTTTCAATATGCATATGCCTATAATCAAATCCCATCCCAGGTTACATAAACTTCAATTTCCCATTATGTGCTACTGCAAACAGCAAAAGAGACATCCATATATTGATACATATCCTGGTTCAGTAGCGACCCTTAAATGAGCTATCCAAATCCCCCCCCCCAAAAAAAGAAGACCTAACTGGGAAAACAGTCTACCAAGCAGGTGAAATTTGGTACCCAAACAGCAGAACAAGGATGGCACAACTTGATGCCAATGAAATCTCCTGCATTTGTGAAACTGGAAAACACCATCTGTTGTTCAATCCGACTTCCATTTGACAAAATGCAAAAATATTATACTCCAGATTTTTTTTAGAAAATATAACTATTTAGGAAGTCCACACACAGAGACGTTTTTTCCACATTGCACATAAGAAAAGCCCTGCTGGATCAGACCAAGGTCCATCAAGTCCAGTTCACACAGTGGCCGACCAGGCGCCTCTAGAAATCTCTCTCCCAACTGACAATCGTAGGTCCAAAATGACACCCCGTGGCAGATTTCATCCAGCTTTCCCATTGCCCCCAGAGGGACTGGTTCGTCCTGAACAGCTCTTGGGCTGCACTTTGTGCGGAAGAGGAGGAAATAGTTGGTGCCGATTTTGACGCTCGAAAGAAGGCCGTGGTAAAAATCCTGAGATTCTCCTCCTCACCCCAGGCTTTTCCATACCCCCTAAGAGCGAAATGGGCACGGAAGGAGTGAAGATTAGGAATTATTGCGGATCCAAATGCAGAGAGCCGGGGACCGGATTCGCCGCTCTCTAGAGGCACATTTTCCCAATCTGAATCCTCAAAACTCTGCATGGGGGGCTCATTGCTGAGTCCTGAGGATCTGGCCGGGGGAAATGCGCATCTAGAGAGCGGCGCATCCAAGACACGCGATTTCGCCCTGCGTGTTTTCCTTCGCACGGATGGCGCTGGAACCGGTCGAGGGCAACGGACCGGCGAAAAGAAAAGAAAAAAAGACAGAGCGCCCCCCCCCCCATCCAAGAAAACTAAAGTCTCCCTTCTCCCACCCCGGACCCGAAACTCAACCAAGGCCATTTATCCATGGGAGGTTTTGCCTTGGATTTGCCACTCTTTAGACGCACTTTCCCCCCCCCCTCCATATTTTCAAAACTCAACCATAAGCCCCCCGTGCAGAGTTTTGACGATTCGGATGGGGGGAAACGTGCATCTAGAGAGCGGCGCATCCAAGGCAAAACCTGCCATGCATAATATTTTCAAAACCCTCCGACACGCGTGGCCCAAACGCGGGCACGTGCGCCGCCGACACGCCGGATCGGGACCTCTCTCTCCCTCTCCTCCACCCCCCCCCCCCCGCCATTCCTCCAGACACCTACCTGGCCGGCCGGGGCGGCCGCTCCGCCTCCGCCCGCCTCGCCGCTCACCCCCTCCGCCTCTCCGGGGAAGGCGCCGGCCCCTGGCCCGGAGCAGGGGCCCGGGAGGCGGCCAGCAGGAGACGGGCAGGGCGGCGGGGAAGCAGCTGCTGCCTCCTCCTCCTCCTCCTCCTCCTCCTCCCGGCCGCCGGCGAGAGCCCAGGCCGGCCAGGCGCGCAGGGCGGGGAGGCAGAGGCTGGCTGCGCGTCGGAGGGAGGGGAGGACGGAGGGGAGGGGGCGGAGGGCCGCCCGCCCTTGGCCGGAGCCGCAGCCCAGCGCGCCTCTGCCGGCAGAGACGCGGCGCATCCCTGAGCGCGCGCGCAAGCACGCCGCTCGCCTCCCGGGGAGGGAGGGAGGGAGGGCGCGAGCGCAGTTGGGGGGGGGGGAGCCGGATCGCCCCCCGGGCGGAGGGGGCCTGCCCGGCTGGCCGGAGCGCACCTGCCCCGCAGCGCCCCCTGGCCGGCCTGGCCTGGCCTGCCCGGACGGGACCCTGCAGTTTCCCTCCGGAGCTGGCGGGGCTTAGTTAGACCCAGGGGCTACAGTCCACAATACAATAGCCATGCGGGTTAGCTTTGGATTCCACGCGTTAACAGATCGCTCCGGGACGCAATGGGTCCACATTAACCTGCCGCACCCTCCTTAGCACATTATCTGGATGCTTGCAGGACAATTACGGATTCCGTGGACGGCCCAAAAAACAAATCGGTGGGTTCTGGATCGCATCAAGCCTGGACTGACCCTAGAAGCTAAAATGACTCAACTGAGGCTGTCGTATTTTGGTCGCTCATGAGACGACAAGAGTCCCTGGAAAAGACCGTCGTGCTAGGAAAAGTGGAGGGCAGCAGGAAAAGAGGAAGACCCAACCAGAGATGGATTGACTCAATAAAGGAAGCCACGGCCTTCAGTTTGCAAGATCTGAGCAAGGCTGTCAAAGGTAGGACATTTTGGAGGACTTTCATTCATAGGGTCGCCATGAGTCGGAAGCGACTTGACGGCACTTAACACACACACACAGGACAATGGTTAGCACATTACCCTTGTTACTTTTTGCAGGACAATGATTCAGCTCAAACCCAACCCCTTTCTGACTATATAGTGCTCTTCCTACACACTTGACACTGAGAGACGCTGTCCTTCAGTGTTCCTCCTCTGAAGATGCCTGCCACAGCTGCTGGCAGAAACATCAGGAAAGAAAATACCAAGACTACGGTCACACAGCCTGGATAACCTACAAGAACCAAAGACCCAGGGGCGTTTGGAAACCCCCCCTCTGCGGTTGATGGTCAAGAGCCGGGGTTTGGAGCGGCGGACTTGAATCTGGAGAGCCGGGTTGGTTTCCCCGCTCCTCCGCATTAGGAGCCCTGACCTGGATGGCCCAGGCTAGCCTGGCCTCGTCAGATCTCAGAAGCGAAGCAGGGTCGGCCCTGGTTAGTATTGGGATGGGAGACCACCAAGGAAGTCCAGGGTTGCTGTGCAGAGGAAGGCACTGGCAAAACCACCTCTGTTAGTCTCTTGCCGTGAAAACCCCAAAAAGGGGTCGCCGTAAGTCGACTGCGACTTGACAGCACTTTACACACACACACATGCCCAGATTGAGGTTAAGCCTGTAGCAAGCACAGCCATTAGGAGGGAAGGCAGTATGGTATAGCCCGATCTCATCTCAGAAGGTAAGCAGGGTCAGCCCTGGTTAGTATTGGGATGGGAGACCACTAAGGGATACCAGGGTTGCTATACAGAGGAAGGCACTGGCAAAACCACCTCTGTCAGTCTCTTGCCATGAAAACCCCAAAAAGGGGTCGCCATAAGTCGGCTCCGACTTGACGGCACTTTACACACACACATACACCACATGAGCGACAGACTCTAATCTGGAGAGCCGGGTTCAATTCTCCACTCCTCCACACTAGCGGAAGGCTCTAATCGGGTGAACAGGGTTGGTTTCCCCACTCCTCCACATTAAGCCAGCTGGGTGACCCTGGGCCAGTCACAGCTCTCTCTCTGAACTCTTTTGGCCCCACCTACCTCACAAGGTGTCTGTTGTGGGGAGAGGAAGGAAAGACGATTGTAAGCCACTTTGAGACTCCTTAACAGTTGAGAAAAGCAGGGTATAAAAACCAACTCTTCTTAGAATCATGGAGTTGAAAGGGACTGCCATGGTCATCTAGTCCAACCCCCTGCACAATGCAGGAAATTCACAAATACCTTCTTCTACTACTAGAAAACATTAAGAACCCAAGCAGCTTGTATCTACCGCTTCCTGGGAATTTAGGAGTCTTCAAAATACTCGATCAGATTATTCCAATGGCTGCCTCCCATCAAAACAGAGAACTTTCCATGCAAATGAACTCTAATCAGAACATTCCTTTGAGGTGTGCCCTATCTCCCCCTCCCTCTCATTATATTTTGTTCTAATTAAAAATGACAAAAGTTATTACAGGAAATGCACTAATTGTGCTTTTGCTACTTTCTTGGTACTTCAGAATGCAAATCTGATAGGTGATGCTGTGAGAATTATGAAAGGGGGGGGAATATAGGCTGTGAAAACTCCATATAATTAACCCACTCTACTGCAAAAAAAATATTGCCAAAGAGACAGATTCCCAGCATCGCCTTCCTTCTCAGCATGTACCCATGTGAAAAGAAACCTCTCTGCTTTGCATAGCAAAATCACAAGTACTTGGAATTAATCTGCAAAGGCTATACATGAAGGATCAGAGGTGGGGTTGCCAATTTAATTTTACTGGTTTTGCCCCGGTGCCTTTAACATCCTGACAGGAAGGAATTAAGCAGGTGACGTTTTACCGTGGCTTTATTTTCATGCCAAGCAAAAAACAAACAAATAAAAGCTTAATTTTTTCTTGCATGGCTGTTGCTAAAGGCACAAGAGCAGGAAAGGTTAAAGAAAATTGGCAGCCCTATGTATGGGTACAGTAAATATCACAGTAATTGTCTACAAACTAATGCAGGGGAGGACAGTTCTCTGGCATGAGGGCTACTGTAACTTCTATGGTTGTGTAGATGAACAAATGTTGGCAGGTGCTGCTTTTCAGATATTGGCAGCGTACTTTCCGGTCCCTCTGCCAAGCGAGGATAGGCTTAATGAGCATGATGAAGTGGCCTGTAGTTGTTGAAAGGCTTGTGCCATGAGAAATCTATTCATCTTCCTGGTAACACCAGACTCTTTATTCCTTTGAGGGGTGTGGGAGCCCTAGTGATGAAAATGTAGCCATCCCAGGAGGTACTTGCAACAAAGATCAAGAACCCAGGGCCCCTTCGGGAGGGGCTGTGGCTCAGTGGTAGAGCATCTGCTTGGCATGCAGAAGGTTCCAGGTTCAATTGCCGACATCTCCAGTTAAAGGGACTAGGCAGGTAGATGATGTGAAAGACCTGTGCCTGAGACCCTGGAGAGCTGCTGCTGATCTGAGTAGACAATACTGACTTTGATGGACCAAGAGTCTGATTTAACCTTAATTTGGTCCTTTGACTGACCAAGACCTAATTCACCTGTACCACACAGGGTGCTTCCACACTAAGTGAAACTGAGTGGAGTTATCATACTTCTACATGTAGGTCTAATATGGGTTCTCAATGACAATACAGCTGATTTACCACTCTCCCATTCTTTCCTCATTGTGTGTGTGTTAAGTGTTGTCAAGTCGCTTCTGACTCATGGCAACCCTATGAATCAGTGTCCTCCAAAATGTCCTGTCTTGCACCCTTGCTCAGGTCTTCCAAATTGAGGGCTGTGGCTTCCTTTATTGAGTCAATCCATCTCTTGTTGGGTCTTCCTCTTTCCTGCTGCCCTAAGCTTTTCCTAGCATGACTGTCTTTTCTAGTGACTCTTGTCTTCTCATAACGTGACCAAAATACGGCAGCCTCAGTTTAGTCATTTTAGGTCAGTTCAGGCTCGGTTTGATCTAGAACCCACTGATTTGATTTTTTGGCCGTCCACAGTATCCGTAACACTCTCCTCCAACACCACATTTCAAAGGATTCTACTTTCTTCCTATCAGCTTTCTTCATTGTCCAGCTCTCACACCCATACATAGTAATAGGGAATACGATGGCATGAATTAAGTTAATCTTGGTGGCACATCCTTATACTTCAGAATCTTTTCTAGCTCTTTCCTCATTACATTCCTGTTTTGTTTTTGTTTTTTTGGTGGGAGATGTTTTATTGGGATTATTTTGCCTATATGTGAAATAGATGTACAATTTCTGTGGTGTGGGGACAGTCTTTCCAATATTATTCCTATGAGGGAATCTCCTAGAGGAGAGTGACGAGAATGACGAGAATGATCAGGGGCCTGGAGACCAAGCCCTACAAGGAAAGACTGAGGGAATGTCCAGTCTGGAAAAGAGGAGGTTGAGAGGGGACATGATTGCTCTCTTTCAAATACTTAATTTGAAATGCTGTCACTTCGAGGAGGACAGGGAACTGTTCCTGTGGGCAGCAGAGGATAGGACTTGCAATAATGGGTATAAATTATGGATGGAAAGAAACCAGCTGGATATTAAGAAAAACATTTTTACAGTAAGAGTTGTTCAGCAGTTGAATTGGCTGCCTAGGGAGGTGGTGAGCTCCCCCTCACTGGCAGCCTTCAAGCAGGAGCTGGACAAGCACTTGTCAGGGATGTTCGAGACTGATCCTGCATTGAGCAGGGGGTTGGACTAGATGGCCTCTATGGCCCCTTCCAACTCTATGATTCCATGATTTTGCAATGCTCACCGGATGATGTGGGTTTTGGCTAAAGTTGGGAAATAGTTCCAATTCTCAACTTTGACACTACTTGCCTTTTTTACCGTTTTTAAATTTTTGAAATTGGCACTGTGACACTCTTGTGAATTGACACCATTTCTATTTTTATCAGTAAGCGATATCTCTGGTGTCATGACACAGCAGCACTAAACTGCTCAAACAGGAGGAAAATGAACTGATGTCAATGAAGAGAGGAGAAAGTCGAATCTCATAATCAGAACAAAAAAGAGCCTCCTGTATAGATGGGAAAATCCAGGAAGTAAAGTATTTCAGATGCCCACTATTCACAGGCATCTCAACCCTCCACATGCAGGCAATACCAGAGCAGCAACGACTTTTGATCGTTAGGGTTGCCATCCTCCAGGTGGTGGCTGGAGATCTCCTTCTATTACAACTGATCTCTAGCCGATAGAGATCAGGTCACTTGGAGAAAATGGCCACTTTGGCACTTGGACACTATGGCATTGAAGTCCCTCCCCTCCCCAAACCCCGCCTTCCTCAGGCTCCGCCCCCAAAATCTCCAGTTATTTCCCAACCTGGAGCTAGCAACCCTATTGATTGTGGAGAATGCCTCCCCCTCCAGGTAGGGAAGCACCCCGAAAGTGTTTTTCAGCCCCGCTGTCACTTTTGATGTGTCCTTGAGAAAAATCAGGCAGTCATAAAATCAGGCAGTGCCTGATTTCCAAATCCGCTGATGGCCAAGCAGGTAGTCACATTTCCACCTTCCTATGATTACTGGGGAGCTGACAGTAATCCCAAGGTTTCTTTATAAGGTGCTCAGAGACCCGGCAAATCCTTCAAAATGATCCCCATTTCAAAAGCTTCATCTTAACTTCTATTCTCGCAAGAGCGATGTAGTGTGTCAACAGATCCCTATCTGAGGGAGACAATGACAGTCAAGCTTGGGCAGCAATGTTGCACTACCCGTTGTGCTCCACTGTGATGTGTTTTTTTTTCCATCATCTGAGCAAGGTCTTTTGAAGGTGCTGCCCTGCAGCTGCTGCCTGTACCCAAACAATTGTTCTCCTCCCAATGGGAATGGCCAGCCTGATGAGTAGGGTTGCCAACCTCCAGGTGGTGGCTGGAAATCTCCTGCTATTACAACTAATCAGTTAACCTGGAGAACATGGCCATTTTGGCAATTGAACTCTATGGCATCGAATCTCTCCCCTCTCCCACCCTCCTCAGGCTCCACCCCCCAAAATCTCCAGGTATTTCCCAACCTGGAGCTGGCAACCCTATTTATACCCCAATATCTCCATTGTTCAAGGAGGCTTACAAATGTATTTGAAAAGATATGGTATTTTTCAGCTGGTGCAACTGTATTGACTGTCTCCAACCCAATGCTTGCAGGCATCAGTAATATGGGAATATATTCATGTATGTATTTATACCCCACTTTTCTCCCCAATGGAGATCAAAATCAGCTTACAATATCATTCTCCTTTCCCCTATTTTATCCTTACAACAACAACCCTGTAAGGTTGGTTATACTGAGAGTGAATGAACAGCCCACAGTCACCCAATAAACTTCCATGGCACAGTGGGGATTTGAAACGGGCTCTCCTGGATGCTAGCCTGACACTCTAACCACTATACAACACAGCTATGATGGGTCAGTAGGGTTGCCAAGCTCCAGGTGGTCACTCACGAAAAATAACAGCACGTAGCCCAAATATTCAACTCTATTTCACTAAGTCAACATGAATAAAAGTACAATCGCTATCTAAGTGCATGATCCAAACAGAAACAATACAGAAACCACACACTGTATGATTACACTCACACCTCTTCTGAAGTCCGAAAAGTTTTTTATAAGCTTATATTGACCATAATTTAGGAGCACAGACCTCAGTAACAAGGTGAGAAAATTCCTCCGTTGTCACCAGCACGTGTCAGAGATTCTGGCTGACGAAAGGTACCTCTGGCTCCTGAACATTGCACAGTCTGTAGAATTTCTAAAGAGGCTGTGCTGTTCCAACAGTCCGGACTCGTCTTGCCAGGGTAATGAGACAATAGCCACAAGGTAAAGGAAAAAAGGAACATGTATCCTAGGTACTTGGTCACGTTTCACCATAAGGCTTCTTCAGCCTAAAATCTTCAGTATGACCACCAAGGGTTCTCTCAATGAATTTGAAGCTTTAAAGTACCGTACTTGGAAGAGCTTGGAAGCAAAGTGGGGTTGGCCCTGGTTAGTACTTGGATGGGAGGCCACCAAGGAAGTCCAGGGTCGTAATGCAGAGGAAGGCAACAGGAAACCACCTCTACTCATCTTCTTGCCTTGGAAACCCAGTAAGGGGTCTCCATTAGTTGGTTACGACTTGATGGTATATACGCACATAAGTAACGCCTGTGGGAAAATCTTGGAGAGTTCTTATTGTACTTACTGCTTTTATTGTATTGCTGATTCATTTTTGCTATCTGCCTTGAGTTCTGTGAGAAAGGTGGACTATAAATGCAGTAAATAAACAAAACATAAGGACATAAGAACATAAGAAAGGCCATGCTGGATCAGACCAAGGTCCATCAAGTCCAGCTGTCTGTTTACACAGTGGCCAACCAGGTGCCTCTAGGAAGCCCACAAACAAGACGACTGCAGCAGCATTATCCTGCCTGTGTTCCACAGCACCTAACAGAATAGGCATGCTCCTCTGATACTAGAGAGAATAGGTATGCAGCACGACTAGTATCCATTTTAACTAGTAGCCATGAATAGCCCTCTCCTCCAGAAGCATTTCCACTCCCCTCTTAAAGCCTTCCCTTAAAACCTAAGGACGAGTACCAAATGGCTGTGGCTCAGTGGTAGACTGCACACTTTACTAACAGAAAGTCTAGGGTTGCCAGCTCTGGGTTGGGATCTACCTGGAGATTTTAGCAGTGGAGCCTGGGGAGGGTGGGGTTTGGGGAGGGAGCTCAGCAGGGTACAATGCCACAGAGTCTACCCTCCAAAGCAATTTTCTCCAGGGGAACTGATCTTGGTCATCTGGAGATCAACTGTAATAACAGGAGATCTCCAGGTGCCACTTGGAGGTTGGCAACCCTAAGAAAGTCCAACATTCAATCTCTGCCAAGGGACTCATGTAGTAAACGATGAAGAAGATATGTCTGGGCCTGTGAACCACAACAGAGAGAGCTGTGCTAGATGAACCAATAGTGATGAATGTGGCAGGGTCATAGGGTATCCTTTAAATTTATGGACTATTTGTTTCCAAAAAGAAAAAACAACTCCTGACCCTGACCTCCCACAACTGTATACATCCAGTGTTTATTCAACCGGGACAGGATACAAAAGCGGCGCTGGTCCCACCATGCCTATTGTGCGGGAGGGCTTGCAGTTGAGTCAAGAATGTTCACTTCTTTTGTTCCTTCCATGGGAACCTGTCCAGAAGCCATTATCTTGACACATGACCAACCTCCAGCCCCCAAACATATGTTTTCCCCATCAAGTCACAACTGACTCATGGGTACCCCATTGAGTTTTCAAGGCAAGAGACGTTCAGAGGTGGTTTGTCATTGCCTGCCTCTGCGTAGCAGCCCTAGGCCATTTATACAGGGTCAATTTTGATGCTCCCGCAAAGCTCTTTTTTTTAACACGACCTTTAAAAGGCCTATTCACAGTCCCAATACAAAAGGAGAAATTCCAGCCACCCCCCACTCGCCTGCTCCTTCATTCCTTCCTTTCCATAGCCATTAGCAATCGCTGTTAGCATAGCTAATGTGTGGATGTGATTTTGCATTCTTCCTTGAGGGGATTCTTCGAGGTGGGGTGGAGCAAAGACAAAAGGTCAGGTTAAAGGGGCTCTTAAGAAATGCGAAGCAGGTATGTGCCGGCTTTGCAGTCACTTCCTGAACGATGGTTCAGCATGAAAAACTAAAAGAAAATATATACGGGGCACTTCAGCCTGGATTGCGCTGCTAATTACCAAGCATAAATGGCCCTGGACTTCCTTGGTGGTCTCCCATCCAAACACTAACCAGGGCCGACCCTGCTTAGCTTCCAAATCTGACGCAACTGGACTAAAGCTGAAAGGATGTTCAGTGGTTGATGTGAATGGTTGCAAAAGGAAAGTCCAAAGCTGTTCGATGCATAGGCCCCAGAGAGGTCAGATGGCACTATATATTTATGGGTGTGAAAGCTGGACAATGAAGAAAGCTGATAGGAAGAGAGGAAATTCCTTTGAATTGTGGTGTCAGAGGAGAGTGTTACAGATACCGTGGACTGCCAAAAAAAACAAATCAGTGGGTTCTACATCAAATCAAGCCTGAACTGACCCTAGATGCTAAAATGACTCAACTGAGGCTGTCATACTTTGGTCATATTATGAGAAGACAAGAGTCACCGGAAAAGACAATCATGCTAGGAAAAGCTGAAGGCAGCAGGGAAAGAAGACCCAATAAGAGATGGATTGACTCTGTAAAGGAAGCTGCAGCCCTCAGTTTGCAAGATCTGAGCAAGGCTGTTAAGGATAGGGTGTTTTGGAGGACATTGATTCATAAGGTCGCCGTGAGTTGGAAGCGACTTGACGGCACTTAACACACACACAACACAGAGTTGAAAGACTTCTGTCACCCTGCAGAAGCAAAAGCACGAAAGCTATAGAATTGTATTCGGTTAGCTTAAAGTCATCATCTCATGCTTAGTTAATAGAAACAATTGGCAGAGAATTCCAAAAATGTCACAGCTCTGCTGGGCCAAAAATATATATATCTTTCCTACCAGCATTAGCTGCGAAGCCCTAAAAGATTATTTACAGAAATGGAGCTCCCTTGCTGCATTTGTCACAGAGCTCTCCAGCCTAATAATAGTCTCTAGAAACAAATGGCGCGGATTAATTCCTGAGATGTGCTGCAGGAGAAAATTATTTCCTTTTTTGCTCCCTCCTGAGGAATGCTTTTATGCCTAGGGATTCACTCACAACCGGGAGCGAACTGTAGACCAATTAACCTTCCAGGTTTCCTCCTGTTAGTCTTCTAGTTCAGGTAGACATGGAGATATAATTAAGGAAATGTTGGGGTGGGGGGCGTCTCCTGCAGTTGTTAAAGGTACAGGACAGAAAAAAGGTGGTGGCTCTGATTCCAACTCCCAGCTTAAAGGCAGGAGAATCACCATTCCCACCCACCCCAATCGGTGGACAACATCCAGTCCAACACTTGCCATGGGTTGTGTTCCACACAATGACCATAGCTTCAGATGACTCACACAAGTGAGCCCATCTACATGCTGCAAGGCAAAATGATGCTCAGGTCATTGGCCAGTCCTTATCCTGGATGGAAATTCAATGCCAATCCAAAATATGTTCATAATGAAACCCTAAACACGAGTAACACTCACTCAGCTCAGAGCAGGGTTTGGGGAGAGGAAGGAGCTCAGCAGGGTACAACACCATAGAGTCCACCCTCCAAAGCAGCCATTTTCTCCAGGTGAACTGATCTCTGTCACCTGGAGATCAGTTGAAATCCCAGGAGATCTCCAGCTACCACCTGATGGTTGGTAACCCTGCTGAACAATGCATTTTCAATCCACTTTCAATGCACTTCAGCAATTGTTTTGCAAGGGGTTTTTGCTGTTTCACGTGGTAAAATCCAGTTGCAACGGGCATTGCAAAAGGATTGGAAGTGCATTTATTCAGCATGAGTGAAAGAAGAAGAGTTGGTTTTTATATACCAACTTTATCTACCACTTAAGGGAGAATCAAACTGGTTTACGATCACCTTCCCTTCCCCTCCCCACAACAGACACCCTGTGAAGTAGGTGGGGCTGAGAGAGCTCTGAGAGATCTGTGACTAGCCCGAGGTCACCCAGCTGGCTTCATGAGTAGGAGTGGGGAAACCAACCCAGTTCACCAGATTAGCCTCCGCTGCTCATGTGGAGGAGTGGGAAATCGAGCCTCGTTCTCCAGATTAAAGTCCACTGCTTCAAACCACCTTTTAACTACTACACCACGTTGGCCTTAGACAAGACTCCTGCAAACTAGCTCAAAAGTGCATCAGAACCCACAATGAGTTAGAGGATTCGTCAATATTGTAAGCTGTATTGCACATGCACGGCACCCTGATCGTCTCAATGTCGCATGATGACATAATCGTCGGGCATGCGCCATGTGCTTTTAGTCTACCACACCAGCAAAGCTGCTAGACCCCACTAGCTACTTACAGGATCTCTGGAACCCGGATTAGTTTTTGGCTTAGGGTTGCCAGCCTCCAGTTGGCACCTGGAGATCTCCCGCTATTGCAATTGATCTCCAGATGACCAAGATCAGTTCCCCTGGAGAAAATGGCTGCTTTGGAGGTTAGACTCTATGGCGTTACACCCTGCTGAGGTCCCTGCCCTCCCCAAACCCAGCCCTCATCAGGCTCCACCCCCAAAATTTCCAGGTCTTTCCCAACCCAGAGCTGGCATCCCTATTTTGGCTTGTGTTTCTGAAGTCTGGCAGGATCTAGATGAAAATCCCCGTCCTGCCAAACTATTTCTGTAGCAGAACTTGGCAATCCTGCCTATTTTTGTGTGGAGGCAACAGCACAACAGACTCTTCTGTGCTCAAATATTTAGTAACAAAACAAAACCAAAAACCTATGTACAAGATCCAGGCAAGCTTAGAATAGAATGTGTATAGAAAACAAACATTTGTCTACACTTATTCCTTGCTTCGAGGCATATGGTCAGCTTTAAAAAGAGGCAAGCTGACATGGGGGTCTCAAGCAGCTCGTCCCCAGGCTACAGAGATCAGTTCCCCTAAAGAAAACTGATGCTTTGGCAGGTGGACTCCGTGGCATTGCGCCCCGCTGTGGTCCCTCTCCTTCCCAGGCCCCATCCCTAAATCTCCAGGAGTACCCCCAACCAGGATCTGGCAACCCTACCCCCATCTCCTACCAGTGGCCAGGGGGACTTGGCAACTCTACCTGGAGGGTTGCCAGGTCCCTCTTTGCCACCAGCGGGAGGTTTTTGGGGCAGAGCCTGAGGAGGGTGGGGTTTGGGGAGGGGAGGGACTTCAACACCATAGAGTCCAATTGCCAAAGCGGCCATTTTTCTCCAGGGGAACTGATCTCTAACGGCTGGAGATCAGTTATAATAGCAGGAAATCTCTAGCTAGCACCTGGAGGTTGGCAACCCTATCTACCTGGGCCCTCTCTGACTCAACTGGCTCCTGCAGGACTGGTAGCACCACAAGGTCTGTTCAGCTTGGTAATGATGGCAAAGGGAGTAGGTTTGGCCAGAATCACAGCAGGCCAGATCCAGGCCAAGCAGATTCTGCAGCACGGCCGGCACTCTGCACTTGGCTGTTAGCTCCTGGCCGCTAGTTGCCTTCCAGGGCAGCAACCCTCCAGGAGCATTCCCAGCAAGTTAAAGGGCCAACCCACTCTTGATTGGGGGAACAAACCAGGCTACAAGTAGGACACAACTTTTGGGTATCTGGGCACTGCTTTTTAATGAAGGGTTCATTTACTGATTTAGAACATTATACTCCATTTTTCCAAACAGTTAACACCGCACTTGTGATTTCCCTTATTCATTACAAATCAATATTCTCCCCCTCTGCAGTGAAGAGGAGGAGGAGGAGAAGAAGAAGAAGAGTTGGTTTTATATGCCGACTTTCTCTACCACTTAAGGAAGAATCAAACCGGCTTACAATCACCTTCCCTTCCCCTCCCCACAACAGACACCCTGTGAGGTAGCTGGGGCTGAGAGAGCTCTAAGAGAGAGCTGTGACTAGCCCAAGGTCACCCAGCTGGCTTCATGTGTAGGAGTGTGGAAACCAATCACCAGATTAGCATCCACCACTCATATGGAGGAGTGTATAATCAAACCCAGTTCTCCAGATTAGAGTCCACCGCTCCAAACCACAGCTCTGTACCACGCTGGCTCTCTTATGTTCTTATGTCAACCAATGAGCTTTTGGGGATGAGAGCCTAACTTTGGAATATGTTGTTCCTGGGTCTGTCCCCTGGTTTGCCCTAGGGTCTGTTGAACAGCTGTGTGCTGGGAGTTTCTTGGTGAAACCTGAGTCCTATGTGTATGGGGCCCTGATCTGGATCAGGACCACTGTGTGCCGGCAGAGGGGCCTTCCCTCCTGAAACAGCCTTGGGGAGTTGCTCTTGGCTCCATTGTGAACTACATGTATCGATTTCTCCTTTGGAGCAAACAGAAGCCTCCCAGGACCATTTCGGGTGAGGACATTGGTGCAGGGGGGAAGGCTTTAGCCCACTCTTCCCACATGCCATAGTCCTGCACCTGAGAATCTAAGTGTCACCTGGGAACTGCCAGTTAGGGTTGCCAGGTCCCTCTTCGTCACCGAAGGGGAGAGGAGGGACTTCAATGGCATAGAGTCCAATTGCCAAAGCAGCCATTTTCTCCAGATGAACTGATCTCTGTTGGCTGGAGATCAGTTGTAATAGCAGGAGTCCTCCAGCTAGTACCTGGAGGCTGGCAACCCTGCTGCCAGTGCATACTTGCTTGATAGTTCTAAGCCCAACACTGACTATTACGACACATTGGCTCTCAGAAAAGGAGCTCACAAAGCTACCTTATACTGGGTCTCAGCTAGATTCAAGTCTAGCAGCACCTTAGAGACCAACAACATTTTTGGGGTATAAGCTATAGAGAGTCAAAACTCTGTCAGATATGACAGTATCTGACGAAGGGAGCTTGACTCTCAAAAGCTTATATCCCAAAAATATTGTTGGTCTCATTGATATAGCAGGGATTGGTAGGGTTGCCAGGTCCCTCTTCGCCACCAGCGGGAGATTTTTGGGGCAGAGCCTGAAGAGGGCAGGGTTTGGGGAGGAGAGGGACTTCAATGCCATAGAGTTCAATTGCCAAAGCGGTCATTTTTCTCCAGGTGATCTGATCTCTTATCGGTTGGAGATCAGTTGAATTAGCAGGAGATCTCCTGCTACTACCTGGCAGTTGGCAACCCTAGGGATTGGGTCATTAGTGCACAATCTCAGTCCCCTCACCAGTCTTGTGTGCAGTGAGGACTAGGGGATTAGACCCCCAATGGCCACGTTTAACATTTGCCGGGTCTCTAGCCCACTTGGTTACCAAGTGAAAAGAAGGATTACCTGTGTTAAAACACGTGAACATGTGAAGCTGCCCTATACTGAATCAGACCCCTGGTCCATCAAAGTCAGTATTGTCCACTCAGACCGGCAACGGCTCTCCAGGGTGTCGGGCTAAGGTCTTTCACATCACCTACTGCCTGGTCTGTTTTAACTGGAGCTGCCGGGGATTGAACCTGGGAGCTTCTGCATGCCAAGATGATGCTCTACCACTGAGCCAGGGCCTCTCATTCCAAGATGAGCTCATAATGCTCAGTCATATTTCAAACTGAGCGGCGTTTTCCGAGCTCTTCTTCCAGGCTGAGGACACAAAATGAAATTCCTTGGGTGTGCAGTCAGTATCCAGGACAGCAGGTCTCCCAAGTCAACTGCTTTTTTAGGTGCATCCTCAGAAACTCTTGAAGGATAAGCTTGTACCCTTGCTGAACTTATCATCATTTGTTGCGAACTATCACTAGCCCAGGGACACCCAACCGTTTGGAGCATGCGGGTGAAGGGGAATTCTGACATTAAGGCCTAAGCCATAACCCAGAATGCTATGCATGAACCAAAGTCGTTGGAGCAGTAATACACTTACGAACCTTATACATATATCTACTCAGCAATAACATCCTTGTTGAAATAGAAACAATAGCTGGGTACAGTTGTGGGCAGTGAACCTTCTCTCTTACAGTGGTTTGCCAAAGGGTCAACTTGACATCTGTGCCACTGACCAACTATCTTTCTGACTATCTCTAATTATGCCACTAGGGAAATTCAGAATAGTTCTGGTTTGGGTTTTTTACAACAATGGAATGTGTTTACACACATCTATAAAATTCTCAGTTCCCTACTAACAAGTGGAGAGAGTCTCTAGCGATGACCTTAGGGTCGCTGCCGCCTCTCTCCCATCTGCGCAGATGCTTATCTGTTTATGAATGCTGTTTTCCTATCGTATGCATTGTTTTCCCAATTAAAGCCTATATCTCTAGATTTCAAGGTTTCTCTGAGTCCATTCTTACGCGCAGCTTGATTCGAACCTGGAGTTCCCCCACACGGGCACCTTTGGGATTTTGAGAGGGAATGGTGAGCGCCGCTCCAAAACGGTTGCTGCAGGCACAGCAATACTGAATCCCTCTCTCCTAACACCTCTTGGGAAGAAGGAAAGCCTGAAGGGGGGATGGAACCCACAATGACTGGCGCATTCACACATGCTGAAGAAGGAGGAGGAGGAGGAGGAGGTTTTTATATGCCGACTTTCTCTACCACTTAAGGAAGAATCAAACCAGCTCACAATCGCCTTCCCTTCCCCTCCCCACAACAGACACCCTGTGAGGTGGGTGGGGCTGAGAGAGCTCTTAATAGAACTGTGACTAGCCCAAGGTCACCCAGCTGGCTTCGTGTGTAGGAATGGGGAAACAAATTCAGTTCACCAGATTAGTGTCCGCCGCTCATATGGAGGAGTGGGGGAATCAAACCCAGTTCTCCAGATCTGAGTCTATTGCTCCAAACCACCGCTCTTAACCACTACACCACGCTGGCTGCACCAAGTCAGGGAATGCTGCACTAAACCATCTGACCCTTTCATAAGGTGAGCATCTTCTCTATTTGCTCCGATTTATTTGTTACAAATATCCCCCCCCCCCCGCATCCAAATCTATTTGCTTTTCTTGATCCTACACGTGTTTGTTTTGGGAAGGGGAGGGAGTCCGATTTCCATGCAGCTGTCTGCCACGGCTGGTGCTGGGCACGGCGATTCTCAAGCAGACGCGAGGTCAATGGCTGAGGCTCGGCACCATCAGCACAGTGTACGCCCCCATTATGAGCTGGAGAGAACACTCAAAATGAAGTCAATTTTGTTCTGAATGATCACCACGAAGACTCATAATTACTGAGTCAATTCTGAATTGAGCCAAAGGGAGTTCTGCCCATCACTAAATGTAATAGCTTAATTAGGATAATGTAAAAGGGGGGGGAGAAAGGAAGATTCTTGCATTGGTGTTTAGAATTAGGATTAATAGCCTGATTCAACATGTGGGAATGTGATTCTTGCTCAAGGCACCTGACAAACATGGTCACCAGTGGGCCAAAACATATTAAAATGCTACAGAAATAAAATAACAGAACAAGCTCTGAACCTAGAAAGGAAAAGTAACGAACCGCCGGCCCGCAAAAACAGCCAAAGGCTCAACAATCAGACTGCAAAGAAGGAAAATGCGGCTCCGTGTGCTTTTCAAGAGACAGGCCGAGATGAAGCTTCACACATTGTTCCAGAAGCTATGCCACAACCTGGGGGCGGCGACACAAAAAGCGGAAGAGGAGACAGATTGCATGAAATAAGGGAACGGAATAGGGTTGCCCCCCTCCAGGTAGGGCCGGGAGGTCTCCCAGAATTACAACTGATCTCCAGAGTTCAGTTCCCCTGGACGAAATGGCTGATTTGGAGGATGGACTACGTGGTGAGAGCCAGTATGGTGTAGAGGTTAAGAGTGGTGGACTCTAATCGGGTAAACCAGGATGGTTTACCCACTCCTCCACACAGAGTTACCAACCTCCAGGTACTAGCTGGAGATCTCCTGCTATTACAACTGATCTCCAGCCAATAGAGATCAGTCCACCTGGAGAAAATGGCCGCTTTGGCAATTGGATTCTATGGCACTCAAGACCCTCCCCTCCCCAAACCCCGCACTCCCCAGGCGCCACCCCAAAAACCACCCGCCGGTGGCAAAGAGGGACCTGGCAACCCTACTACTTAGATAAGTGGTAGGATTTAAAAAGAAGTGTTTATTTATGAGTGATTCATATGATTAATCACTAATTTAATTGTTATTTTTAACAACTGCCTGCAAAGTGGAGCAGCGGCGCAGAAAGGACAAGGAGAGTGGAATTCACCTTGGCTGCATGAGAATATTGTATTATTAGGAAAGAACACAATGAACTAGCCTGCTGAACACAAGGGTTGCAAGCCAATAGCAGGAAAACTCTCACCCACTCTTCTCATCCCCCACACCCACTCAATGGAGTGGCAGAGGGAAAAGGCAGGAAAATGATGTCACACAATGACACAACATCAATGCATCAAGCAACACTCTAGGAATTTCCCCAACCTCTATGGCAAGGACCACAGAGACTAGGAATTTCTAGAGCTCTGTTCAACATAGTGAAATCACATCCGGGTCCTCATCTGAAGGTGCTATCCTCACATTGTACAATGATCCCTTTCCCATGCCCCGTTCGCCAAAGCTCCTGGAGGTTCCAGGCAAAGACCTGGCCCCCCTACCGAACAGCTATGAATGGGTCGATGAATAGGGTTGCCAACCTCCAGGTGGTGGCTGGAGATCTGGGATTGCTACTGATCTCCAGGCACCAGAGATCAGTTAACCTAGAGAAAATGGCCGCTTCAGAAGGTGGAGTCTATGGCTTTATACCCCATTGAAGTCCCTCCCCTCTCCAAACCCCACTCTCTTCAGGTCCCACCTTCCAAATCTCCAGGTATTTTACAAACCGGAGCTGGCAGTCCTGTTGTTCCCAAGTAGTTCTTAAAACCAGTTTCACATATCCCACATTGTAGTAATAAATGAAGGGCTGGTTTTAGGGTCTGATTGCTAGGGTTGCGAGTCTGGGTTGGGAAATACCTGGAAATTTTGGAGGTGGAGTCTGAGGAGGGTGGGGTCTGAGAAGGGGTGGGGTTTGGGGAGGAATTTCAATGCCATAGGGTCCAATTGCCGAAAGCGTCCATTTTCTTCAGGCGAACTGATCTCTATCGGCTGGAGATCAGTTGTAATAGCAGGAGATCTGCCACCACCTGGAGGTTGGCAACCCTAGTGACTGCCCCTGGGGAAAGTGTGTCATTCTGAGCTATATTTTGGTACTCTCAAATGGCAGCACTGTGATTGACAGCTGGGAGGGCCTATGGTTGCTCACCATCCCTAGGAGGGCTCATTGCTGACTCCAACCCACTGCTCTGTATGTTTTCACTTAAGAAGTTATGACTACTTTTGATCTTTCCCCCAAGCTACCCCCAGGCTACTTATTTGAAAGCTTGATCATTCCTAATGCCCAAGACAGGCTTTTGTCTTGTGAACGAGTATTTTGTGCCCCTCTAAGTTTTATGTATTCATTCCAATCCAGTTTAAGAAAGAAAAACACTCAAGCCTTCATGGGTTAAAATGCCCCAACTTCTTTCTCTCTACTGTTTATCGATTGGGGTTTAAAACTAATTTCCAAATGACCTATGTATTACTAGTAAAATACTGCCAGGGGTAGCAATATCACACTGTTGATTTAAAATGCTTGAACAACCTTGGGGAGGGGGGGGGGTAATACAAATGCCAGATAAAGCTAGCCACTTTCCCCTGTTGTGCTTCTAGCATTTCTCTGACTAATTACAAAGAAGAAGAGTTGGTTTTTATATGCTGATTTTCTCTACCTTTTATGGAAAATCAAACCGGCTTACAATCTCCTTCCCTTCCTCTCCCCACAGCAGACACCTTGTGAGGTAAGGTGGGGCTGAGAGAGTTTGGAGAGAACTGTGACTAGCCCAAGGCCATCCAGTAGGGCTTCATGTGGAGGTAAGGTTGCCAGGTCCCTCTTCCCCACCAGTGGGAGGTTTTGGGGTGGAGCCTGAGGAGGACGGGGTTTGGGGAGGAGAGGGACTTCAATGCCATAGAGTACAATGGCCAAAGTGGCCATGTTCTCCAGGTGAACTGGTCTCTGACGGCTGGAGATTAGTTGTAATAATGGGAGCTCTCCAGGTACACCAGTGTGGTGTAGTGGTTAAAAGCGGTGGTTTGGAGTGGTGGACTCTGACCTGGAGAACCGGGTTTGATTCCCCGCTCCTCCACATGAGCAGCGGAGGCTAATCTGGTGAACTGGATTTGTTTCCCTGCTGAATGACCTTGAGCTAGTCACATGCTTTCTGCCCCACCCTACCTCACAGGGTGTCTATTGGAAGGGAAGTTGATTGTAAGCTGGTTTGATTCTCCCTTAAGTGGTAGAGAAAGTCACCATATAAAAACCAACTCCTCCTCCTCCTCCTTCTTCCAGAAAGTTAGCATCTCCAGTGAGATAAGAATCCCCCCTCCCTGTTCAGCATTCTGGGGCACAACTGTTCTGAAACAGTGCTATTTCAATCCTGTTATTTTAAAGGCTGCTGTTTTATTGACTTTGATGTTGGGTTTATTTGTTACACTATCACGATTTTATATGTTTGTCAGGTGTTAGGAAGCTGCCTTGGAAATGGTTTAATGGACTCACAAACATGCTTGTTGCATTCACACTTCACATTTAAGACACTGTTGGGGCATGCAGAGGCCTTAGGTCGATCCTATCCTGCTAAAATGAACAGGAAGAACTAAATCAAAGTGTCGAACTCAAGTGCATGGGAGGTCCAAGTTCCCCTCTCAGCAGATGCCCATGGGCTGAACACACAAGCTGGAATTGAACTATTTTGTGAAAAATTAGTTTAGTGAATAGCAATTATCTCATGTCCTTTTCCCAATACCCAACACACACCACAAGTCTTTCACTGCCTATAACTGTCTAGGAAACACCAACAGTGAAAGCAAGGGAGAAATAATGCTTTGAAAAAAGGATTTGCCACCAGAGATTGTTTTTGTCTCAGGTTTGCCAAGATTTCTGTGGGTACAGATGAACTAAAGTAATGTTATCCACAAAACTCACCTTACAAAATGAAGATGAATGTCTTTCAAGCATAGGATTTTTTCGGGGGGGGGGGGTTTCTTAAGAATTGGCTTTTGAAGCTATGCAGCTTCTCAGTTCACACACAATAAAACCTGGACACTGGAGCCAGATGTGCAACCATTCCTAGAAAGCTCTTGCCTCTATATCTAGGATTGCCCTAGGAAAACTAGATATCATTAAAGTAAGTATTTTACTTTATCATTAAAGTAAGTATTTTACTTTAATGATATTGTTCACATGGCCAATTCGGCCCTGAACATGTTTACTCTCTCCATGCCTTGCAGAATTTTATAGGCCTCTATCATGTCTCCCTTTAAGCGCCTTCTTTCCAAGCTAAACACCCCTAAGCGTTTTACCCCCTCCTCATAGGGCAGTTGCTCTAGTCCCCTGATCCACATCACAGAATGCTGAGGCTGGCCCCATAAGTGCTTCTATATCTAAGAGCCAATTCATGTCATTATAGACCACCACAAGGACTTTCTGTCAGGCATGTCCCTTCTAGGACACATGAAGCTGCCTTATACTGAATCTGACCACTGGTCCATTACGGTCAGTACTGTCTACTCAGACCGGCACTGCCTCTCCAGGGTCTCAGCAGAGGTCTTTCACGTCACCTACTGCTAGGGTTGCCAGCCTCCAGGTAGTCGCTGGAGATCTCCTGCAATTACAACTGATCTCCAGCCAATAGACATCACCTGGAGAAAATGGCCGCTTTGGCAATTGGACTCTATGTCATTGAAGTCCCTCCCCATCCCAAACCCCGCCCTCCTCAGGCTCCACCCCACAACCTCCCGCCAGTGGCAAACAGGGACCTGGCAACCCTACCCCAAATTTTCCTTTGGAGGAATTGCCACTTAAGCTAGAGAAAGGCTGCTTGGAGGACAGCTGGATCTGCTACCCGAGTATGGTTCGATAAACTATGTCAGCCTAAAGGGCTTTAAGATGATACAGGCTTTTCAGACTGAGGAGGTGGAAGACAACAAGATGGGGGGGAAATGTTACGGCCATAAAGTGCCTTGCTTTAAAAAACTACTTGAAATTAAATCACCATGATTCCATTTAGAAGCATTAGACCAGACTTTTTAAAAAATTAATGGAGTCTTCTTGCAGAAATCTTTCAAACGTGTGTACTTTTTTTCATGCCTTAAAAACAAAGTGTTAATTTTTCAGCTAGAGAATAACCTTCCTCACAGATCACCCTCCCTCTCCAGTTCTGGAGAAGTCTGTATGCTTAGAAGAAAGCATTTGTTTGTGATTAAGGCCTATGCTTTCCCCCGGCACCACGCATTTCATTATTTCCGTGAAATCCTTTAAGCGCAATGAATAAACCGCCAGGTTCAGTTTGGGGCTTTTTAAAAATTATTATTTGTGCTGTGCAACTGCTCAGTTACAGAATTGTTCTGGCCAGCGTCAAGGGACGGTGCATTTCAATCTGGCGCCGTCTCTTCAGAGCGAAGCGGTTTGCTGGAGCTCACACTTCTGTCCTCACAGGTGTTAAAACACTCCCCTCCCCTAGAACACGCTGCATTCAGGTAGATGTGGGATCAGTGCACTCTTCGTGATATTTTTATTACATTGTGGATGTTCAAATTATCTGAAACGTATCAGGGGAAAATTTGTCACCTTAGGCCCAAACAGTGATATATATATATAGCTATGTTTCAGACTCAGGGATTTCACCTCAACAATAGTCTCATTTTCTGTCTCACATACACAGTAACTGTGGTAAAACAATTCCCTGATGGTACCACAGTACCACTTCAGATTGGAGATGATTGAGGGGAGAGGGCTACTATTGAATTTCCTTCTTTAAAAAACATTCTTGCAGATTCAGACATTACAGAGTACCCGGGTTGACTCCAGATCCCCTGCCTTGTGGAACAGTTACACGTGAGTTCATTTTATTTAGGTTTTTTTTTTGTGTGTGTGTGTGTGTTTTGGTGCTGCCTCTCCAGGAACCTGCCCAAGGCAGTCTACAAAAAAAAAAAAAAAAACACAACCATGACAAGATATTAATTAAAATCCAGCATTAAAAACCCAGCCCAGCATAAAAAACATAGACCATAAAAAGGGACCGCTGACAACTTAAAACAACAGTTTCCGGACTAAAATAGCTAGATTCGACTCCAGTAGCACCTTAGAGACCAAGATTTTTAGGGTATGAGCTTTTGAGTGTCAGAGCTCCCTTCGTCATACTTGACAAATGTCTTCTATATAACTAGATCATAAGTAGACACAGAGATTGACAGATTGATAGATAGATATACGCCCGCATATATGTATGTAAACACACATACACATATGAGGGACCTTCAGTCCATATTTGTACAATACACACACACTAGGGTTGCCAACCTCCAGGTACTAGAAACAAAGAGGATAACCTATGCTGGAACTAGTGGAGACTGTTGGAGAAGGCAATAGTAAACTAAAGTAATCCCAAATTGGGATATATGTATGAAAAGAACTGCAAGGGTGATTAATTCTAAACCAAAATATTAATACACCAACATCAAATAATTAGCATACATCAAATAATGCACAGGAGCTTGAATGAGGTCATATAATCTGTGTTGGAATGCACCCAGAAACCTCAAACGACAAACAAGGCGAATAAGGATACAATGTATACAATGTTACAATGTATAAGCCTCAAACAAACTGAAAAAATGGATACAGTAAAGAAAAGTTGAAACAAGCCTCACCAGGCTTATATACAATGTACGGTATTTAAATTCGCAACCTTTTGGCAACGACAGATCATCCCATACATATTTTCCTTTCTTCTCTCATAGGGAACATTTTCAATATGAGTCTCCCTCTTGGAAGAGAAAAATAATTTACAAAGCAGTGGATTCATTGCAACTTCAGTGAATGAATGGTGGTTCCTTTAATCCATTATGGGTTGGCAAGCTGATGAAGGATTTTGAAACGCGTCCTTGCTTTGTACCCACCTGTTCATCCACCGGCTCAGGTTTTCTTTGTGTTGAATTATGAACTATGAATTTGAGCTTTTGCACCAATTATTTGATTTGTTCTTTATAATGACAGCCCGGTGAGGCTTCAGCCCGGTGAGGCTTTTGTTTCCACCTTTAAATACATTGTATATAAGCCTGGTGAGGCTTGTTTCAACTTTTCTTTACTGTATCCATTTTTTCAGTTTGTTTGAGGCTTATACATTGTAACATTGTATACATTGTATCCTTATTTGCCTTGTTTGTAGTTTGAGGTTTCTGTGTGCATTCCAACACAGATTATATGACCTCATTCAAGCTCCTGTGCATTATTTGATGTATGCCAATTATTTGATGTTGGTGTATTAATATTGTTTTGGTTTAGAATTAATCACCCTTGCAGTTCTTTTCATACATATATCCCAATTTGGGTTTACTTTAGTTTTACTATTGGGCCACGTGCTGCCTTCTCCAACAACCTCCAGGTACTAACTGGAGATCTCCTGCTATTTCAACTGATCTACAGCCGATGGAGATCCGTTCACCTGGAGACTCTATGGCATTGAAGTCCCTCCCTTCCCTAAACCCCACCTTCCTCAGGCTCCACCCCAAAACCTCCCGCAGGTGGTGAAGCGGGACCTGGCAACCCTAACACACACTCATATATATGGAAGACTTTCTGTCATGAAATTCCCCTTACATAGTACAGTCCAGAGTTTTCACCTCATCTGCTCTTTGGGTGAACTAGGTCAATAGTAAGAAACCGAGATCCGAGTCGAGGGTGTGCAAATGGGCACAGTGTTAGTTCACTTTTAGCTTTTCCAGCCCTATTGCCCCAGATGCAAAGAGAGCAGGTGAGACCAGTTCATGGAGGAGGCCATCCTCCTTTAAACCGTAGCTCAAAGCCCACCTCATTTGTACAGTCTTTAGTTTAAACGCTTCATTCATACTTCTAACCTAAACAAAGCCTAACCGTAACCACTTGGGACTTTGCTCCCACCCCTTCCTTTTGCCCTACGGGCTTGTTATCTTTGCCGCTTCCTTCCTTTTGCTCCCACTGATTCTTCCCTAACATAAACTCCTCAAGTCAGGAACTCAGCATTCTTTGCTTCTGTTTACTCTAGAAAGCAACGGGTGACGTTGTACTAAATGTCAGCAATGGTTAGGATCTCCTTGCATAAGCAAAAAGTAGTTCATAAGGTCAGTGTGTCAGAAGAAGGGGTGGCTCAATTTTCTGCTATTTTCCTATCTCCATCTTTAGTCCTGTGTACCACATTCCCATGGGAGGAGGAGGAGGAGGAGAGTGGGTTTTTATATGCCAACTTTCTCTACTACTTAAGGAAGAATCAAACCAGCTTACAATCACCTTCTTTGCCCCTCTCCACAACAGACACCCTGTGAGGCAGGTGGGGCTGAGAGAGCCCTAAGAGAGCTGTGACTAGCCCAAGGTCACCCAGCTGGCTTTGTGTGGAAGAGTGGGGAATCAAATCCGGTTCTCCAGATCAGAGTCCACTGCTCCAAACCACCTTTCTTAACCACTACACCACACTGGCTCTCACAGGTAGTTTATACTCCCATTCATGCAGTGCTAGATTTATGCACAAGCCAAGTTAGCTATATAGTTCAGGACCTCAGATTATGGTGATGGGAAGTGCCATCCAGTCACAGCCGATTTATGGCAACCCCTTATGTGGTCTAACTCGTTTGTTACAAGGGCCAGATATGACATAAACATCACTTGGTCGGGGCGGGCCATGCCTCACCAGTCCAGATTGGGACTGGGGAGGGTGGCTGCCTTGGCCGGCTCGCGGGCTGAATAAGAGCTCTCCAAGGGGCCGGATCCGGCCACAGGCTGCATGTCTGACAGCCCTGCCTTAGGGTTTTCAAGGCAAGAGACATTCAGAGGTGTTGTGCCATTGCCTGCCTCTGCGTAGTGACCCTTGACTTCCATGATGGCCTCCCATCCAAGTAGTAACCAGGGCTAATCCAGCTTAGTTTCTGAGATCTGACGAGATCAGGTTAGCCTGGGCCATCGGATTATAAGGGACCTCGATTTAAAAAACAAACAAAAAAAAAATCCCTAAATTACCGTTTTTTGATGACACCCTTAAAGCTAATATCATTTAGTCCCTCAATATGTCTTAATGATGCTTACCTGCGGTTGGTAGGTTTCCCAGTATGTGTGATGGTAATGTGCAGAAAGGTCTTTAAAAGGGATACATTCTCCACGTAATAAGAGATTTGGGGATAATCCAGAGACACCTTTGCGTGTCGGCTACCTGACAGAAATCTGACTTTTACAGAAATCTGCTGTTTCTAGATAGCCACGTTCTGGCATCATTTGCTGGCCGAAGGCAATGTGTCAGGAAAGTTTGTATTCCCTCCATTTTACCTCAAGGACAGTACATATAAATTTCCCCCTCTGGGGCCATTTTCCACGGTACGTTTCCTGTTTCCAGCCATTTGTTTCTATGGGCTACAGGAGAGTCTTGGTCATTTTTTCCATAGAACCAAAAAGAAAAAAGAATGGCCTGCCGTTCCTTGCCCTTCTCTTCTCTCACCATTCCAGCTGTCTATTTTTAAGCACCCCTGTTTCTCTGTGGCACAGGAAAATTAATACTAGTGATGCTGAGCATGCATAACTACGTGCAAACTATTTATGGCATGTGCTTTTAGTTTAAAATGACCTGGCAGTTTCTGTATGGCTTAGCATCTCACAACCATTTCTCTTTTCCTCCAATCTTCACTATTACACGAAGATAATCCTAGGAAACTGAGGAAACCGAGGCTTTGGTGGTGAATTACATACCAGAGCCCTCCGCTCGAAGCTGTATGCATTCTGCAATTCTGTGTGCCACACAAACCCAGGCAGTGGTACAGTTCGAAGATCTACATTTCATAGAATAGAATCATAGAATCATAGAGTTGGAAGGGACCACCAGGGCCATCTAGTCCAACCCCCTGCACAATGCAGGAAATTCACAACTACCTTCCCCCTCCACACCCCTAGTGACCAGAAGATGGCCAAGTTGCCCTCCCTCTCATCATCTGCCTAAGGTCACAGAATCAGCATTGCTGACAGATGGCCATCTAGCCTCTTCTTATAGACCTCCAGGGAAGGAGAGCTTACCACCTCCCGAGGAAGCCTGTTCCACTGAGGAACCGCTCTAACTGTTAGAAAATTCTTCCTAGTGCCTAGACGGAAACTCTTTTGATTTAATTTCAACCCATTGGTTCTGGTCCGACCTTCTTGAGCAACAGAAAACAACTCAGCACCCTTCTCTATATGACAGCCCTTCAAGTACTTGAACATGGTTATCATATCCCCTCTCAGTCTTCTCCTCTTCAGGCTAAACAAACCCAGCTCCTTCAACCTTTCCTCATAGGACTTGGTCTCCAGACCCCTCACCATCTTTGTTGCCCTTCTCTGGACACGTTCCAGCTTGTCTACATCTTTCTTAAATTGTGGTGCCCAAAACTGAACACAGTACTCTAGTTGAGGTCTAACCAGAGCAGAGTAAAGCGATACCATCACTTCACGTGATCTGGACACTATACTTCTGTTGATGCATCCCAAGACTGCATTTGCGTTTTTAGTTACAGCATCACACTGCTGGCTCATGTTCAGTGTTTGGTCTACTAAGACCGCAAGATCCTTTTCACACACACTACTGCTCAAACAAGTCTCCCCCATCCTATAATTATGCATTTGATTTTTCCTACCTAAATGCAGAACTTTACATTTGTCTTTGTTGAAGTGCATTTTATTAGTTCTAGCCCATTTCTCCAGCCTGTCAAGATCATCCTGCATCTTGGCTCTGTCTTCTACCGTATTTGCTACCCCTCCCAATTTAGTATCATCTGCAAATTTAATAAGCATCCACTCTATTCCTTCATCCAAATCATTTATAAAGTTGTTGAACAACACAGGGCCGAGCACAGATCCCTGAGGAACTCCACTAGTCACTTCTCTCCAAGTGGACGAGGAACCATTAACTAGCACTCTTTAGGTACAATCTGTCAACCAGTTGCAGATCCATCTAACAATAATAGGATCTAAACCACATTTTCCCAATTTGTCAACTAGAATACTATGTGGAACCTTATCAAAAGCCTTACTGAAATCTAGATAAACTATGTCTACAGCATTCCCCTGATCCAGCAAGGTAGTAACTTTCTCAAAAAAGGAGATAAGGTTAGTCTGACATGACTTATTCTTGAGAAACCCATGCTGGCTCTTAGTGATCAGATCCATCCTTTCTAAATGCTCAAGGACGGACTGTTTGATGATTTGTTCGAACACTTTTCCTGGTATAGAAGTCAAGCTGATGGGTCGGTAGTTACCCGGATCCTCCTTTTTCCCCTTCTTGAAGATGGGGACAACATTTGCCCGCCTCCAGTTTTCTGGCACCTCACCTGTTTGCCAAGACTTTTAAAAAATAATGGACAGAGATTCCGAAATTACATCTGCAAGGTCTTTGAGTACCCTTGGGTGCAATTCATCTGGCCCAGAGGATTTTGTTTCATTTAAAGAAACCAGGTGTTTGTGCACTACCCCAATGCCAATTCTAGGCTGCAAATCCCTTCCCTCATCACTTGTTCTGTTTTTGCCATGTTGAGCACCACTTCCCTCACGAGAAAAAACTGAGGAAAAGTTGGAATTGAGGAGTTCTGCCCTCTCTTCATCTCCTGTTACAATTTCACTTTCCGGTCCACGCAATGGGCTTATCTTGTCCTTGTTCTTACTCTTACTCTGTACATAGGAAAAGAACCCTTTTTTGTTGCGTTTAGCATCTCTCGCTAGCCTAAGTTCATACTGAGCTTTAGCTTTCCTAACACTCTCCCTACAAGCACTAGTTATTTGCTTATATTCCTCTTTGGTTATAAGGCCCTCCTTCCACTTCCTAAATGAGTCTTTTTTATTTCTCAACTCTTTAAAAAGCTGTTTATGGAGCCACCCTGGCCTCTTTAGGCTCCTCCCATTTTTCCTTCTCATAGGAATGGTTTGGGATTGCGCCTTCAGTATTTGATTTTTAAGAAATGCCCACCCTTCTTGAACTCCCTTCTCCTTAAGTATTTCTGACCATGGGATTCTACCTAGCATAAGTTTAAGTTTGTTAAAATTTGCTCTTTTGAAGTCCAACCTACATGTCTGACTACGTACAGGTTTTCCTCTCCCCAAGATCGTAAATTCCAAGAGTACGTGGTCACTACTACCCAGGGTGCCTACTACTTTAACCTCATCGACCAATTCTTCCCTGTTGGTGAGAATCAAGTCTAAGATAGCAGACCCCCTTGTTTCCCTGTCCACCTTCTGGAATTGGAAGTTGTCAGCAAGACAAGTCAGGAATTTATTGGATCTTGCATTTTTAGCAGTGTTTCCTCTTTCAATTGTTTATTTATTTACCACCTATTCCCTGTCCTTAAAGCGGAAAGAGAGTTTTGAAAGAATATGGGCAAAGTCACAGCCTACACACCTCTCCAAGTCAGTAGGGTTACCAACTGATCGGGGAGGGGAGGAGAAAACCCAGCCGGATCTGATCATATACATTTAATAGCCAAGTAATGGGCAGAGCATTCATGTGTACCAGGGCTACAGGTACATGATAAATACACATGTGAGACCTGTTCAAGCAATACTACATATTGGGGGGATTACTCATAGTGCCACTCATGTGTTTGGTAAGCTCCCAGCAAGCATGATTACATTGTCTGAAAAGGAATTAAGAGATCTGAACATTAGGGGTTTTCCCATCTTAAAATCTACCTGTGTCCCTGAACTGAATTCACACTAGGGTTGCCAACTCTGGTCTAGAAAATTCCTAAAGATTTGGGGACAGAGACTTAATAGAAAACGTGTGAAGGGGATGGACCTCAGTGGGGGTATAATGTCATAGAATCCACCTTCCAAAGCAGCCAGTTTCTCTAGAGGAACTAATCTCTGTATCTGGAAATCAGCTGAAATTCCAGGAGATCACCAGTCCACACTTAGAGATCCATAACCCTAATTCACACATGGTTGGATACACATATTGGAGGGGTCATGGCATAGTGGTAAAGCATCTGTTTGGCATGCAGAAGTTTCCAGGTTCAATCTCTGGCATCTCCAGTTAAGGGGCAGATAGTAGGTGATGGGAAAGACCTTCACCTGAGACCATGGAGAGCCACTGGCAGTCTCAGTAGATAATACTGACCTTGATGGGCTATGGGTCTGATTCAGTTTAAGGCAGCTTCATGTGTTCATATATTATACGATCATTGCATTTTGGATATCATTTGCAACTGGGTTTTCCTTTGTGCACAGAGCAATCCAGTTGCAAAGGGTGACTCTAATGCAACAACAGCAGAATATCCAGTTGAACGAGGATGCAGCCGGGGAAAGAAAGCAGTGGCATCTCATCCACTGAGTTCCTTCCTAGGTCCTTGCTACCATCTTCCTGCAAAACACACTTGCAACTGGATAAAGGTCAACCCTCCTCCGGTGTACAAGGTAGCAACTGTGCTGGGTATGCTCAGTAACTCCCATATTACTTCCAAGTTCCAATGAGAGTGGTGGGAAATTGACCCTACCTGGACAGCCAGCATGGTGTAGTGGTTAAGAGCGGTGGTTTGGAGTGGTGGAGTCTGATCTGGAGAACTGGATTTGTTTCCCCACTCCTACACACGAAGCCAGCTGGGTGACCTTGGGCTAGTCACAGTTCTATTAAGAGCTCTCTCAGGCCCACCTACTTCACAGGGTGTCTGTTGTGGGGAGGGGAAGGAGATTGTAAGCCGGTTTGATTCTTCCTTAAGTGGTAGAGAAAGTCAGCATATAAAAACCAACTACCACTACTCCTCTTCCTCCCACTATCCTTGCAACTTCTTCCCTGCACATGCCAAACCATAAGACTTACTCCCCAGGGCAATTTTTGCCAGCTCTGGGTTGGGAAATTCCTGGAGATTTGGGGATGGAGTCCTGAGGAGGGCAGGGTTTGTGGAAGGGAGGGACTAGGTGCCGTGCCACAGAATCCTCCAAAGCAGCCATTTTCTCCAGTGGGTCTGGTATATGTAGTGTGGAGATCAGTTGTAATTCTGGGAGACCTCCAGGTCCAAACTGGAGGTTGGCAACCCTAAACCCATGGCAATCCATGCTGCTGCTGTTTTCAAAACTGCCACTGAATCAAACCAACTCTCTGAGGAGTTCAAATGGCAGTGTGTGTCTCAGAGCAGGAAACCGATTCCATACAACTGCGGCTCATTTTTTGGCACTGCTGACTTGCGCTGGTTCTGACCAGAGGAGAAGCTCTTCTCATTTTAGACAGCAGCTTTGTTTTCTTCCTGCAGCTGCTAACATGAGCTGATAAAAACACACACTATTTCCTGCAAAGGTAGTTTTTCTGCATCCTCTTTTATCACGTTCTCATTGTTTACTAATATGTAACCTGGGCAAAGTTCCTCGTGGCTTTTATTGCCTTCCTGAACGTTACAAAGCTCTGTGCCAGCCGTTCCCATTGATGACGATCATAAAAGTTTATGAGAGGCAATATTCACATAGGTGAGAGAGTGTGCACAAGAGGGAACTGAATCATATTCTGAACTCCAGGATACACAGCTCTACGATGATAGGAGGTTGTGAATATTTATTTGCTAGCCGTTCTTTTTCTGGAATAAGTGGGTCTTTCATTTTCTTGTGGCAGTTCCTTGACTATGCTGGTTAAAGGGAGATTGAGAACTGGCTCTCTAATGAAGTGGTGAATTCTTGAGGGCAGCAGCTTCTGTTGTCATCCTCTTGCCTTGAACTCTGTTGCCTTCAGCCTTCCATATGGAAGTTGCAAAAGCTCACTCCTTCCTTCCTATGAATGCATGAAGCTGCCTTATACTGAATCGGACCACTGGTCCATCAAAGTCAGCATTGTCTACTCAGACCAGCAGTGGCTCTCCGGGGTCTCAGGCAGAGGTCTTTCACATCACCTGTTTGCCTAGTCCCTTTAACTGGAGATGCTGTGGATTGAACCTGGGACCTTCTGCATGCCAAGCAGATGCTCTACCAGGGAGCCACAGCCCCTCCCCAAAGACCTTTGTGTTATGTCAAATGAACATACATGAAGCTGCCTTATACTGAATCAGACCCTTGGGCCATCAAAGTCAGTATTGTCTACTCAGTCCGGCAGCAGCTTTCCAGGGTCTCAGGCAGGGGTCTTTCGCATCACCTACTGCCAGATCTTTTAACTGGAGATGCCAGGGATTGAACCTGGGACCTTCTGCATGCCATGCAGATACTCTACTGATGACCCACGGCCCCTTCCTTCCTTCCTTCCTTCCTTCCTTCCTTCCTTCCTTCCTTCCTTCCTTCCTTCCTTCCTTCCTTCCTTCCTTCCTTCCTTCCTTCCTTCCTTCTCAAGTGATTTTGCAAGTGATTGGCAAGGCCAAGTGGGCAAACGTGGCTTGTGGAAAGTATTGGAGAGTTCCATTAGGTTAAAAAAAGTGATAGGGAGGGTTTAGCTGCACAAAAGCTAATACCCCAGCAGTTATTTAAATATCCAAGATACCTCTCTCCATATATATCTCATATGAAATGCATTTTTAGATACCACAAGTTCAACATGAATGAGGATAATGGAGCTTTTTCTAAACGGAAGAAGAGTAATATTACTAAATTTGGGGGGAGAAGTTATAGGGTTATTGCTCAGGTAAAAAAATACCATAAGAGCATTTTTATAATGACAGTATTTTGATATTAGGCATTTTTTTTTTCAATTTTAGGACTGCAATTAAATCAGCAAAAGCACCTAATGGTGAATTTTTGATGCTGCATGTATTAAGGAGAGGAGACATCTTTGCCTTATTCAGTACCACTGGATATAGATCAGAAGAGGGACATTTTCTTCCATCCCTCACTGGAGTTTGCAACTACAGAATAACGAAAGATTTCTTGCTTAGTTAATCCAAAACAGCTGGTTCATTAGAAAGGTCCTTCATGGATGGTACCTTAGCTCAGCAAAGTTAAAGAAGATATTCAATACAAACTGTTTTAAATGTTAGGCTTCCTAAGCTGATTTGGACATCTTTGGTGAGGTTGTCCCCTTATACACACAACAAGCCTAGGCTCAGGTTGCATCAGCCAGTGTAGTGTAGTGGTTACAGTGTTGAACTAGGATCTGAGAGACCCAGGTTCAAATATGATAAAAGGAGGTATTTCTTTACACAACACACAGTTAAACTGTGGAACTCCCTGCCCCAGGATGTAGTGATGGCTGCCAACTTGGAAGGCTTTAAGAGAGGAGTGGACATGTTCATGGAGGAGAGGGCTATCCATGGTTACTAGTCATGATGAATCCCTATTCTCTCCAGGATCAGAGGAGCATGCCTATTATATTAGGTGCTGTGGAACACAGGCAGGATGGTGCTGCTGCAGTTATCTTGTTTGTGGGCTTCCTAGAGGCAACTGGTTGGCCACTGAGTGAACAGACTGCTGGACTTGATGGGCCTTGGTCTGATCCAGCATGGCTCCTCTTATGTTCTTATGTAAATATTACATTTAATTAAGTGCCATCAAGTCTCAACTGACTTCTGGCAACCTCTCATGGGGTTTTCAAGACAAGAGATAAGCAGAGGTGGTTTTTCAGTGCCTTGCTCTGCATAGCAGCAACCCAGGTCTTCCTTGGTGGTCTCCCATCCAAGTACGCACCTTGGCTGACCCTGCTTAGCTTCCTAGCTCAGACTTGTCTGGGCTATTCAGGCTGCTACAAACTTTATAACAGGGAGCACAATTTAAGCTTTTTACTAGAAAAGCAGAAGGTACGTGAAAGGTTTGGTACTTTAGGGTATGAGGAAATCAAGAAGCATATGGAACGGGATGAGGAAGGATGGAGAAAAGATCGAGATGAGAAATCCAGTGACATTCGCTCATAGGAATTTATTTTACTTTTTGTACTTTACCAATGTTAAAAAAATTTTTTACTGATAGTTCCTCCACCCTGAATCTCTTTCTATTCAGAGCCAAAAGCCATTCCCAAGACCAATGAGAAAGTAATTCTAAAGAAGATCATGAGCCATTTATATGAATTATAGAACAGCTTCAGCAGTTATGTGGGATAATATAATCATTGGGTGTTTCAGATTCTCATATTTTACTATATATGTTGAGCTCCCAACAGAGGGGAGAATGAAATTTCCCAGTTGCAGTATGGGATCACATATTTAGGCACATTATGTCTGCTTTATGATTTCCTGTGAATCAACTGACTTTTAAGTACTCTTGGAGCTAGAATATCAGGCTGAAAAAGCCACAGTTCCATTATGTAAAAGTAGCCCTTTTCTGTTTTCTTAATTATTTTTGGCAAGCGTGAAAGGAAACTTGAGGATAACGTCTTTCTCCGCGGCCACATTCAATTAAGCAGGGGCCCCATTTTCATTTGCTCTGGATTGTCCGAAAGAAAAACATTTACCAGGGTCAGTCCTCATTTTACATGACCCCTGGTAATAAGCTAAAATACAGTCATACCGCATTTATTAGGATTGACTAAAACTACAAGTAATGAAGTAAACTTTCAAGTTTCCCAGAATTCTTCACCAAGCTGAATGTTACAGAACACAGGTATTATTCAGCATGATGGATTTTGTTGGCTGGGGAGAAGACAGACCACTAACCCTTTCCTAAAAATCCCTGTCCTCTGCATCCAAAATGAACCAGTTTGTCTGTTGCTATATCCCAAGGGTGCTTCCAACTGACAACAAGGTTCAATGGTGAGGGAGGCAGATTCCAGAGTGGCTCTTCCAAAGAAACTTTCCTCCAGTGTAAGCAAATTTCCTCCAACTGAAGTGACCCTTCCTCCAACTCTCCGGGGTCTCAGGCAGAGCTCAAGAGCTACTCAAGAGCCATAAGTTGGAGGAAGGCTTTTGAGGCCGGAAGAAGGCTTTCATAGAATCATAGAGTTGGAAAGGACCACCAGGGATTGGTGTAGGGTCCTCCTCCCCATCCCATCCAGGGAAAAGGGACAGACACCCCCAAAGCCTGACAGGTTCCATTGTACACAGTAAGCCCACCAGCTAACAGAACTACGCATGCATGGTTTCCATCACACCTCTAGGTCATGGCTTCTAAACCTTTTTCCACTCGTGACCCCTTTTCGCCAGAGAAATTTTTACACGACCCTGGGTATATAGGTATATAAAATAGGTATACAAATCAAACATTTACTGATAAAAGGTTCAGAAACCTTTTATTGTTGCCAAATTTTTCACGATCCCCACATTCAGTTATGTGACCCCATATGAGGTTGTGACCCACAGTTTAAGAAGCTTTAGATTGCCCCCCCACACACAGTTTCTGGTTGGAATTTAATCAGTGAGACGATTAGCCCTGGGGGGTTCAAATAATCTGTAAAAAGAGGCCCTCAGACCCTTGTTCTTTGCCTCAACCAGTTCAGTCAGGTTCCCTCCTGTGTTATTCTGATCCACCCATGCTGGTGGATTAGGGAGGCAAATCGACCCCTGTAGCCATCACAGGCCCAAGATATTTTAGACCAGGGGTGTCAAACGTATGGCCCACAGGCCACATCTGTCCCCCGTTATCCAGCCTGCAAGCCAGTTGAGGCAGCCACACTGCCAGTCCCCACTGTGGGCTCACCAGTTAAGTCAGCCACCCCCAACCCCAGGAGCCAGCGTGGCGTAGAGTGGTGGACTCCAATCTGGAGAACCGGGTTTGATTCCCCACTCCTCCACATGAGCGGTGGACACTAATCTGGTGAACCATGTTGGTTTCCCCACTCCTACGCATGAAGCCAGCTGGGTGACCTTGGGCGAGTCATAGCTCTCTTAGAGCTCTTTCAGCCCCACCTACCTCATGGGGTGTCTGTTGTGGAGAGGGGAAGGGAAGGGGATTGTAAGCCGGTTTGATTCTCCCTTAAGTCGTAGAGAAAGTTGGCATATAAAATCCAACTCTTCTTTTTCTCCCGATGTGGGCTGGCGAGGTATGGCCCAGTCCGACCAAGTGGCATTTATGTCATATCTGGCCCTCGTAACAAATAAGTTCGACACCTCTGTTTTAGAGTCCCAGAGAATGTGTCCTGTCCACTGTTATGGTTACACCTTTGTTCCCTTGGCCTTTGTCTTGACTTTGTTTTGATTCTTCCAGTCTGTACTTGCCCCATCCCTCCCCCATCCTTTCTCATTTCTGTAACCAAATCAACTTTTTTGCTTTTACATGGAATCAGTTTCCGCTATGCTTTCTTCTTTACTGAGCTCTCTGCTCATGCCGTGCAGACCCCCTCAGCACCATAGCCTCAGGGAAGTGAGGTTTGCCTTCTGTCCCTGTTCATTCTCTGCGGCTTCCCAATCTTCTATCTTTTAAAATTTTATAACATCCAGCCTGATGAAGAGTCCAGGCGAGCTTGCATAATGTTTTGTGTCCGTTGTGTGTATGTAAAGTGACGTAAAGTCACAGCTGACTTAGGGCAACCCTGCAGGGTTTTCAAGGCAAGAGACTAACAGAGGTGGTTTGCCATTGCCTTCCTCTTTATGTCCATTGGGTTGGTCCTAATAAGTAGTCCTACACAGATTTTGTTCACTCTGGCTAGCTCAAATGGGCTGCTGTCCAGGGTCCTGAATGAGCAAACAGGTGTAGCTGTGGATATCTTTACTAGAAGCATCCTGTGGCTAGTGGCTCTGAAAATATGCCCTCTTCCAGCTTTTAGGGGTAGCCAGAATATTTTTTCCAACACACACTGATCAAGGGTTCTCTCCTGGACAGAGGCGGGGCTGTGGCTCAGTGGCAGAGCATCTTCTTGGCATGCAGAAGGTCCCGGGTTCAATCCCCAGCATCTCCAGTTAAAGGCATAGGCAAGTAGGTGATGTGAAAGACCCCTGCCTGAGACCCTGGAGACCTGCTGCCAGTCTGAGTAGACAGTACTGACTTGGATGGACCAAGGGTCCTTATAAAGGGGAGGGACCGTGGCTCAGTGGTAGAGCATCTGCTTGGCATGCATAAGGTCCCAGGTTCAATCCCCGGCATCTCCAGTTAAAGGCATAGGCAAGCAGGCGATGGGAAAGACCCCTGCCTGAGACCCTGGAGAGCCGCTGCTGGTCTGAGTAGACAATACTGACTTTGATGGACCAATGGTCCGATTCAGTATAAGGCAGTGTCATGCGTTCATAGGAAGGAAGGAAGGAAGGAAGGAAGGAAGGAAGGAAGGAAGGAAGGAAGGAAGGAAGGAGTGAGCTTTTGCAACTTCCATATGGAAGGCTGAAGGCAACAGAGTTCAAGGCAAGAGGATGACAACGGAAGCTGCTGCCCTCAAGAATTCACCACTTCATTAGAGAGCCAGTTCTCAATCTCCCTTTAACCAGCATAGTCAAGGAACTGCCACAAGAAAATGAAAGACCCAGCTTCATGTGTTCATATGATTTATATGGGGAGGGGCTGTGGCTCAGTGGTAGAGCATCTGCTTAATATGCAGAAGGTCCCAGGTTCAATCCCCGGCATCTCCATTTAAAGGGACTACTCAAGTAGGTGATCTGGAGAGCCGCTGCTGGTCTGAGTAGACAACACTGACTCTGATGAACCAAGGGTCTGATTCAGTATAAGGCACTTCATGGGTTCCCTTAGGACACCACTAGTACAGCGCCCTGGAATTCTGGGGGTTTGGCTCCTTTGTCTCAAGAGACTGCAACCTCTTCAGATAAATCCCAGGAAGTTCAATACAAACTAAGGCTTAGTTCACACATAGTCGAGAATGAAGTGAAAAGGACATAGTCGATCTCTGAGGCAGCAAAATGGACTGTTCTGCTTAGGGTTGCCAAGTCCCTCTTTGCCACTGGTGGGAGGTTTTTGGGGCGGAGCCTGAGGAGGGCGGGCTTTGGGGAGGGGAGGGATTTCAATGCCGTAAAGCCCAATTGCTAAAGTGGCCATTTTCTCCAGATGAACTGATCTCTATCAGCTGGAGATCAGTTGTAATAGCAGATCTCCAGCTAGTACCTGGAGGTTAAGCAACCAAAATAAACACCACTGCACTGATACCACACGTAAGGAAGAAAAGTGCAGGAATTGCTGGAATTACTGAGATATAACAGACAACACACAAGTGTGACGAAGTGTATCAAAGTGTATCAAGTGTACAAATTAACAAATAACAAACACACAATATAATACAAAACTCTTTCAAAGTCCAAGGTACAAAATGCTAGTTTAAGAGCCAAGCATCAAGGAATTTTTCATATAGAAGTTGCTAGGAAGACGATTGTTTCTGTATTCTTCATCAGTTCCATTTCTATATAGGAAAAGATGCTTATATAATTTACATTATTTAAAAAAATTATTTGCTATGATAATAACATGAGTGTTACTTACAGTTCAAGTTTCTCTTATATGCACATAAGGTTATCTCCTATCAGTTTGAGAAAGAGACTGTATTTAAATTGGATACAGAAACGATCGTCTTCCTAGCAACTTCTTTATGAAGAATTCCTTGATGCTTGGCTCTTAAACTAGCATTTTGCACCTTGGACTTTGAAAGAGTTTTGTATTATATTGTGTGTTTGTTATATGTTAATTTGTACACTTGATACACTTTGATACACTTTGTCACACTTGTGTGTTGTCCGTTATATCTCAGTAATTCCAGCAGTACCTGGAGGTTGGCAACCCTAGTTCTACTTGAGAATGCTGATGGTAAATTCCAGCACTGGATGTACCTTCAAATAAACCATCCAATGAGAAAACTAGTTCAGCAGGGAGAAAGGTCTCATCCCTTTTTGCTTAGCATATGGGTTTCCTACTTACCTGGAGTTTTTCACATAGGGGAGCAGTCCAAAATGAGATCCTCCGCCCACTGTTTGAAGCAGCACAGCCCAGTTTATGGCCTCAAGGCACTGTTACCTTCTTTCCCGACAGGTGGGAAACATGCCTCAATTAAATTAAGCCATGGTGGGTGTAAGAAAGATCTCAAGGTACAACAAGTCTACTGGGACACAGACAAACAGTATATTCTCTCAGAAAGGGAGGGCATCTTGGCCATCTTTCTGGGCATGGAGTAGGGGTCACTGGGGGTATGTGGGGGAGGTAGTTGTGAATTTCCTGCATTGGGCAGGGAGTTGGACTAGATGACCCTGGTGGTCCCTTCCAACTCTATGATTCTATAAGCATAAATGCCAGCAGTAATAATGCAGATGACTCCATTTTGCCTTTGGGGGAGATTCTGCAGTGTTTTAAAAAATGAGTTGGTATGCACATAACTTGCCAGCATGGTGTAGTGGTTAAGAACTGTGGTTTGGAGCAGTGGACTCTGATCTGGAGAACCGGGTTCGCTTCCCCACTCCTACACGTGAGCGGTAGAGGCTAATCTGGTGAACTGGGTTGGTTTCCCCACTCCTATGCATGAAGCCAGCTGGGTGACCTCGGGCTAGTCACAGTTTTATTAAGAGCTCTCTCAGCCCCACCTACCTCACAGGGTGTCTGTTGTGGGGAAGGGAAGGTGATTGTAAGTTAATTTGATTCTGCCTGAAGTGGTAGAGAAAGTCGGCATATAAAACCCAACTCTTCTTCTTCTACTACTCTTTCACATTTCCATCCACTCTCCTAGCCTTTTTAGAAATTCAGCTGAACAAAGGTGTGATACACATGTGCCTTTATTCCTTGGGGAAGGGCATGTAAATGCACAAACCTAGATATTAAGTACCAGATCACTCCTTCCCTTCTGTCCCTCTGTAGGTAAATGTCATTGAATTAAGCAATAGAATAGTGTCAGCAATGCTAAAGATGGCTAGATGGCCAATGCTAAAGATGGCTAGATGGCCATCTGTCAGCAATGCTGATTCTGTAAACTTAAGCAGTTCATGAGGGGGAGGGCAGGAAGGGTTGCGTCAGTGTTTGGCTCTCATGGCCCTTTCTTACATGCCCAGGGAAATGCCAGTCGCCACTTTGGGGTCAGGAAGCAATTTTCCTCCAGGCCAGATTGGCCAGGGATCCTGGAGGGTTTTTTGTTGCCATCTTCTAGGCATGGAGCAGGGGTCACTGGGAGGTAGTTGTTTTTTTTTTTTTTTTTATAATTTTTTATTGAATTTTACAATATAAAAAAAAAGAAAAGAAAAAAGAAACAAGAAAAAAAGAAAGAAAAAAAATACATATATAGATATAAAAGGGTATTCACATAACATATTGAATACATTTCATTTTTTAATACATTCATCAAAAGAAAAATACCCTTTCCCCCCACCCACCAAAAGTGACCCATCACCATGACTTCCATAGAAGTGTCCGGTAGCTTTATTTATTTATCTAAATTCTAATATTGCTTAAAGAATAATTTTCTATAGCTCACTAAATAACAAAGTAAAATCCATTTTTGCCAACTTATCCCAATATGAGGTAGCCTTAAACCATGTTAACTTAAATTCTTCCAAATCATTTCCATGCAGAATTTCTGTTAATCTGGCCATCCTCATATATAACCACACTTTCTCTCTCCATTCTGTAATTGAGGGTTTACTTGTTTGTTTCCATACTCTCGCTATCACAATCCTTGCAGCAGCAAAACTATATTGACAAATAATCCTATCCCGATCATGAATATCGTTTGTGGGTATTCCCAATAAACAAAATAATGGTTTTCTTTTCACTTTACTATTAATCAAATTATTTGTTTCTTTTATTATTTTTTTCCAAAAATTTTTGATTTTTTTACAAGTCCACCAGACATGCATATAAGTTCCTCTTTCTTTTCCACATTTCCAACAGATTCCTTTATCTTGACTGTTCATTTTGGATATCATAAATGGGGTTATATGCCATCTATAAAACATTTTATAGAGATTTTCTCTAATTTCATTAGTTATTGTAAATTTAAACTCCCTCTTCCATAAATTTTCCCATTTATCCAGGTCTATATTGAATCCTAAATCCTGCATCCATTTGATCATGACTGGTTTAATTCTTTCTTGTTCTAAATTAATAGTCATCAATAATTTATACATCCTACCAATCAATCCTTTATTTCCTTTATCTAATATCTTTTCTAACTCGGATTTATTTTTACTGAATCCAAGTTTACTATCTTTATTAAAAATATCTTGTAGTTTATAATATAAAAACCAGTCTTTTATATTTAACTCTTCCCTGCTTTTTAAAGCCCATTTACTCTCCTTCCATTCAATAATACCCCTATATATCTCTATATCTAAGTTTAATTGTTTTCCCCTCTTCATATAAGCTTCTATTGGATTAATCCACCCCGGGGTCGTATTTTCTAAAGTCTTCTTATATTTTGTCCAAATTTGAAATAACCCAGCTCTAATAATATGAATTTTAAAATCTCTGTTTACCTTTTCCTTTTCATACCACAGATATGCATGCCAGCCATATCGAAGATTATACACTGGGAGGTAGTTGTGAATTTCCTGCATTGTGCAGGGGGCTGGACTAGATGGACCTGGAGGTCCCTTCCAACTCTATGATTCTATGGTTTCTATGGTTCGAAAGCATCCCTGACCTGGAGGCCCCAAACTAGCTTGATCTCATAAGATTGTGGAAGCTAAGCAGAGTCAGCTCTTGTCAGTATTTGGATGGGAGACCACCAAGGAAGTCCACGGTCATTACACAGAGGCAGGAAATGGCAAACCGCCTCTGAATGTCCTGAAAACCCCATGGGGTTGCCATAAGTCAGCTGCCACTTTATGGCACTTTTCATTCTACAGCAAGAACAGCTGGATGCACTGTGAAATTAAAGCTTTTTTAAAAAAAATATTGAATGTTTTAAAATATGTATATATGTGCAAGCTCCTGTGGTGAGTTTACTAACGCAGATGCTTCAAAAACCAGTGTAATGCTTTTTTTAAAAAAAGTAGTTTTCCAAGGATGACCAAGTTTTTAATACTGTTACAGGGTTACTGTTCAATTACTGTGGACAGAAGGCATCCTAAATTCTGGGTCTTACATAGGGTTGCCAACCTCCAGGTACTAGCTGATCTCCTGATATGACCACTGATCTCCAGCTGCTAGAGATCAGTTCCCCTGGAGAAAACAGCTGCTTTGGCAATTGGACTCTATGGCATTGAAGTCATTCCTCTCCCCAAACCCCTCCCTCCTCAGGCTGCATCCCAAAAACCTCCCACCAGTGGCGAAGAAGGACCTGGCAATCCTAGTCTTGTGGGATATGAAACCTCCAGAGCTGCAGGGAAAGCCAACTTTAAAAAAATCCTTTATGCCATGCAATGGAAATTAATGTTTGCAAAAATCGACACTCAGGGCATACTTTGACCAGCCTTCATGTTACCAGCCGATAATGCTTAGAAGAGCTTTAAGAGGCTACAGAAGGTGCCAACAGTATCAAAATATCCCGCCCCCCACAATGACATATTGCTGGACAGGAAAAGAGGAAGGCACAGATTGGCAGCAACGATGTGCCTGCGCTGTTATCTTTTGTGCTGTATATTTGATCTCCTCCCCTGCTTTTCACAACATTTTTAAGGTATAATGAACACCTTTTTAAAAAATCTTCTCAACATGCCCATGTTACTTAGTTCTGCGTAATATGTTAAAACCCCCCTCAGAGATGGTATTAAGAAGAAAAAGAAGAAGAGCTGGTTTTTATATGCCGACTTTCTCTACCACTTAAGGGATACTCAAACCGGCTTACAATCACCTGCCCTTCCCCTCCCCACAACAGACACCTTGTGAGGTAGGTGGCTGAGAGAGCTCTGAGAGAGCTGTGACTAGCCCAAGGTCACCCAGCTGGCTTCATGTGGAGGAGTGGGGAAACCAACCCAGTTCACCAGATTAGCCTCTGCCGCTCATGTGGAAGAGTGGGGAATCAAACTTGGTTCTCCAGATCAGAGTCCACCACTCTTAACCACTATGCCACGCTGGCTCTAGAAGGCAGAGAACGCCAAAAATTACAACAACCATTGTCTAAACTGACAAGATTTAGCGATGAACAAATTTAATTAATCCGTGATTTGAATTAAATCTCTCACTAACAGAGGCCTTTTATGCAGGGAACTTCCCTGCGGTCACCCCACTTAGGGTTGCCAGGTCCCTCTTTGCCACCGGTGGAGATTTTTGAGGTGGAGCCTGAGGAGGGAGGGGTTTGGGGAGGGGAGGGACTTCAATGCCATAGAGACCAATGGCCAAAGCGGCCATTTTCTCCAGGGGAACTGACCTCTATCGTCTGGAGATCAGTTGTAATAGCAGGAGATCTCCAGCTATTACCTGGATGTTGGCAACCCTACCCCCACTGCGGTCCCCCAGAAGTGACATCATCACAGGTATGCAGCCACCCCACTCCCTAAAACCTCCCACCAATTGAAAAGGAGGACCTGGCAACCCTAATTCTAACCCCTTTCCCCGTCATGGTACAAGCAGCCGGTTGGTATCCACGCCCCCGCCCCCAAATACATGAGCTCATATGCATGAACTGAAAGCAAACATTTATTTACTTTACTTATACCCCATTTTTCTCTCCAGTGAGGACCCAAAGCAGCTTACATCGTTTTCCTCTCCTCCATTTTGTTCTCACAACAACTCTGTAAGGTAGGCCAGGCTGACTGGCGTAAGGCCACCCAGCAAGTTCCCATGGCACAGTGGGGATTTGATCCTGGGTCTCTCAGATCCCAGGACAACACTCTAACCACTATACCACAAGGAAGAAAAAGTGGCAACAAAAGGAAGCAAATATGAAGATTTAGAGAAATAAACACTGTTTTTCCATCTCATTCCTTTTTTAAAACCCTGTATGATCAAATGTACAAAAATTCAGTTCCCATTGCCCATTTCCTCCCTGAGCATAAAATATGCCCAGATTCATGTTAAAATGAACTCTGAACTTCTCCAAGTCAAATGAGATAATCTCATGCTTCATATGTGCGACAGCTTCAAGGATAAAGCAGACCTCTGTAATAATTAGATAACATTCATTTTCCCCCTGCACAGTCCTGACATCTAGTGGCCGAGGGGATCACAGCAACAGTAGCAAGTTCACAATAAATTGGAGGTCCTTGTTCAGGCCAAGCTTCAAGGAAATTGAAGCAAAGCAAAAGTCTGGAGGTATCTTTAAAGGCTAACACAGTTATTATTGCATAATTAAGGGAGCGTGATTAGTAAGACCAGATACATTAATTGGGGGGGGTCACCATACCCATCTTGGAGTTGCCAACTTCCAGGTGAGGCCTGGTGTTCTTCCAGAATTACATCTAATCTCCAGACTACAGGCATCACTTCCCCTGGAGGAAATGGCAGCTTTGGAGTGTCGACTCTGTGACATCACATCCCTGCTGAGCTTCCTCCCCACCCCAAACTCTACCCCCTAGGCTCCCCCCCCCCAATCTAGGGTTGCCAACCTCCAGGTAGTTTAAACAAATAAAGGCATCACTATTCTTGTACCTAATAGGTTTGGAAATCAGCACAGTCAAGGTACAAAATTACAAAATTATTATTAGTGATTAGGACAAATTACAACAAGTGCTATACAACAAATACTTATCCCACTACTACAGTGGTTCCCAACCTTTTTTTGACCAGGGACCACTTTTTTGTTCGGTGCAGGGACCCCAAGGTTCAAAATAAAAATTCAAAGAATTTGAAAATAAACTTTAATCATAACTGTTAGTTAAACATTAAACTTGGAATAATATTTGAATATATTTTTTATAATAGAGAACTTTTAATTGTAAATCAATGTGATTTTTGAGCTTGCATCCTTTTTACAAGCTGGGCAATTCTGGGGCTAATACTGTTGCTCAGAGCTACACAAATATCATCACTTGCTTCCAATTGATTTCTGGTCTTGTTCTTAATTATAAGCAAAATAGAAAACCCTTGTTCGCATAAATAAGTTGTGGTGAAGAGCATAAGATATCGCAAGGCGAATCCCCGAACTGTAGGATATGAAATTGCTTTTTTACACCAGAACTCTTCAAGAGAAACTGATTCAAATGCATCCTTACAGTGCCTATCATTTTGGAATTCAATGAGCTCTTCCTGGATTTCTTCTGCAACCTCTTCAACAGCAATACCAAAAGCATTGCAAATCAGCTTTTGGGTATCTTTTGATTCTGTCTGGTTATATTCCGGGAAGTAACGGTGGAATTCATCGACCAGCATTTGCAGATGACTTCTACTGTTGTCTTGTATTTTTGCGGTGATCATGTCATCTTTACTATCATCGACCAGTGCTTTTAATGTCACAAACGCAGAATAATTGTTTTCGCCTACCCATAATTGAAGTTTGCAAATAAAGGCACGCAGTTTGTCTTCAAACATAAAAATGTTTCCCACACCTGCTAAATTTATGTTTCCAGAACCTTGCAACTGTAAGTTTAGTTTATTCAAATGTGAGAAAATATCCACAAGATAAGCCAAATGCATCTGACTTTTCGAATCAGAAAACAGCTCTAGTAAATCTTTAATTTTCTTCTTGGCTAGAAACAGCTCAACCTCTTTTCTTAGTTCAAATAACCTTCCCAGCATATTGCCTTTCGATAGCCAACGAACTTCGGTGTGGAAAAGAAGAGTCTCATGATCGGAGTCCATTTCAGTGCACAGTTTTTTTAAAAGGCGTGTATTTAAGGCGCTGCTTTTAATAACATTGACCACTTTTATGGCCATTTCCATGGTATTACAAGGCTTTTAGGAAGAGTCTTGGAAGCTAACGCCTGACGATGTATGATACAATGAGTTGTTATTGCTGAAGGATTCTTCTGTTTTATTAATGTTGCTAGACCGGAGCGTGATCCTAACATGGCTGGAGCGCCATCCGTACAGAAGCCGGCGAGCTTTTCCCACATAATGCTATGTTTCTCAAAATACTCCGCTATTATATTCATAACGTCGATACCTTTTGACGTCATTTCCGGTTTCCGCGAAAGCAATAATTCCTCTTTAATAGTGTTGTCGTCGTCTAAAAAGCGGACAAATACGAGCAACTGACTGCAATTAGACACGTCTGTCGATTCATCACAGATCACACTGCAAAACGAAACATGGCGAATTTTTTATTTTCGAAACAAGCTGCTCCTCGATGTCATTGGAAATAATTTCAATTTGAGCTTTTACCGTGTTGTTCGATAGAGGTCTTGTATTTTCTTTTTGGCTTCCATCCCTAAAACCTCTTCGACAGCTATCATCAAACAAGGTTTGACGAATGTTTCTCCTATTGTGTGTGGTTGTGTGAGGCTCGCTTGCACCCTCCCCCTGCCTCCCCGCCCCCGCATGTTCTTGTCACGCGCCGCTCCCGTGAGTCACCACCGCACGCCGCTGCGCTCTGCGCCCGTGAGCCACCGCCATGCCGCCCGCGTAAATATTAATTTATTATGGGTTTATAACTTTGTTTCGCGGACCCCTGGTTTAGTTCTCGTGGACCCCTGGGGGTCCACGGACCCCTGGTTGGGAACCAGTGCACTACTATAATACATAAGATCACTTGATATCAACCATTCAGGTGTACAATTATTCTTTGTGTTATAGATGCAAATATGCAATTTATCTTTATAGTATGGTTGAAAAAGTCCAATTCAAGTAGGATATCCAATGATTGGTATAATCCAAAAAGAATGAGCTGGGGGACAGCCGTTTCAAGATGTTTTCTTCAGCCCCATGTTCAATCCTCCCAGGAGACCTGTGCCTTCACGGGTAGGCAAGGATCTTCTAAGAGCCACCCAAGTTGCAAACCTGTCCCTTAAGACACCCCCATACTGTCCAGGAATGGAGTTGGGCAGAGGTGAGGGACCGTTGGTATATCCATATCCAAAGAATCCATATCCAAGAATCCCAAGGAACCCATTGGAAGACTGTTAAGAAATAAAATTGTTGGTATCCCGGGAAGGAACCTTATGAAGGATTCTTGTATATGGATTCTTTAATATGAAATAAGAGACGGGATATATAAGGACTACTGTTTGCCAACGGTCCCTCACCTCTGCCCAACTCCGTTCCTGGACAGTATGAGGGTGTCTTAAGGGACAGGTTTGCAACTTGGGTGGCTCTTAGAAGATCCTTGCCTACCCGTGAAGGCACAGTTCTCCTGGGAGGATTGAACATGGGGCTGAAGAAAACATCTTGAAACGGCCGTCCCCCAGCTCATTCTTTTTGGATTATACCAATCATTGGATATCCTACTTGAATTGGACTTTTTCAACCATACTATAAAGATAAATTGTATATTTGCATCTATAACACAAAGAATAATTGTACACCTGAATGGTTGACATCAAGTGAATCTTATGTATTATAGTAGGATAAGTATTTGTTGTATAGCACTTGTTGTAATTTGTCCTAATCACTAATAATAATTTTGTAATTTTGTACCTTGACTGTGCTGATTTCCAAACCTCCAGGTAGTAGCTGGAGATCTGCTATTATCCTACCCTCCTCAGGCTCCGCCCCAAAACCCTTCCGCCAGTGGCGAAGAGGAGCCTAGCAACCCTCCCCAAATCTCCAGGAATTTCTGTGCCATAGCTGGCAACCATAGTCCATCCTTATAACAGAACTCACCAAGGACTTTAACAGATAATCAGAAAATCCATGAATCATTCCCATTTTATCATGTGTGTGGCAGTCCCCCAAGGCAGGAAGAAAGAGCTTTCCTGTGATGCAGACTAGCTGCATGGGGGAGATTAGGATTGCCAACTGCCTGGAGAAAAACAAACAAACCATCCTTTTAACAGAGGCTTAAAGCAGTGTTATTCACCAGGTGATGTTAGTTACCATGAAAAGCTGCAGCTGCCCATTCCTACACATTAAGGCCTCTGTGGAATGTACAGTTCCCCTGGACCAAATGGTAGCTTCGGAGGGCTGGCTCTGTGGTATACTCCAGAGTCTAGACAGATGGACATCCTAGACTGGCAACACATCCTTGCTGAGCTCCCTCCCCAAACTTCACCCTCCAAATTTTCAACCCCAAATTTTCAGTATCTTCTCAAGTCAGAGTTGGCAACCCTGTCCCAGTGGGAAGATGTGGTAGCACATGCCTCATGTATAGATCATGTGTAGTGCATGCAACTTTCATTTTATGCATACACAATTGTTTCACATAATAGCTACACACATAAAGGCCAAGCTGGAGCAGACCGAGGCCCGTCAAGTCCAGCAGTCCATTCACACAGTGGCCAACCAGGTCCCTCCAGGAAGCTCACAAACAAGACAACTGCAGCAGCATTGTCCTGCCTGTGTTCCACAGCCCCTAAGAGAATAGGCATGCTCCTCTGATCCTGGAGAGAATAGGAATGCATCATGACTAGTATCCATTTTGACTAGTAGCCACGGATAGCCCTCTCCTCCATGAACATGTCCACTCCCCCCTTAAAGCCTTCCAAGTCGGCAGCCATCACCACCTCCTGGGGCAGGGAGTTCCACAGTTTAACTATGCGTTGTGTGAAGAAATGCTTCTTTTTATTTGTTTTGAATCTCTCACCCTCCAGCTTCAGCAGACGACCCCATGTCCTGGTATTGTACACCGACACGATGAGAGATTTTACTATTTTTCTTAACATCTGAAGGTTTCCTCAATAGTTTTAAGCCTCCCCACTGTTCTTGCCTTTCATGGGTAGGCACAGGTACAGAGAGCAAAGGCCGTATCCCCCCATCGGGACCCGAGAATTCCAGGATGATCACTACACAACACAGAGATGTCTCACACATGTATCTCCCCGAGCACTGCTCAAAAAGAATCATAAATCTCCTAGAACGTCGTCCCCCACCTTTGACAGCCACGATCTGTCCGATTCACCTCTTTCTGCCACTTAGAAAAAAAAGTATTGTTTTTGACAAGCTGGAATCAGAACATCTGGATTCAGTGTCCCAGTGTCTCACAATAAGATACAAAATGGAATCATTCACTTTTCTTTTTTTAAACATTTCCCGTAAGTCCACGTTCAGATCTCTAATCAATGACGTAAGGCCATACCAGCACGTGCTTAGCAAGGCTGAGTGGGTGATTGCTCCTTAGGGTATTTCAAATGTCTCTTACAGAACATGAAACTTCTATGATTTTTTTTTTGGGGGGGATTCTCAAGCTACACAATGCAGATGAAAAGTCTGCTTCATCTGGTGGTGGTCGCTGTGGGTCCATATGGCCGAACAGACTTGCTTCAGGGCCTGTGCAGACTGCTGAATCCGCATCATTATCGGTGGTTTTGGAGTATCTTCTATAGGACTATCAGGAGACTCAGTTGAAATCTGGATCCAGCGCGTTGTCTTGCTAGAGATAGACCCAAGTTGGATATCACGGTCCACACAGGATCTTGAGAAGTAGTCAGCTCATGCAGGGAGGTTGCCCTTGGCACACCCAAGGAAAATGCAGTTCTTGCCTTAATACTGTCAACACTATTATATTGCCTTGCATAGACATCATGGGCCATAACCTGGATGGATTAGGCCAGCCTGATCTTATCTGACCTTGGACGCTAAGTAGGGTTGGCAATGAAGAAGAAGAAGAGTTGGTTTTTATATGCCGACTTTCTCTACCACTTAAGGGAGACTCAAACCGGCTTACAATCACCTTCCCTTCCCCTCCCCACAACAGATACCCTGTGAGGTAGGTGGGGCTGGAGAGCTCTAAGAGAGCTGTGATTAGCCCAAGGTCACCCAGCTGGTTTCATGTGTAGGTTTGGGGAAACCAACCTGGTTCACCAGATTAGATTCCACTGCTCATGTGGAGGAGTGGGGAATCAAACCTGGTTCTCCAGATGAGAGTCCGCCGCTCCAAACCACCGCTCTTAACCACTACACCACGCTGGCAAACCGCCTCTGTTTGTCTCTTGCCTTGAAAACCCTATGGGGTCACCATAAGTCCAAAACAGAAAGGGGAAGAAAAACCTCAACCCAGAAAAAAGCAGGTACCCAAAGAAGGTCGACAAACTGCCTAATAACCGTATGAATGCAAAATGGAGAATCCCTGTAATGCAGACAGAGCCCCGGATCACTATCCCAATAGCCAAACAGCCCCTTGTGAGTTGGAAAGTTGCCCCCTGCTTTGCTCAGGGCTTCAGAATCTCTGCCTTCTGCACCCCCCTTCTTGTTGCTCCCCAAAAACAGGTACACCAGTGCCCGACTGGGAAAGCCCAAAGCAGCTCAACTGAAGTCCTACCCTCTAGCTAGCATGAAGTTTGAGGGATGTGTGGAGCAAGCTCAGCACTGGCTCCTCTCCTCCTTGTGGACGTAGGAGAAAGCAGATAATATTGATCTCGTGTGCGCTCTGATTAAGAGCAAATTGGATACAGATGTTTCCCGGCCGCACAGGATACCTTCGTTTCATTGGAAGCGTGCTGTAAATCTGGTTGCTTGATGTACCTGCTCCAGTGATTTTAATTTAGGGGACTCGGGGAACTTCCCTGCACATGACCCTCGTATATTATGCAGAGAAGAGGGGGCTGGGTTTGGATTTGAGGCCTCTTGGGGAAGGTGCTGTTAGATTTATGGAAAGGCTGCATTACCACAAGAGGTTCAGGGAGTACAACAAAAAACCTTTCATTGATTAGCATAGCGGTAAAAAAAAAATCGGTGACAACGGGACTTTAAAAAAGCCTCTTTAGGGCCATAATAAAAATGCTATATTAGATCTTGGATTAATATAGAGAAAATAAATCTATGGCTGGGTTTCAAACGTCTTACCTTCAATGGATGCTTGATCCTGTCTGCTCAAGAACATAAGGATAGTTAAATTGTGGAACTCCTTGCCCCAGGATGTGGCGAATGGCCGCCAACTTGGAAGGCTTTAAGAGGGGAGTGGACATGTTCAAGGAGGAGAGGGCTATCCACGGCTACTAGTCAAAATGGATTCTAGTCATGATGCCTACCTATTCTCTCCAGGATCAGAGGAGCATGCCTATTCTATTAGGTGCCGTGGAACACAGGCAGGATAATAATGCTGCTGCAGTCAATCTTGTTTGGGGGCTTCCTAGACGCCCCTGGTTGGCCACTGTGTGAACAGACTGCTGGACTTGATGGACCTTGGTCTGATCCAGCATGGCCTTTCTTATGTTCTTAACGTGGCCAGGCCAGGCAATCGGAGGGAGCTACAGAGGAGGGGACATGGGGACCCGTGTCATTATCTGAGCCACGACATCATTTCTGGGAAAACCTGGACATGACATCAGGTAGTTCTAGGAATCACCAGAAATTCTATGGCAAAACTACAGAGTTTGCAGCCGTTCCGATAGGGACCTGTCACCACTTCCCCAATAGTGATGTTGCAGTGCAGGTGATTCATGCCATCATATTCCCTATTACTATGTATGGGTGTGAGAGCTGGACAATGAAGAAAGCTGAGAGGAAGAAAGTAGATTCCTTTGAAATGTGGTGTCGGAGGAGAGTGTTACGGATACCGTGGACCACCAAAAAAACCAATCAGTGGGTTATAGATCAATTCAAGCCTGAACTGACCCTAGAAGTGAAAATGACTAAACTTTTTTTTAATGAAATAAATGTATATTTTTAATAACCACAGTATACATATATTGTCCATATTGCTGGCATTTTACAGTAGATACTAAATGTAAATACATATTTTTATAATTGAATTTTTAAATTATTTTTAAATTTTAAATAAATAATTTTAAATAAATCTATTATATTTTCAAGCTCCTAAAAGGTCATTAACATTTTTAACATATTGTCTAATATTTAAGGGGCCCCCAGTTCATCAGGGGGCCACAGGGCCCACCTGCCATCAGGCAAGCTGACACCCTGGCGAGTCCGCCACTGAGGACTGCACTGAAGGAAACCCTTTATTTTTTTTATTTTTTTAAACATTTACAAAATTATAACAACAAACACAACTAGAACAAACCAACAAACCAACAAACAAAAAATTCCCCTTCCTTACCTATGTGTCTCCCCCTCCTTCACCCCAGTGTGACTTCCGTGATATGCTTTCTGGCTCTCTTCGTCTATCCTTGTTAGCCCATGTTGTCTTTTACTCAACAAACTCCCCTTGCTGCTATATTGAAGTCTTCTTTCTCTGTATATATACAAATGCCAATTTCCATTTATTTTCAAAATCTTTATTACTTTTGCCTTGTATCCCATTAGTCAATTTGGCCATCTGAATATAATCAACATTTTTTTCTCTCCAATCTGTCTTAGATAAATCTTTAAGAGAGGTGGTTTGGGGCAGTGGAGTCTGATCTGGAGAACCAGGTTTGATTCCCCACTCCTCCACATGAGCGGTGGAGGCTCATCTGGTGAACTGGATTTGTTTCCCCGCTCCTCCACATGACGCCAGCTGGGTGACCTTGGGCTAGTCACACTCTCTCAGCCCCACCTACCTCGCAGGGTGTCTGTTTTGGGGAGGGGAAGGGAAGGTGATTGTAAGCCGGTTTGAGTCTCCCTTAAGTGGTAGAGAAAGTTGGCATGTAAAAACCAACCCTTCTTCTTCTTCTCACACCCTAGGATGACCAACCTCCAGGTGGAGCCTGGAGTTCTCCCAGAATTACACCCGGTGATCAGACTGCAGAGATCAGTTCCCCAGGAAGAAATGGCAGCTTCGGAGGGTGGACTCTAGGGAATCGCATCCCTGCTTGGCTCCCTCCCTTTCCCACACTCTGCCCTCCCTGGCTATTGCCCTCAAATATCTAGGAATCTCCCAAGCCAGAGTTGGCAGCCTTGTCACACAACTCTTCCAACTCCTCAGTTAGAGTGTAGCATATGATTAAGTTGCCACCTAGTGGTCAAGTTGCAGTTACTTTGGTTAAGAAGAAAGAAGAAGAATCACAGAATCATACAGGCCATCTAGTCTAACCTCCTGCTTAATGCAGGATCAGCCTAGAGCATCCCTGACAAGTGCTTGTCCAGACTCTGCTTAAAGACTGGCCATGAGGGGGAGCTCACCACCTCCCTAGGTAGCTGATGCTGATTCCACTGTCGAACAACTCTTACTGTAAAAACAAAATTCGAATATCCATATGTTACCTGTCCGTTCCAATTTAAACCCATTATTGCAAGTATTACTTCAAATACTTCAAGAGAGCAATCACGTCCCCCCCTCAACCTCTCTTCTCCAGACTAAACATTCCCAGAGTTGGTTTTTATATGCCAACTTTCTCTACCCCTTAAGGAAGAATCAAACCGGCTGACAATCACCTAACTTCCCCTCCCCACAACAGACATCCTGTGAGGTAGGTGGGGCTGAGAGAGCTCTAAGAGAACTGCAACTAGCCCAAGGTCACCCAGCTGGCTTCGTGTGGAGGAGATGGGAAACAAATCCAGTTCACCAGATTAGCCTCCGCCACTCATGTGGAGGAGTGGGGAATCAAACCCGGTTCTCCAGATCAGAGTCCACTGCTCCAAACCACCGTTCTTAACCACTGCACTACACTGGCTCCCTACTTGGCTCCCTCCCCTTCCCAAACACTGGGCTATCCTTCTGGGCATGGAGTAAGGGTCACTGGGGGTGTGGGGGAGGCAGTTGTGAATTCTCTGCATTGTGCAGAGACTAGACGTTAAGAACATAAGAAAGGCCCTGCTGGCTCAGACCCAGGCCCATCAAGTCCAGCAGTCTGTTCACACAGGGGCCAACCCGGTGCCTCTAGGAAGCCCACAGACAAGATGACTGCAGCAGCACCATCCTGCCTGTGTTCCACAGCACCTAATATATTCGGCATGCTCCTCTGATCATGGAGAGAATATGCATCATGACTAGTATCCATTTTGACTAGTAGCCATGAATACCCCTCTCCTTCATGAACATGTCCATGCTGGATCAGTCCAGCAGTCTGTTCGCACAGGGGCCAGCCAGGTGACTCTAGGAAGCCCACAAACAAGATGGCGGCAGCAGCACCATCCAGCCTGTGTTCCACAGCACGTAATAGAATAGGCACGCTCCTCTGGTCCTGGAGAGAATAGGTATATGCATCATGACTAGTATGCGTTTTTACTAGTAGTCATGGATAGCTCTGTCCTCCATAAGAATATAAGAAGCCCTGCTGGATCAGACCAAGGCCCATCAAGTCCAGCAGTCTGTTCACACAGAGGCCAACCAGGGGCCTCCAGGAAGCCACTAACAAGACGAGTGCCGCAGCAGCATCCTGCTGGTGGACTAGACGACCCTGGGGGTCCCTTCCAACTCTACGATTCTGTTCCCAAAACTTGACACACACCCCATCTTAAACTCCCCAACCCCAGAAAAGGATGAGCAAACACACATCTCACAAAATATCATGCTATTGTGAAGTTACCCAGCAACCAAGGCACGGTACCCTTGGCCTAGGCAATCCTGGAATGACCGCTGGGGGCTGGGGACAAAAGAGAAAGTGTGGCCAGTGGGGGGGATGGGATTTCCCGCCCCCTTCCCATTAGTCTTACGGGTCCCTAACCTGCCCTTCCTCAAAAGGACCTCAGGGTTGGATCTGTATTTGAATGGGAGACCACTAAGGCAGTCCAGGATTGCTATGTAGAGGCAGGCAATGGCAAACTACCTCTGAATGTCTCTTGGCTTGAAAACCCTTTGGAGGGGGCACCAAAAGTCACTTGTGTAGGGTTGCCAGGTCCCTCTTTGCCACCGGTGGGAGGTTTTGGGGGCGGAGCCTTAGGAAGGCGGTGTTTGGGAACGGGAGGGACTTCAATGCCATAGAGTCCAATTGCCAAAGTGGCCATTTTCTCCAGGTGATCCCTGTTGGCTGGAGATTAGTTGTAATAGCAGGAGATCTCCAGCTAGGACCTGGCGGTTGGCAACCCTACACTTGTGACTTGATGGTTCTTTCCCCCACCAGGTGATATGTCGTTTATTTTTAAAGCCCTTTGGTGGTTTGTTAGGGAAAATGGCAGCCAATGGAGGAAAAAAGAGCAGAAAACGGCCACACGGGGAGTTGGATCGCTTGTCTGAATACCTCTGCATCCACAGCAGCAATTAATGCCAAATGGAGAATCCCTTGCCAGGCAGATAAAGCCTTGCAAAGCTAGCAAATCAAGGCATGTTTACATATCAAAGAACCAAGCTTTGTTGGCACAGACTGTGGATCATCTCATAGGATTTTAATTCACAAAAGCCAAACAACCTGCAGAGTACACAAAGCCCAGGCATTTGGGCTCCTTACACTGACTTGCCAACTTGCTGTGGATATTGAAAATCCAACAAAGAGCACTGAAAGAGAAAACTGGCATTCTGGTAGAACAGCTAGATTCAAGTCCAGTTGAGGCCTCAGGCCAACAAGATTTTTAGCATATATCGTAGGAAAGGCCCTGCTGGATCAGACCAAGGCCCGTCAAGTCCAGCAGTCTGTTCACACAGTGGCCAGCCAGGTGCCTCTAGGAAGCTCATAAACTAGATGACTGCAACAGCATTATCCTGCTTGTGAGCCAGCATGGTGTAGTGGGTAAGACTGGTGGTGTGGAGCAGTGGACTCTAATCTGGAGAAGCAGGTTTGATTCCCCACTCCTCCACACGAAGCCAGCTGGGTGACCTTGGGCAAGTTACCGCTCTCTTAGAGCTCTTTCAGCCCCATCTACCTCACAGGGTGTCTGTTGTGGGGAGGGGAAGGGAAGGGAAGGTGATTGTAAGCCGGTTTGAGTCTCCCTTAAACGGTAGAGAAAGTCGGCATATAAAAACCAACTCTTCTTCTTCTTCTGTGTTCCAAAGCACCAATTATAATAGGCATGTTCCACTGATCCTGGAGAGAATCGGCATGCAGCATAACTAGTATCCATTTTGACTAGTAGACAAGGATAGCCCTGTCCTCCATGAACATGTCCACTACCCTCTTAAAGCCTTCCAAGTTGGCAGCCATCACCCATCCTGAGGCAGGGAGTTCCACAGTTTAACTATGTGTCATATGAAGAAATACTTCCTTTTATCAGTGTTGAATCTCTCACCCTCCAACTTCAGCAGATGACCCCGCGTACTAGTATTATGAGAGAGGGAGAAAAACTACTCCCTGTCTACTCTCTCCATACCATGCACAACCTTTTGAGAGTCAAAGCTCCCTTTGTCAGACTCTCAACAGCTTATGTCCTGACACTCTTGTTGGCCTCTAAAGTGCTACTGGACTCAAATCTCGCTGTTCTCCTGCAGACCGACATAGGGTGTTTTCACACATGCCAAATAATGCACTTTCAGTCCGTTTTCAATGCACTTTGCAGCTGGATTTTACTGTGTGAAATGGCACTATCCACTTGCAAACGATTGTTAAAGTGCATTGAAACTGGATTGAAAGTACATTATTCCACATGTTTAAAAGCCCCCCATAGCTACCCTCTGAAACTGGGTAGTAGCAGAGGGGCGGTAGTAGCAGAGGGGCGGTTCTCTTTTCCTCTGCTCCATTTACACCACTATAGATGGGGGTCAAAGCTACACATCTGCGCAAAAGGATGCTTTTTGGGATCAACGCTATGTATACAGCCAGCTCGATTTCTCCTTGTCTCATAAAAATCATTCCAGGAACCAGAGACCCAAGGACAAATCCTTGGACCGATATCAAGAAGCTGTCACTCTGATGATCGGGCTGTTTGCTACTCTCTCTCTCGCTCTCTTTTTTTTTACATGATAAGCAGAACCTCCAAGATATCTGTATCCTAAAGCTGGGAGGGGCAGGCGGTTGATTCATGCGTCGGAGGAGGCGAGGGGCCCCCTTCTCCGCCAGGGCGGCTCACGCACACAGGCCCTTGGCAGAAGAACTGTAGATGTTTCCAATTAGGTGAAAAACAAAACCCTCCAAAGAGCATGGCTTTAACCCAAATAAAACCTCTCCTGAATATCACATTTTCTGCAGCAGGAAAGTGGTTGAGACAGCTGCGCCACACAGGTGGTACGGCAGGCAGTAAATTAGGCGGCTTTTATAGACGACCGGGGACAGGCGGTCCCCGAACAATTAATTTTACCACTGGAACTTTGACCCCGGAGCACTTTTTATCGCCGCAGGAATTTCTTATCGAGTTCTTGCGTGCAGGTGCGACCGGATGCTCTGGGGAAAGCCAGAGCTCTTACGGCAGGTACGGCCAGGAACGAGAGAGAGAGAGAGACAGACAGAGAGAGAGAGAGAGAGAGAGAGAGGAGAGGGAAGATTGTCAGAGGCTTGGAGGGAGGGAGAAGCCACCTCCAGGAAAGCCATCCCTTGCTAATTATTTTATTGCTTAGCCTCTCGCCCGAAATGTGTGCGAGGAGATCTCCGGGGCCTGCCTAATGGCAGGGCCGAAATGCCACTGAGCAATAATTGCAAGCACAGCTGTGCTGTTGACGCAACGGGCTTCTTGCGGGGAGGTAAACCCAAGTCCCATTCAACTATAAAGCTGCACGTGGACAGTCGGGTTGCATGTCCAAATGTGCTGCGCATGGAACTCCGAAGGTGTTCCCTTTCAGGGACACTGAATCCATGGAGAGCACCCGCACTCAGAAGAAGGAGAGGAAGAGTTGGTTTTTATATGCCGACTTTCTCTACCGCTTAAGGAAGAATCAAACTGGCCTACAATCACCTTCCCTTCCCCTCCCCACAATAGACACCCTGTGAGGTAGGTGGGGCTGAGAGAGTGTGACTGGCCCAAGGTCACCCCGCTGGTTTCGTGTCTGAGAGTGGGGAAACAAATCCAGTTCACCAGATTAGCGTCCGCCGCTCATGTGGAGGAGTGGGGAATCAAACCCGGTTCTCCAGATCTGAGTCCATCATTCCAAACCATCGCTCTTAACCACTACACCACACTGGTTCATAGGTCTATGTGCTCTGGTGATCCCTTGTTACTTAGTTTGGAGTATCTGTCCCTGGCAAGTGAGTGTCCTTGTTATGCTTTTGGGGTGGGTCTTTCAGAAGAGGTTAGCATGAAGGGTACGAGGCACTGCTCTTCTGGTTTCACTCCCCCTACTCCTTTCTCAAAGGAAGATGGAGGAAAGCAAATGCACCTTAGCGCTGGTGTGCATGCATGCTCAGGAACACTATGGCACTGTGCTGTTGCCTCACTTACCACTTGAACACATGAAGCTGCCTTATACTGAATCAGACCATCAAGGTCCATCAAAGTCAGTATTGTCTAATCAGACCAGCAGCGGCTCTCCAGGGTCTCAGCCTGAGGTCTTTTGCATCACCTACTTGTCTGGCCCCTTTAACTGGAGATGCTGGGGATGGAACCGGGGAACTTCTGCATGCCAAACAGATGCTCTACCACTGAGCCACAGCCCCTCCCCATTTCACATACCTCATCCAGTGAGGTTCACATTTTAATCAAAGGGACAAACACCTGCTTAGCTTGGAAATTAGTGGAGGACGGGTGATTGCAGAGTATGGAAATAAAGAGTACAGGAGAATCCAAAATAGATTCGGCTGCTGGCTGATTCACATCTGGCCATTATGAAACATAGAGCTGGAAGGGACCTCAAGGGTCATCTAGTCCAACCCCCTGCACAACGCAGGACATTCACAACTACCTTTCCCCACCACCACCACTTCCCCAGTGACCCTTGCACTATGCCCAGAGGAAGGCAAAAAACCTCCAGGATCCCCGGGCAATCTGGCCTGGAGGTCTTCTGATCAGACACACAGATATATTCAGGCCTGATTCAGATCAGGCTAGTACCCTGGGGAAAGGAGATGCCTGGGGAAAGTGAAGGGAGGGACCGTGGCTCAGTGGCAGAGCATCTACTTGGCATGCAGAAGGTCCCAGGTTCAATCCCCGGCATCTCCAGTTAAAGGGACTAGGCAGGTAGGTGATGTGAAAGACCTCGGCCTGAGACCCTGGAGAGCCGCTGCCAGTCTTAGACAGTACATACTTTGATGGACCAAGGGTCTGATTCAGCGTGAGGCAGCTTCATGTGTGTTCATGTGTTCAACAGAGACTCCTAGAGCTATTTCTGGTCAGAGAAACAACCATTCAAAGCTGGGTCTCCTCCATTTGAGTCCACGGTTTTCACCATGTTGGCTCTACTACTGATAGCAGGGTATGTTGTTTAATTGGGGTTATCAGTGGGAGGCACAGAAGAGAGGCAAGAGATCCATATAATGGCTATCTATCTCCTGCTAGAGTCATGAAGTCCATTTGTTAAGACAGGTCATCCTCATTATCACAGTGAAGAGATCCTCTGGAGGCATTTCCTGGTTCTCCTAGCGTCTTGAAAGGACGGTATAGATAAAAAGGCCTAACGCCTAATCTTTTACAACATTTCATTTGGAAGGCGTGAATGCCACTCCTCCCATCAAAAAAAGCAGCCTTACTGGGGGGTGGGGAGAGAGAAAAGTCTTCTTTAAATTATCACAGACCTCAAAGTATTATCTCATTCTGCCCCAAGTCTATTGGACTGAAGGCCAAACCTGCAGTGTCCCAACAGCATAAGAAAACTTGACCGTGAATCCACTCAAAGTTAACAGTTGAACTCTACAGATGTTAAAGGGAAAAATAAACCTTTCTCTATAGCTATGAAGTCATAGGAACCCAAAGACATAAAATTCAAGGAGTGGACATATTATAGCCCTCTTCAGAGGTAAACCCTGTGCAGAGGGAATTTCAAGGCCCGGCCTACAACATTTCCAGGGAGGAAACTGTCCCAGAGATTTATGTTTTACTCCATAAACCACTCAAGACAGAGAATTCCTACTGATCCCAGTCACTCCAGTGAGGTTGAAGGACGCATCTGCCAAGCTAGCAAATAAGCCAGTGTACACTGCCGATAGGACACGTTGGCTCAATTCAGACATCACGTGACACCAATCATTGCTCGAGGAAACCAGTGTGGTGTAGTGGTTAAGAGTGGTGGTTTGGAGCGGTGGAGTCTGATCTGGAGAACCGGATTTGATTTCCCACTCCTCCACATGAGCAGCAGACGCTAATCTGGTGAACTGGATTTGTTTCCCCACTCCTACACACAAAGCCAGCTGGGTGACCTTGGGCTAGTCACAGTTCTCTTCGAACTCTCTCAGCCCCTCACAGGGTGTCTGTTGTGGGGAGAGGAAGGGAAGGCTATTGTAAGCCGGTTTGATTCTTCTTAAAAGGTAGAGAAAATCAGCATATAAACACCAACTCTTCTTCTCCCATGCGACAGAGAACAGGGAAGAATTCACGAAGCAGCAAGCTAGAAAGATGAAAACAGTGAAGCTACTCTGAACTCTTAGTAGGTCACCATGGATTTTAAAGTTCAAATCACAGGGTTGGATCCAGCACAACCACCACAGATCTCTCCCACTTTCCTGTTTCCCCAGTTGCCATGTCTGACCCCTGGGGACATCATGAGAGGTGTACTGCTGGGAGAGGGACCATGGCTCGGTGATAGAGCATCTGCTTTGCAAGCAGAAGGTCCTAGGTTCAATCCTCCAGCATCTTCCGCTAAAAGGATCAACTAGTAGGTGATATGAAGGACCTGTCCTGGAGAACCACTGTCCCAATTCACATATTATGGTGACCACAGGGTGACTCTGTGGTCCCTGTCCTGCGCATACTTGTGGATTGACCCAGTAGGTCAGATAGCATGCCCCTAGGACATGTGCAGGCTAGGAAAATGGAAGAACAAGAAGAGTTGGTTTTTATATGCCAGCTTTCTGTACCACATAAGGAAGAATCAGTCTCCTTCCCTTCCCCTCCCCACAACAGACACCCTGTGAGGTAGGGGAGGCTGAGTGAGTGTGACTAGCCCAAGGTCACCCAGCTGGTTTCATGTGGAGGAGTGGGAAAACAAATCCAGGTCACCAGAATAGCATCCGCCGCTCATGTGGAGGAGCAGGGAATCAAACCCGGTTCTCCAGATCATAGTCCACCACTCCAAACCACCATTCTTAACCACTACACCATGCTGACTCCCAGCACAAGGTTAGAGCCCCTTCTCTCTGCTTACCACAGTCACAATCCAATCAGGCACTGAACACAGAAGAATTGAAGAGAACCTGCAACTCCCATGTCACTGTTGTTGGAATATCTGTCGTGGAGATATTCCTGTATTTAGCAGAGTGCATTAAGCTTAGAAGCAGCAGAAGCTACACGTGCGTGCGTGTGTGAAAAGAAAGGGAGCATCAGTCGTATGCTCTAATCAAACTAAAGTACATTTATTATTGAAATACACATTGGATAGGAAAGGACAAACAAGGGTCTCCTATCCTAATCTAACTTGCTAATTGTCTAGGTATAAAAGGGGTTTCTGCCTTCCACTCCATCTTGGGGTAGGAAGGCCTGGGCACGGAGAGCGCCCGGCTCCTAGATCTTGCTTGGATGATGGGCGAAAGGGAAGAGAGGGAGAAGGGAAGTTTCCCTGACAATACATCCTCTAAACATCAAAGGGGCAGGAAATGAGGGCAAGGTGTAACTAGAGATGACCTCCCCCTGTCCTGTCTATCTATCTGACTTTGTGGTCAGTTCCCCCCCTCTCAATGTGCAGGCAAGTGACACCGTCCTCGAAGGGCAGATCTTCCAACAACTGTTACACAGGACATACGCTGGAGACCCCAATCTGTGTTCTGTGTAAGGGGTGAATTGCCCCCTTGAGATTGTTGGAGTGAGTAACTCGACATGCCTGGACATTGGGGGGCATTACATCACTTTAAGTGTGTATAAGTGTTATTTCCTTGAATGGGATGTCCCTCTCCTTATCTGGGAGCTGCCCTCTGACCCCTCCTCTCTCTCTCTCTCTCTCTCTCTGTCCATTGTTCTTCCCACTCTCCACATGGCTTTTCATGGAGTCACAGGTATCTACAGGTCACTCCAGTAGAAACAATGCCTCATGCATCCATACACATGATGCCGAATCAGCTGGCCACTTACAATAGGGAAAGTACTTTTTAGATTAAGCTTCTCTCTCTTCCTTTCGACTGCAACCTGAACGTGAACGGAATCTGCTTGAATAAATGTAAGTATTACGTTTGCAATATATTTCTTGGGAGTTTTATTTTACTCCACACAATATCACGCTTCAAATACCCCAGTAGAGATTACACAACAGTGACCTTGACAACCTAGTGGTCTGACTCGGCGGAAGCATTTGTAAAAACGACATTAGCGCTTAGACATGCCCGCACATCAAGCGGCACATCTTCCCCATTGAGGAGTGTTTCTTTGCAGCTACCATGAAGAAACCACAGTCACCAGGAAAAGTGCTTCACACCTGTTGAGAACAATGCTCAGCCACGTGTGTGTGTTAAGTGCCGTCAAGTCCCTTCCGACTCATTGCAACCCTATGAATCAAAGTCCTCCAAAATGTCCTATCTTTGACAGCCTTGCTCAGATCTTGCAAATTGAGGGCCGTGGCTTCCTTTATTGAGTCCATCTGTCTCTTGTTGGGTCTTCCTCTTTTCCTGCTGCCCTCAAATTATCCTACCTCAGCCATAGCAGGTATGAATTAAATACTTCAATCAGGAAAGAAGCACCTTTTTTTGCAGACATTTGAAAGCCAACTGCAGTGATGACAAGCTACTCACATCAAGGGGGAAGAGAGAGATTCCGATCAGGCAGCCATCTGCTCTAAAGCAGTAAAACATGGGCCACTTCTGGCTGTTGTCAGGAAGAGAAATGCAACAGCTTGTACCTCTGCATTTCACATCCCAGCGTCTCCCCACCAGAAAGATCACCTCAACCAACGCACCAAGCAGCCAGCCACTTTTCACGCAGAGATTGGCTCTGGCCAATGGGCATGAACACATAAAGCTGTGTTATACTTGATCAGACCCTCAGTCCATCAAAGTCAGTATTGTCTACTCAGACCAGCAGCGGCTCTCCAGGGTCTCAGGCAGAGGTCTTTCATATCATCTACCTGCCTAGTCCCTTTAACTGGAGATGCTGGGGTTTGAACCTGGGACCTTCTGCATGCCAAGCAGATGCTCTGCCTCTCAGCCCCTCCCAAAAAAACCAAAGCCATGCTGTATACCAACTGTTCAATCACAAAATGAAAGGCTATCCAGAGCTCTGGACAGAAGGAGCGGTAAGCATTACCTAAGAGAAATCCACAAATGCAAAGCATTAAAAACATCCAGCATTACCAACTCTGGGCAGGCATCCATGGCCGAGAAAGAATTAGCATGAGACACATGAACATCATCTTTGACTTACCATGGGAGATTATAGATGACTCTGTCCTTGTGCTCTCTAGGCCCTCGAAAAAGAACCAAACTCACTGGAAGCAGACTGAAGAGCCAGCCAAAGTCAGGGGCTTTCTAGGACCAGATGGAACGCCGTTGGTTCTTTGGGTCACCTGACCCCCGCTGAGCCGATAGCTGCAGTACCAGTTCTGGCCAGCCCCATAGGTGGCACCAAAGTGCATCATCAAGAGAGCCAACAGTGCCCCATTTTGGGGGCATAGAAAATCAACAATCTAGCTCTAGCTCCCACAGTCATAGAATAATAGAGTTGGAAGGGACCACCAGGGTCATCTAGTCCAACCCCCTGCACAATGCAGAAAATTCACAACTACCTCCCCCACATACCCCAGCGACCCCTATTCCATGCCCAGAAGATGGCCAAGATGCCCTCCCTCTCATGATCTGCCTAAGGTCAGATCATAAGAGGGAGCCCCTGGTTTGAGTTGGTTGTATGTAGTGCATTACCAGTGACCTCTTCAACCATCTAAGGAAATGCACCTTAAATTATGTAATTGTAAGAGAACAGGCTTATAAAGCCAGGCAGTTATCATACATGTAATTTGCCCTTGACTGAAAGCCAATGAAAGGTGTTTGCCTGAACACACAACAGCATTGCTGAAACTCTGTAGTCTGGACATGAGTTAGAATTCCAAGACCCAAATGGAGGCTAGCAACCCTACTGAACACCATGGTAGAAACTTGTGGCTGCATACATGAAAATTACGGTTGCCAGCTCCAGGTTGGGAAATACCTGGAGATTTTTGGGGCAGAGCCTGAGGAGGGTGGGGTTTGGGGAGGGACTCCAATACCATAGAGTCCAATTACCAGAGAAGCCAAACTGGAGATCAGTTGTAATAGCAGGTCTCCAGCTAGTACCTGGAGGTTGGCAAACCTAATGAAAATGCAGGCATCTCAGCGCAATCCTAAAGAGAATTACTCCAGTCTAGGGTAGCTCCGCTGAAAGTGCAAATCTGCCAAAGTTTTCATCTTAACTGGATTGTGGCTCAAAATTCTTTCTTTTTTTTAGTTTTACTTATTTATATTTTACATACCGTATATATTTAAGAAGCACAGTACCACTCTTCTAAACCCATTGAATCCAATGTCCCCTGCCCCCTTTATCAGATAATCTGCCTTAAGTTTATCAACCCATTGTTTGCTAGCAGGGAGTGGCAACCGGTTGAGCGTAAGGTAGCCTTTCTTATGTCTACCCAGGATGTGACTACAATTGACTATGTAGCCAAGTTTTTGCAGCAAGCAATGATGATTCGTGAATGTTATTGTAAAGGGGAACAGGTGAACTCTATTGAGTGAAATTGTACAATTATGTCTCTGTGGATGTTGTTTATGCCAATAAAGGTTTTGATATTGCCAATGATAGAGTCCAATGTCCCACTGATTTCCATGGGCTTAGAAGAATGTAACTCTGTTGAGCACACATGAACACATAAAGCTGCCTTATACTGAATCAGACCTTTGGTCCATCAAAGTCGATATTGTCTACTCAGGCCGGCAGCAGCTCTCAGACAGGGGTCTTTCACATCCCCTACTTGCGTGGTCCCTTTAACTGGAGATGCCAGAGATTGAACCTGGTACCTTCTGCATGCCAAGCAGATGCTTTGCCACTGAGCCACAGCCCCTCCCAAAACAGTCAAGGAGAAATAACTTCTAGTCCAGAAATGACAGTACCATATACCGATTGCATTTACATGCAATAGAACTAATGGCAACATTGAGCACATGAACACATGAAGCTGCCATATACTGAATGAGACTCCTGGTGCATCAAAGTCAGTATTGTCTACTCAGATTGGCAGCAGCTCTCCAGGGTCTTAAACTGAGGTCTTTCACATCACCTACTTGCCTAGTCCCTTTAACCGGCAATGCCGGGGATTGAACCTGGGACCTTCTGATTGCCAAGCAGATGCTCTATCACTGAGCCATGGCCCCCTCCCTTACGTCTCTGCAGATGTTGGTTATGCCAATAAAGGTTTTCTACATTGACATTGAGTCCAATGTCCCACTGATTTCCATGGTCTTAGAAGAATGTAACTCTGGTGAGGATTTGGGCAGCTTGTCTTTTTATACAGGGCATCAAGATGCTCCCAGTTCCTACTGAAAAAGTGTAATTCGGAAGCCACCCTGAAGAGGGAGCTACACTCAGACAGATGGCATAGCCAGGAGCTCCTACTGACAACATGTTAACAAGGCATTGTTCAGAAGAGCAAAATAGAGAGCAAACTGGGTGATTTGCCAGGGATCGGCGCCAGGGAATAGGGCTGTCCTGTCCCTGGTAAACGGAGATAGGTGCTGCATGTGTAGGGGAACCACCAAACCCGACAGACCTTGGGAGGTTTCCTTCTTCCTCTTGTGTGGCGAGTCTCTCGGCAGGTCCTGCTTTCAACCGGGGCTGGAGAGGCAAACTCGGGGATCCCGGCCTGGCTCCTCACGGCATGCTCAGGTTTTCTGGGCATCGCCAGCTCTCCACCTCTGGCGCTTGGCGCAGGTTGACAATGCGCCAAAGCCACTTCCCGTTGCAATTGCCCCACCTCACCTCACCTCTGTATTCACAGTGGGTAGCTGTGTTAGTCTGTCTGAAGTAGAAAAGGGCAAGAGTCCAGTAGCACCTTAAAGACTAACAAAAATATTTTCTGGTAGGGTATGAGCTTTTGTGAGCCACAGCTCACTTCTTCAGAAAGCTCATACCCTACCAGAAAATATTTTTGTTAGTCTTTAAGGTGCTACTGGACTCTTGCCCTTTTCTATCACCTCTGTATTGGTTCATTTCTCCTTTTCGCCACAAGAGGGCATCATTTGATAATCTATGCCGAACACCTGAAAGCGAGGTTTCAGCCCAGGAATTAGGGTTGCCAGCTCCAGGTTGGGAAATACCTGGAGATATGGGGGGTGGAGCCTGAGGAGGGCGTGGTTTATGGAGGGGAGGGACTTCACTGGGGTATAATTCCATACAGTCCACCTTCCAAAGTGGCCATTTTCTCAGGCACACTGATCTCTGTCATCTGGAGATCAGCTGCAATCCCAGGAGATCTCCAGGCACCACCTGGAGGTTGGCAACTCTAGCCCAGGTTGAAGATTTGGGGTGTGGGTACGATGAAATCCAGCAGTTGGATAATACAGAGATTAGTAAGGACCTGGTTTATGTCCTTTTTTTTAAATCAACAGTGATTGTTACTGAGTAGCATAAGGTTGCCAGATCCCTCTTCACCACTGGCGGGAGGTTTTTGGGGTGAAGACTGAGGAGGGCGGGGTTTGGGAGGCGAGGGACTTCAATGCCATAGATTCCAATTGCCAAAGCTGCCATTTTCTCCAGGGGAACTGATCTCTATCTGCTGGAGATCAGTTGTAATAGCAGGAAATCTCCAGCTAGCACCTGGAGGTTGGCAGCCATACAGTAGCAGCACCTTTAGGGGAGGGGTCTCCCCAGTCCTTAGGGGGAAATCGTTGGAAATCAGTAAAATCTTGTTTGTGTGTGCATGTGTGTAAGTGCCATCAAGTTGCAGCCGACTTATAGCGACCCTTGGTGGGGATTTCAGGGCAAGTGATTAAGCAGAGGTGGGCCATTTATGCACAGGAGGTTTTGCCTTGGATTTGCCGCTCTCTAGATGCACATTTTCCCCATCCAAATATTCAAAACTCAAAAATAAGCCCCCATGCAGAGTTTTGAGAATTCGGATGGGGAAAATGTGCATCTAGAGAGCGGCAAATCCAAGGCAAAACTTCCCGTGCATAAATGGCCGGTGGTTTGCCATTGCCTGCCTCTTTCTTTCTTGCCCCCTGTTCTTAGACCGAGGTCTTGAACAATAAAACCATAATACTTAAACAAGACCCATCTCTAAAAACACCTCCCTTATCGCCTGCCTCTGCAGAGTCTTCGTTGGAGGGCTCCCTTCCGAGTACCAACCCAGCTTAGCTTCCAAGATCTGACGAGATCGGGCAATACTGTACCATTCCACATCCCAAAATCTTACCAATTTAAAAATTAAAAAGCACTGAAACCTGTAATGCAGCTCTTCTGGATTAAAAGCACTAGGTGGCGCTAGGCTTCCGATGATGGGCTCGCTCTGCCCTCTAATTATTGCTGCCCACCTCCCCAACCTCCTATGACTTGCAGACCCTTTCTGATGAACCCCGTAAATAGTTTTGTTTCTCTCCTGACAGCTGATGAATCAGGCAAAGAACAACCGAGCCATCAAGAAGTCCAGAAATGAAACAACCAGGACTTCGCATAGCAAAACCTCTCCTTTTCCACTCTCCCGTCTAACTTTCGTAGTCACAATGATTTACTTCTCCTTCTCTCTCTATGACTTAATTAAGCCACGTGGATTGGGTTGGATCCCGCAGTTCCGTTCTGCTTGGAGTGGTGCTTTCCTCCGGTGCATACAGTGGATGGAGGGGAAAGCCATCAACAGAAAAGTTGGACCCGTGTGGGATCTGACACCTTTTCCTGACCCACTCAGAGCGCATACGCAGAGTTTCAGGGTCAGCGCACGCCACAAAATCATCATTAGCAGCAAGTATCCATGAACTAAGAAACTAAAAGTGGAGGAGAGTATAACCAGATAGTTTTGAACCAGGGGTGCCATCTAGCTTGTATGCGAAGCCTCCTTCATTTCAGCAGAAGTAGTTTGTTTTTATATGCCGACTTTCTCTACCACTTAAGGGTGACTCAAACTGGCTTACAATCACCTTCCCTTCCCCTCCCCACAACAGGCACCCTGTGAGGTAGGTGGGCCTGAGAGAGCCATAACAGGGCTGTGACTTGCCTAAGATCACCCAGCTGGCTTCATGTGGAGGAGTGGGGAAACCAACCCTGTTCACCAAATTAGCTCATGTAGAGGAGTGAGGAATCAAACCAAGTTCTCCAGATCAGACTCCACCGCTCCAAACCACTGCTCTTAACCACGACACCACACTTGCCCACGTTTCTTGCTGGATTGTGTTGCAAAAGCTGACTTCCATAAATAGCCCGCAGGTAGCAAACTTTGTTTCCTTGCCAGAAGGACAAGAAATTCTGGGTGTCATTCAGCCAGAATCTGATTCTTGCTCCCCCAACTAAGCCGACGGGTGCTACTGGACTCTTGCTCTTTTCTACTGCTACAGACAGGCTAACACGGCTACCCATCACGATCCATCCCCATAATTTATTTTTTAATTTATTTTTATTTACGGTATTTTTCGAATTGGCATCCCGCCCTCCCCAGCAAGCTGGCTCAGGGCGGGTTAACATCATTAAAACATAACATACAATCCAATAAAGCAGCAATAAAATCCTCAGACCCCATAACAGACCCCCATAGCAAAGATGGCGCGTAAATCACTAAACTATGGGCACCGTACAAGTGGCACCCCTTTCCGCTCATGTTGGAAGGGGGGAGGCCAGTAATGATGGTATCTGCGGCTGTCCTCAGTTGTAGGCCTGGTGGAAAAGCTCTGCATTACAGGCCCTGTGGAACTCTTTACTCGGCAGACCGTTCCACCAGGCCGGAGCCAGGGCTGAGAAAGCCCTGGCTCTAATTGAGGACAGCCGCACACTTTTCAGGCCAGGGACCACCAGCAGATTTTTGTCTTGATCTTAGGCCATTTATGCAGGGTTGTTTGCGTAGCCATTAGCAATGGCCGTTTGCATAGCTAAGCCATGGCTGTGATTTTTCATGGTTCCTTCAGTAAATGCTTCGATGTGGGGGCGGAGCAAATACAAAAGGTCACGTTAAAGGGGCTCTTAAGAAATGCGAAGCAGGTATGTGCTGGCGGCTTCGCAGCGAAGGCTGGAATGACGGTTCAGCGTGAAGAAATCAAAAGAAAATATGCGGGGCACTTTAGCCTGGAAAGCACTGCTAATTACTAAGCATAAACGGCCTTAGTGTCATTGGTTCTTGTAGGTTATCCGGGCTGTGTAACCGTGGTCTTGGAATTTTCTTTCCTGACATTTCGCCAGCAGCTGTGGCAGGCATCTTCAGAGGAGTAACACTGAAGGACAGTGTCTCTCAGTGTCAAGTGTGTAGGAAGAGTCAGAGAGGGGTTGGGTTTGAGCTGAGTACTGTCCTGCAGACATAATGTGCCTTAGTGTCCTTTGTGCGGGGGGGAGTCTCCATGAAGGATCAACTCTGCTGGTTTCTCTGCAGCAATTCTTGAGACTGAAGAGAGAAGCCACTGTTTGGTTTTTAAAAGAGGCTTGCCTCTTTGGGCAGTCACAAAGCAACCAACAAGCCACAGGACATGTGGCTGCCCCCTTTGGATCTTTGGCTCTTGGGCTGCATGCACCAGCGCTTCCCCTCTCCAATGCACACAGCTCACATCCCCAGCCGTCCTCCAGCCAATGCCTCGTTAGTGCATTTGCATAGCAGAAAGGGAAAGAGGAAAAAATGCCTCTTGTTCTGATCAGAAGCCAAGCTGATTTGCATCCAAAGTGAAGGGCCTGCGGCTTGCCTGGGGGAAGAACATTTGCATCTGCTTTCAAAGCAGGGAATCCCACACTGGCGCATCAGGCAGCACCTGCTGGTCATGTTGTCTTTCATAAACGGCGCCTACAAGCCAAGCCATCGCTTCCCACAAGACTCAAGATTCAGTGCTATTTTCTTTCTTCTGGTTTTTAAAAAATGTCTTTAGCCCAAAGGATCTGTGCAGGTTTTATAAGTTAAACACAGGCCATTTATGCATGGGAGGTTTTGCCTTGGATTTGCCACTCTCTAGATGCACATTTTCCCCACCCAAATTCTCAAAACTCAAAAATAAACCCCCATGCAGAGTTTCCTTACTCAGCTAAGGAAACAAAGTACAGTAATCGAGCACACGAGGAAGAACAACATAGCTTTTCTAACATGTAACTGTTAGTTAACCTGTTTTAACACAAAGCGTGTCTCCGCTGTGACCGATGCAACTGATTCACATGGCTGACATCGTTGCAGCATGGAGTCCATTCTCATTCAATGAGATAAGCCAGCATGGTGGAGTGGTTAGAGTGTTGGACTAGGATCTCGGAGACCCAGGTTCAAATCCCCACTCTGCTATAAAAACTATACGAGGTGACCCGGGGCCAGTCATTCTCTCCGAGGGTTGTTGGGAGAATAAAATTGAAGGAGGGAAGAATCATGTCTTAAGCTGCTTTGGGTCTCCATTTTGGGGAAAGCGGGTTATAAGTATCAAATAATAATAAATCTGTTTAGCACATCCCCTTACATGAACACATGAAGCTGCCTTATACTAAATCAAACCCTTGGTCCATCGAATTCAATATTGTCTACTCAGACCAGCAGCAGCTCTCCAGGGTCTAAGGCTGAGGTCTTTCACATCACCTACCTGCCTAGTCCCTTTAACTGGAGATGCTGGGGATTGAACCTGGGTCCTTCTGCATGCCAAGCAGAGGCTCTGCCACTGAGCCACAGCCCCTCCCCAAACCACCTCTTCTCATCTCTTGCCTTGTTCCCGCTTTTCTGTCTTTAAGCTTTGTCTCTCCTGACTGAGGAGTTTACTAATGATTTGATCTGACACCTCTGGGTTTGATATTGTTTAATTGTGGATTTTTACTAGAAACTTCAATAGTAATTTATTATGCATTATGCTACTGTTATTTTAAATTTCCTTTTGTATTAAGATGGTTTTTATATCGGATGCAAGACGCCCCGAGCATGACTTTGGCAGGGAGGGGCGGGATAGAAATTTAAATTAAAAAATAAACTCCATAGCAAAAGCAACATTATGCTATTTTATGTACGTGTAATTGTGCCATGATATCTCAAACACTGCCCCCCAAAAAAAATTCACATGTGCTGCTCAGTCATGGGAAAGAAGGAAATGAACTGAAGTGGAAGGTGTGGCAAGCATAGCCGGCCTCCAACATTCGGAACAAAGGACGTCCGATGTATTGGCTCTGCCTCAGAAACAGGAGTGGGAAATGGTGGGCCAAGATCTTTTGCTGCCATCCCCCTACTTAATTCCTGCAGCCCCCAGAACAGGTAAACCTTCTTCCAGCCCCAGTAATCTCCAAAGAGCCCTATAGAAGAGGAAGAGTTGGTTTTTATCTGCCGACTTTCTCTACCACTTAAGGAAGAATCAAACCGGCTTACCATCACCTTCCCTTCCCCTCCCCACAACAGATACCCTGTGAGGTAGGTGGGGCTGAGAGAGCTTGAAGAGAGCTGTGACTAGCCCAAGGTCACCCAGCTGGCTTCATGTGTAGGAGTGGGGAAACCAACCGGGTTCACCAGATTAGCCTCCGCCGCTCACGTGGAGGAGTGGGGAATGAAACCCGGTTCTCCAGATTAGAGCCCGCCGCTCCAAACCACCGTTCTTAACCACTACACCACACTACACCACGCTGGACATACATGGTTTGTTGAGATTCTGGAGATTACTTTTTGTCCCAAGTGTTTGGCTGCCATTTTGTTTGACCTGACACCAGACAACCATAAGCGGGGGACAGATTTTCACAAGAGGAAGGGATCTTGCAAAAGTTACACAGCTGATATGTTTATTCCTCCAACTCACTAAGGGCCTGGTTTACAAAAGAACCCAGGGGAGGACAGAGAGCCACAAAAGGCTAATTTCCAACCCAGTGAAATTTCTTCAAACTGTAAATAAAAGGTATTCAGGGTTGCCTCTTCAGATTTCCATACAGATTGTCCACCAGACTAAGAACGTTTTCTGGAAGATTCAAGACTAAAATGGCAGAAAAGCAGAGTTTCTTAGAGCGTTTCTGATTATGTGGCCTAAATAAAGCCAACCCCAGCAATACCATCAGCATCTTTCTTAAAGATATCTCGCTAATTTTTGTCTCTCCTGGGACCCACCTTTTTGTAATGCTGGGGACAGTATTTGTAGGAAGAGAGCCCCCACCACTATGGCACCAAGCATGGAGATTGATAAAAGTCAAGTAGTTCTGGTGGGGTCCTTGGAGACTGTGCCTACTGAGAAATTGAGATCGATTCTGAGGCTCGTGAGATCCCTGACCTGTTTCACTTCCTCAGACAGAGGCACAGTGACAGGAAAAATCATTTAAGAAAGCTTCATGCAAAGACTTTTTTAAAAAAATCAAACAACCACAAGTTTTCTTTTCAAATCCACAGGGATAAAGGCAAAAGAGATGGGCATGTTTTTATTTCTTTTCCCTTTTGAACAGTCGCACCAGTTACATACATGCCCCATTGCTTAGAGCAGGGGTGTCAAACAAACGGCCCGCGGGCCGGATCCGGCCCCTCGAGAGCTCTTATCCAGCCCACGAGTGGAAGCCACCCTCCAATCTCGACCTGGGCTGGCAAGGTACGGCCCGGCCAACTGACATTTATGGTATAACCGGCCCTCGTAACAAATGAGTTCAGCACCCCTGGCTTAGAGCATGCCTTGTCCACGGCGGCTGAAGGAGCTCTTAATTTTGCTCAAATTTCATACAATACAGTGGGGGGGCTAAGCATTCAGAGCTACTACAGATTTCAGAGGATGTGTAATCGAGTGACTTCTTTCCACAGCGAAAACAATACTCATAAACCCATGAAGCAAGAGTCAGACGGAATGAAGTTGTTCCGATTCACGGCTGCAGTTGGGAGAGAAACCGTGGATAGTCTCTAGGGCTTCACAAGTTCAGCTAAGCTTTCGGGGATCAGGTGCACTGCAGCCATTACCTCCAAAGACGGTTTTACTTAGAACAGAATGTATAATTGTCTGAGCTGTGTTTTCTCAAGTCGAAAAAGAAGTCAAATTGCTCAGCCTATGATGCCAAGAGGGAGGGGGGAAAGATACATAGAAGGACATTTTTTTTGGGGGGGGATCACGTCTACACACCCACTTCAAAGCTTTTTAATGGTTGTGGCTCCCTGTGCCGGCGTAGGCCAAGGGCCGGGCAGTGCCCGTGGTCCTCAAGACGTGCGGGACCCTTTCGGAGCAGGTGACAAAGATTATGCTGTCTATCGAGGTCAGAAGTCGGAGGCGTCATCAAAGCAGGCAGGAGTCAACGGCCGGAGAGATCAATCATGAGCGGTAGCAGGAACACAGAGAAACTGCATGGTTGCTTCCGCAAAGTGAAAGCACGCCTGCACTGCCTTTATCAGGCAGTGCACTTCCAAGCTAGGCTTCATCCTGAAACGACTCAGCACCAGTTCTCTGTCTGCTTAGCCTCTCCAAGCGAGCACTTCTCCTTCTACCTTGCAGAACCGCACGCTGCCGAGTCCTGATACGCCTATCAGGTTCAGGTGAGCTTGGAGGGCTGCCATTCTCAGCTTCCACTGCAGGGGTTGGGGGAAGAGTAGCTTCTGTCTGCCCTTGTTCCATCTCTCTGCCTAGCTGTGGTTCCTGCTGAGTTGTTTCAGGCTCCTGTGCTACTGGCTGCAATGGAGGTACTGAGGGCCCAGAGGCAACCTGTTCCTCCACTTCAGCTTCAGAGTCCTCCGAGTCCTCAGCTCCCAAGGCAGGGCCCATGACACTCCCCACCCAAGAGGAATCTGGGAACTGAAGTTATGGTGGGGCATTAGGAAGGCACCTAGTTTGGCCATAGAACTACAGTTCCCAAGCTAGGTGTCTCCTTAATGGTTTAGCACAGGAGTCCCCAACCGTTTTGAGCCCGCAGGCACCTCTGGAATTCTGACGCCGCGCAGTGGGCGCAGGCACAATATGGCTGCCGAAGGGGGTGTGGCCAACCACAAAATGGTTGATGCAGCTTACCTTACAGCCACACAGTGAAGATCCTTGTGTTGTGGTGGCAGCTGCTGCCAAAGCAACAACGTTCACAATCTGCGCAGCCTATCAAATCTCCATTAGCCAATCAGAAACCATGTTGAGAACCCCTGCTTTAGCACAACCGTTCCTAAGGTTTTGTTTAAAGAAAGCCAGGAAGTTAAACCGGTTTCATACCAGAACAAGGGGGGTGCTTTTCTACACAATCTAGCTACATTTTGCTATGTTTTCCTTCGAGAGTCTGCTTTTCCTATCAAAGCCCAAGATCTCATTATTACTTTGACGTTTTTAAATAATAGACAAGACGAGTTCGCCAACCAGCAGCTAACTCCAACCAAAGCAAAAACAACAAAAACCCTTCCCAAAATAATTATCATCATAATAATTAATCCCCTTTCCAGGATAAATAGATGAAAAAAAAATCACAAAGTCCATTTCAATTAGTTATGAGACTTTTCTTTTTCTGAAGAGGGAAAGGTAAGCTCCTAGACTGCTTCAGGGGAGAACATCTCCTTTGCGTTCCTCGCTGGGCGCAGGAAAAGAGTTTCAAGGTGGAATTCCGATTACAGAAGTGAGATTTCGCTAGAGAATCTTGCATTCGCACTGGAAAACGCAAGTCGCAGCAGGCCGTAAGACATCAAAGGTGCAACGAGGGAAGGGCAGGGAAATTCATCCAGGTGTTTCGAAAGGGCTCCAAAAAAATAAATAAAAGGAAAGTCAGATCTTCAAAAGGGTCTCCTCGTTACCGTCTTTGATCAATCAGTCAGAACAACAACAACAACAAAAAACCCCTTGCAAAATCTGATGATCCGTCAGGTTTGAGAAGTCGGTCTCTTTGTTCCTCTTGACACGTCTTACCCAGCTGCACAGTCTTCATAACTTAAAAAGTCACTCGCTTTTAAAGCAGGGAGAGGGAGGGAAATAAATAAGGGGCGTAAATAATGGCCCTTTGAAATAATCCCTGTAAACAGCAGCAGCAGCGGGAGCCAAAAGCCAGTAACACGTTAGACCCTTCCCAGAAGGGTCGACCTGGAGAGAGAAGGGAGGAACATGTTAGGATGCTAGAAATGGTTTCCCACAGTTTCATGCGGTGCAAGTGTGGAGCAGTGGTTTGAGCAGGGGTGTCGAACATACGGCCCAAGGGCTGAATCAGGCCCCTTGAGAGCTCTTATCCGGCCCACGAGCCAGCTGTGGCTGCCACCCCCCACCCATCCCCAGTCCTGATCTGGGCTGGAGAGACATGGCCCAGCCTGACCAAGTGACATTCATGTTATATTCGGTCCTTGTAACAAATGAGTTCGACACCCCTGGGTTAGAGTCTTGGACTAGCGTCTGGGAGACCCAGGTTCAAATCCCTGCTCTGCCAATGGACCTTGTGACCTTGGGCCGGTCACATGCTTTCAGCCTAACCTACCTACCAGGGTTGCCCTGTGGATAAAATGGAGGAGATGAGAATAACGTACACTACTTACTCACAATAATGGGTATAATTTACGGGCGGAAAGGCACCAGCTGGATATTGGGGGGAGGGGAATTTATAGAGAGATTAGTTCAGCAGCAAAATTGGCTGCCTACGGAGGTGGTGAGCTCCCCCTCACTGGCAGTCTTTAAGCAGAGGCTGGACAAGCACTTGTCAGGGATGCTCTAGGCTGATCCTGAATTGAGCAGGGGGTTGGAATAGGTGGCCTGTATGGCCCCTTTGATTCTGAGATCTGAATCCCCATTGGGGAGCAAGGTGGGGGGATAAATGAAGCAAACAAACAAATAAATGTTTTGCTACCCTTTCCTCATTCGTTTGAAATGTGGTGTTGGAGGAGAGTGTGATGGATACCGTGGACTGCCAGAACAAATCAGTGGGTTATAGATCAAATCAAGCCTGAACTGACCCTAGAAGCTAAAATGACTAAACTAAGTCTGTCATACTTTGGTCACATTATGAGAAGACAAGAGTCACTGGCAAAGGCAATGAGGATAGGAAAAGTTGAAGGCAGCAGGAAAAGAGGAAGACCCAACAAGAGATGGACTGGCTCAATCAAGGAAGCCACGGCCCTCAGTTTGCAAGGCCTGAGCAAGGCTGTTAAGGATAGGACATTTTGGAGGTCACTGATTCATAGGGTCGCTAGGAGTCAGAAGCGACATGATGGCATGTAACACACACACATCCTTCCCTCAATTGTCATAGAATAACAGAGTCTTCATGGGCCTTATAGGCCATCTAGTTGCTTCAAGCTGATTCTTTAGAGAAAGAGAGAGAGAGAGAAAGAGTGAGAGAAAGAGTGAAAGACAGAAATAAAGAGAAAAAGAGAAAGAAAGAGAGTGAGTGTGAGAGAGAAATAAAGAGAGAAAGAGAGAAAGAAAGAGAGAAAGAAAGAGAGAAAGAAAGAAAGAGAGAGAAAGAAAGAAAGAAAGAAAGAAAGAGAGAGAGAAAATGAGAGAAAGAGAAAGTGTGAGAGAGTGAAAGAGAGAGAAAGAAAGAAAGAGAAGAAGAGTGAGAGAGAGAAAGAGAAATAAAGAAAGAGAAATTAAGAGAGAGAGAGAAAGAGAGAGAGAAAGAAAGACAGCCTTGGATTTTTTCCCCAAAGACAGAAAACTAGTCCCTAACACACTTGTGGGGGTGGGGGGGTGGAGCGAGATGAAACAGCTTGCGTTAATTCTTCCCGAAAGACCAGAAATTAAGTGCTGGTTTTTAAAGTTCACACTGTGTTCATCTGTTGAGGAACGCCGCAGCGACAGAACATTTGGCATTCAAAGATGCCGGCTGCCACAGCGGGTTTGCAGCCAGCTGATTTATGGACGGCGATGCCCTCTGACACTGACCTCAGAGCCTTCCATCTGTCCTTTTCAATGTGATTCTCTGGCCCTTCGCTCTCGTAGGATGCCAAGTACAACGCTGCCGTGGGAGGAAACAAAACACCCGTCTGTTAGCAGGCATTTCCCCATCTGCTCCTTGGAGACATCTCCCATCACCTTTCCCCAGAAGCATTTTTGTAAAGGTCTTTTTTGCAACAGTTCTGAACGTAATTAGCTGAGGAAAGGGGTGTGTGAGAACTCTCTTACGCAGTTTAACAACTTAAAACATCTTGGAAGAGATGTCAATGTTTAAAGAGGTCTTGCCACTGCAGCCAGGATTGCTCCCCACTTTACAATCTAAGCAGCAGCCAAACATTCAATCGAGTCAAAAACCTGAATCAGCCACTGGTTTTGCTTCTGGGAGAGCCAGAATGGTGCAGTGGTTAAGAGCGGTGGTTTGGAGCGGTGGTCTCTGAGCTGGAGAACTGGGTTTCATTCCCCGCACCTCCACATGAGCAGTGGACACTAATTTGGAGACCGGGTTGGTTTCCCCACTCCTCCACATGAAGCCAGCTGGTTGGTTTCCCCACTCCTCCACATGAAGCCAGCTGGGTGACCTGGGCTAGTCACACTCTTGTCAGCCCCACCTACCTCACAGGGTGTCTGTTGTGTGGAAGGGAAGGGAAGGTGATTGTAAGCCAGTTTGATTTTCCCCTAAGAAGTAGAGAAAGTCGGCATATAAAAACCAACTCTTCTTCTCTCCCTCCATATGTCAGCCAGCGGGCCAGCTTTTTATTTATTTTTTAAGAAGAAAAAGAAGAGTTGCTTTTAATATGCCAACTTTCTCTATAACTTAAGGAAGAATCAAACCGGCTTACAATAAGTGCCATATATACATTTATGTTCCATATTAGGAAAGGGAGGAAGATATCTTGGTGACGTAATGGGAACTAACCAATCAATGGTGTCCATCCCTGGCTTTATGTCAGCCCACAGAACTGTGAAAGTCTACACACACACACACACACACACACACACACACACAGATACACCATTTCAAAAAGGGAAAATTAGGCTTGTACAGAATTAAGGAAAGCCATTCGCAAGCCAGCTCCAATGCTCCAAAATATTACATCTGTTTTTACCCTAAGCAGCAACAGCCAAATAAAGAAGGGTCCATTTCCTCCAATTATTATTTTTTAAATCAACGGCAACGAAAACAGACAAGGGCTCTCACCATCTTCACTGAAGACTGGGACAGTGAGCAGATACTGAAGGATTTTCCGGTCTCTCTCGAAAGGGCACTCCACTTGTTTCCATGTCATGAATTCACTCACTTGCTTAGCCAATTCCCAAAATTTCTGTAACCCAATGCGGAGAGGAGCATGTAAGCAAAACAAAAAAACAACAACAAAACACACACAACCCAGTCTTATTCAAGTGACAAGATTCACAGTGTGAATTCGAAACCAGAGTTCCCAACATTTCTGACCATCAAGGCACACTTTGTTTGCCCACAATTAAAGAAGAATAAGAAGAAGATTGGGTTTTTATATGCTGACTTTCTCTACAACTTAAGGAAGAATCAAACCGGCTTACAATCACCTTTCCTTCTCCTCCCCACAACAGACACCCTGTGAGGTGGGTGGGGCTGAGAGAGCTGTGACTAGCCCAAGGTCACCCAGCTGGCTTTGTGTGTTGGAGTGGAGAAACCAACCCAGTTCACCAGATTAGCCTCCGCCGCTCATGTGGAGGAGTGGGGAATCAAACCCGGTTCTCCAGATCAGAGTCCACTGCTCCAGACCACTGCTCTTAACCACTACACCACGCTGGCTCTCCTTTCCTTTAAGTGCCAGGCCAAAACATTTCTTTAAACAGGCCTTAAACTGAGGTGCTCCATCTTTTCTGTTTTAAGCTGGGTCCGCTTCTAGCTTGAGGACTGTTTTATGGTTATCGCTTTTCACTGCTGTTGTTTTATGCTGCTGGTGTTATAGTTTTACTGTATTGTTTTACTTTATAAGCTGCCTCCAGCAGGTCTTTGGAGAGGCAGTATGTAAGTGCTCTATATAAAACTAAGAAAGATAAAACAATTCCATTCTCGTAAATATGCTACAGGGGAGATGCAGTGATTATTTTATTCTAGCCAAGTATGGAGTAGCAGCGTCAGGCTAGTATCAGTATGACAGCATCATCATATTATAATCTATATATCCATATATATATTTTAGAGGGCACGTTGGGTCACATGAACACGTTGCCTTCTACTGAATCAGACCCTTGGTCCATCAAAGTCAGTATTAGTCAGTATTGTATACTTGGACCAGCAACGGCTCTCCAGGGTCTCAGGCAGAGTCTTTCATGTCACCTACCTGCCTGGTCCCTTTAGTTGGAGATGCAGGGGATTGAACCAGGGACCGTCTGCATGCCAAGCAGATGCTCTACCACTGAGCTACGGCCCTTCCCCTGCATGGGTCATTCTCAAGCACTTCCTAAGGGACATCGGGGGATGAGTTTTAATTCTACAAAGAAAGGACCATAAACTCATGAAGCTGCCTTATGCCGGATCAGACCATTAGTCCATCCAGGTCAAACTGGTAGGGGCTCTCCAGGGTCTCAGGTTGAGCTCTGTCACACCACCGACTACCCGATCCTTTTAGCTGAGGACTGAACCTGGGACCTTCTGCATGCCGAGTAAATGCTCTACCACTGAGCAGCAGCCCCTCCCCGCCATGATCCACTGTATGCATTCTGCCGTCTGCAAGGCAGCAGGATCTAAGTGCGGGGTACCAGCCTCACTGCAGAAGGGAAAGGTATTCTATTTGGCTGCTGTATGATCCATTAAGTACCATTAGCAAGAAAGAAGGTGAGAGGGAACACGTGGAGCTAACGCCCTCCCCCCAAAGACTGCAGCCTGATCATATAGGCTCCCCTTGTCAACAGGATCCGGCAGGCCCTATGCTACCACCTACGTTTTCCCTTGCTCCCCATTAAAGCACCAAGAGAGGTGGCAGCAACCCCCAGGTGAAGCGTACAGGTAATTAAAGAGCTTGGCAGTTAAACACCAGGAAATGTACTATGCAAATCGTTAACTCTTTTAAGTTTAATAAATATTTTAATAATTTAGCAACATAGTATAGTATAATAATTAACTAATGTAGATATTCATTTAAATGAAAGTGTTATAAGTCATTATAAAAAGGTAAAGGTCCCCTGTTCAAGCACCGGGTCATTCCTGACCCATGGGGTGACGTCACATCCCGACATTTCCTAGGCAGACTTTGTTTACGGGGTGGTTTGCCAGTGCCTTCCCCAGTCATCTTCTCTTTACCCCCAGCAAGCTGGGTACTCATTTAACCGACCTCGGAAGGATGGAAGGCTGAGTCAACCTTGAGCTGGCTACCTGAAACCGATTTCCGTCGGGATCGAACTCAGGTTGTGAGCAGAGCTTGGACTGCAGTACTGCAGCTGCACCACGGGGCTCCTAATTCATTATAATTCATTATAATTCCTAATAAGTCATTATAGGTGCATAAAACCATAAGAAATGGTAAACGTTTGGTTTTATTTTAAAGTATATTAAAGTAGTCAATATAGTATAGCTACAGTAATCAATAAACATAAATGGAAAAGATAAAAAGATATAAAGAAAAGATATAAAGATAACCAAGTTAAGATAGTACTACTAAGCATTATGATATATAAAATAATAATAAGTAAGAAAGATTAGATGCTTGATTTTATTTTTGAATATATCAATGCAGTTATCATTTCAAAAGAATGTGAAATATGGGCAAATGCAATAAGAAAGTTCAGTTTTGACGGGGGTGACAATATACATTAAATGTCACAGATAGCAAATTAAGATTTCAACGAGGCACACTTGATTGTACGTTTTGGAATGTGATTGATGTATGCTAGTGCTATAATATGTCTATGCATTGCATTCTTTTAATATAAAATAAAAACATTTTAAAACAAAAACACCAGGAAATTCCAAGCCAGCTCTGCTTACCTCGAAATTGACATGGCCGTTGGGAAGACGGTTGGCGCAGCCTTCGTTGAGGAAGTAAATGTCCTTGATCAGCAGGCTGAAGAAAGGGATCACGATCTATAAGAGGGGAAAAAAGACAAAGAATGGGATGCCAGAGCCTGCAGAGGGGAAGACCACGGTTAAAATCCGGTGTGTGTGTGTGTGATTGTAAAGTGCCATCAAGTCGCAGCTGATTCACAGCAAGCCTTCACAGAGTTTCCAAGGCAAGAGACATTCAGAGGTGGTTTGTGTCATTGCCTGTCTCTGAGTAGTAACCCTGGACTTCCTCGGTGGTCTCACATCCAAGTACTAACCAGGGAAGACCCTGATTAGCTTCCCAGATCTGACGAGATTGGGCTGGACTGGGCAATCCTGAAAGACTTCGAATTGCATGGTGCTGAGAGATTCTATTTTCCAAAGAATGGAAGTTGGAAGAGAAGAGACCCTTGCTGTTCATGGGGCACATCGTGATTTCCGATAAACAGGCTCGGCAGGTTTTGCGCCCTCATACAAAACCCAATTTGACCACAGCCGACAGTGGAAGATGAGGGGTAGCATCCAACCATTTTGCTTAGCAGAGTTGGAATCCTTCCTCCTAATCAGTCTAATGAGCCTTCTGCTGATGGAAGAGCCACTTAAGAAGAAGAAGAGTTGGTTTTTATAGACTTTCTCTACCACTTAAGGAAGAATCAAGCCGGCTTACAGTCACCTGCCCTTCCCCGCAACAGACACCCTGTGAGGTAGGTGGGGCTGAGAGAGCTCAAAGAGAGCTGTGACTGGACCAAGGTCATCCAGCTGGCTTCATGTGTAGGACAGGGGAAACCAACCTGGTTCTCCAGATTAGTGTCCACCGCTCCAAACCACTGCTCTTAACCACTACACCATGCCGGGTCTTAAGCTGAAAGAAGCCTCCTTAGGCTGGAGAAAGATGTCCACCATTGCTGATCAGAGTGGCAGGACACAAGCCACAGAATTCACTTGTGAACAATAGACAACAATGCTACGATCAGACCAATTAAAAGTTTGGAAAGCAAATAAACAAACCCCCTACTACAATGCACCTTGCAGTTCTATTTTCCTCCGGTACTCAGAGCCTTCCACTCCCAGAAGAGGCCGAACAACAAAAACTCCTTGTGCTGGAGGAAAACAGTATTGTCAGTGGACAGCCAGTAGAGTGTAGTGGTTAGAGTGTCAGACCAGGATCTGGGAGACCCAGATTAAAATCCCCACCCTGCCATGGAAGCTTACTGGGTTGCTCTTGACCCAGTCAACCACGCTAAGCCTAACCTACCACACAGGGTTGTTGTGAGGACGGATAAAACGGGAAAGGGGAGAATGTTGTAAGCCATTTTGGGGCCCCACTGGAAAGAAGGTAGATTCCTTTGAAACGTGGTGTTGGATGAGAGTGTTATGGATACCCTGGACTCCCAAAAAAACAAATCAGTGGGTTCTAGATCAAATCAAGCCTGAACTGACCCTAGAAGCTAAAATGACTAAACTGAGACTGTCATACTTTCGTCACGTCATGAAACGACAAGAGTCACTGGAAAAGATAGTCATGCTACGAAAAGTTGAGGGCAGCAGGAAAAGAGGAAGACCCAACAAGAGATGGATTGACTCTATAAAGGAAGCCATGGCCCTCATTTTGCAAGATCTGAGCAAGGCTGTTAACTGTAGGACATTTTGGAGGACTTTGATTCATAGGGTCACCAAGAGTCAGAAGTGACTTGACAGCACTTCACACACACACACACACACACACACACACACACACACACACACACACACACTGGAAAGAAAAGTGTGTGTGTGTGTGGGGGGGCAAATGAAGCAAATTAATAAGCAGAATGGATCCACAGGATCCAACCCCCTGTAATCTAGAATGTCAAAGGATAAACAGAGATGCCTATTTGTTCCAGGATTAATTCTGATACACTGGATTTCCCTTTAGAGAATCTCAAGCAGTTCTAAAGTCCTCTTCCTGGGAGAGAGAACAGTCCAGATAAAAGAACAGAATCCCATAAAAGCTCTTAAAATAAAGATCCACTTCTTTTGGTGGAAGGAAGTAGCTGACCCCCCCCCCCCCCCAAGGATATACATCTTCTCTGAAAGACTTCGTAAAGAGTGCTGGCATTTCAGAAGGATTCTTTGACCAAGGGGCAGCCTGCGAAAAACCTGCTCTATTTTGTTTTCATCTTTCTGCTTTTCATCCAAAGAGCTTCTCGCTCTTTACAGTCAGCTCAATTTTTTTCTTTTCAGGCAGTCTTTTAAGAGTAAAAAAAAACACCTGGAAATGGATTCTTTGTGAAATAGCGTAAGTGTAGAAGGCGGAAGGGAACAGGGGGGAAAACAGCATTTCTATCGGATAGACGGCAGAGAATAAGAAGGTTTGGTGGAGGAAGACATAATTAGGACTCTGGCTTTATTCTTCTGAGTTACAACAGTAAAGGAGAAAAGAAGGCTTTGGCGTAAGAGCAAAGACTCTTTTGACTGTGACCTGGTTGGCCCGGGCTAGCCTGATCTTGTCAGATCTCGGAAGCTAAGCAGGGTCAGCCCTGGTTAGAACTCAGAAGGGAGACAGCCAAGGAAGTCCAGAGTGGCTACATAGAGGCAGGCAACGGCAAACTACCTCTGAACATCTCTTGCCTGGCAAACGATAAAGGGTTGCCATAAGTCGGCTATGACTGGATATCTGGATATCACCAGAACCTAGCCACTCCTGAGCTGCTACCAATCCCTGCAGGGTTTGCTGCTCACTGAAGAAGAAGAGTTGGTTTTTATGTACCGACTTTCTCTACCACTTAAGGGAGACTCAAACTGGCTTACAATCGCCTTCCCTTCCCCTCCCCACAACAGACACCCGGTGAGGTAGGTGGGGCTGAGAGAGTGTGACTAGCCCAAGATCACCCAGGGAACCAGGTGCAGGTGGCAACTGGCTGAGCATCTCCGCTGACATTTTTAAAAGTGATGCTTCTACTCCTTTTGATTGCAAAGACAGGCTTGAAAAGTGAGTGAACACCGCCTGCTAAAATCAGGAGCCTGATGGATTGCTATAAGGTTTCCTGTGGTCAGGGCAGCGTATCAATACCCTGAAAAGGCTGGATCCAATCAATCAGTCTTTTTCAATCAATTAATTTTGGCTGACTTCCCTCCTTCCTAGAGCCCCTGTCCTACATGGCTTTTTTCCCCATGGAGGTCCCATGATGCCCAACACTGCCTTTTTGGTGGTCCCAGGAGACCCCTCCCAACTTTTTTCCCATCCCATAGCCCCTAGCAAAACCAGAATCATGCATAAATAAGAGATGCAAAGCATCTGGCTCTGCAGAATTTATACAGATTGCAGAACGGAGCTTTTCTCAGTACGGCATTTGGCATGGAAGCGTAATATTTCAGTGGGACACCCTGCCCCCTGATCACAGAGGCTGGACGGCAGGTTTCCCACTGAGCCGTGGAATGTTTTTTTTTTTAAAAAGCCTGTTTGTTTGAGCAGCCAAGTAGATGGACTCGGTGCCCTGAGTAACAAGCGCTCTGCAGCTGCAGAGCTATTTACAACCCCTACCTTCTCCCTGTTGCTGTGAGCTGTCAAGGACCTTTGAGCTGCTCCACGCAGAGCTGTGCGGTAATTGTAGAAATTGCTGGAAGGATCCATTTGATGCTAGACGGAGAGAAAGAGATGGGTGGAAATGTAGATAACAAGCTTCGCGCCACACATACCAAGAAACCTCGTTACCAATTCCTTAGAAGTCCAGCATTTAATTCAGAGGGACAAAGCCTGATACCAAGCAAAAAATCCTCAGACAATAAGAAGAAGAAGAAGAGGAGTTGGTTTTTATATGCCAACTTTCTCTGCCACTTAAGGGAGACACAAACTGGCTTACAATCACCTTCCTTTCCCCTCCCCACAACAGACAGACTGTGAGGTAGGTGGGGCTGAGACAGCTGTGACTAGCCCAGGGTCACCCAGCTGGTTTCATGTGTTAAGAGTGGGAAAACAAATCCAGTTCACCAGATTAGCCTCCGCCGCTCATGTGGAGGAGTGGGGAATCAAAGATCAGATCAGAGTCCACCGCTCCAAACCACCACTCTTAACCACTACACCACACTGGCAAAGGGCTTATCAAGGTTGTAAGTCAACCAGAAGAGTAACCTAATTTCTCTATTGTTTTATCGGACTTCCAGTTACTGAAATTATTTGAAGGCAGGGCTGGAACATCAAAATGGTTCGACCCAAAGGCCAGCGCTCAACAAACCTCTCCCATAACGCTCCATTTTAATTATTGGCACCCAGAAAAAGTTGGCTACTACAGTTTTCTTGTGGACTTTTAATTTTTCTCCTTACTTACGCCGCAATTCCATTAGTACACAGACTCCCATCTTCAGCAGAAGTAACATTCAGGTACATAATCCACACAGAATTGTTATAGTGGGCAGGTATGTTTGCACAAAAGGTTTGGGCCGAATGAGCCCTAGTAAAGGCGCTTCTCGCCCATGCAGTCGGACAAACAAGATTTCAGCGTGTCAGTCAGATTTACCTCAAGAATATCAAACTTGGCCGTCTTGACTTTTGACCAGGTTTTCTTCAATCGAGAGACGGGACTCATGTTCATTCCAGCTTTTCGTTTGGAGGGGAGGGAGGGCAGGAGAAAGGATAAGGAACAAGAGCACATGAGTAGAGGTAAAACGAGGAAACATTTTTAGTCATTAGTGTGAAGATGATCTGGCACCATAGGAGTTGTCAGGTAAGGGACAGACCATAGCATTTCGGATTTCCTGAGAAAGCCGCAGTACTGCCGGTGAAAACAGCAACTCTGCATGTCTTTCTCCTCTGTCCCTGGTGACATCATATCACTGTGTTACGCGCTCTCCTGCCTAACAAAGTGAAGCAGGGATGGAGGAAACTCAAGACTGCAATGTCACATAATGAACGTGGTAGTACTGGAGGATGGGGAGAAGGAAGAGGGGGACACACATGGCTACTGTTTTTGAAGGCAGCCATGCAGCTTCCGTAACATCCAGTTCTGGCTTGAAGAAGAAGGGTTGTTTTTTTATGCCGACTTTCTCTACCACTTAAGGAAGAATCAAACCGGCTTACAATCGCCTTCCCCTCCCCACAACAGACACCCTGTGAGGTAGGTGGGGCTGAGAGAGTGTGACTAGCCTAAGGTCACCCAGCTGGCTTCATGTGTAGGAGTGGGGAAACAAATCCAGTTCACCAGATTAGCCTCCGCCACTCATGTGGAGGAATGGGGAATCAAACCCGGTCCACCGCTCAAAACCACCGCTCTTAACCACTACACCACGCTGGCAGGACCCATTTCCAAACCGAGCATCCTTCACACAAATAACTTGGGAGGAAAAAAATCTATGTAGGTCTTCCTATTATACTCACAAATGATGGCCATTAAGGAGTTGAAGTTGCCAATGTTAAAACACTCCCGGGCCACGTCGATGAAAAACTCTATCATCCTTGCTCTGTGTTTCTTCTTGACAGGCTGCCGAAGATAAAAGAAAGGAGTGAAGGGAATAATCGTTTACTCTGCTTCTTGCTGGAGACTGAGGGAAAGGTGCGCATTAAGGAATACGACGCAAGAGTTTTCTGCCACATGCTGTGGGTTCAACATCTCTTTTCCCACGGGGAGCGCAAAGCTACTATATATGCAACGATAGCATGCCACAGATCTGTAGCCCAAGATGATGCTGAGCGGTGTGCTGATGGTACGCTAGTAGAGATTTTCCATGTGGATGTGGTCAAGTGTAAACAAGATACTGAACATGAGAAACAGTGCACAATTCACTTCTTGCCTGCCAGCAACACACTGAAACTGGGCATAAGTATATGGTGATCCAGTGCAGAGAAATCAAATGAAGAGTCTTTGAATCTGCATAATATCTTAAGAACCTAAGAAAGGCCCTGCTGGATCAGACCAAGGTCCATCAAGTCCAGCAGTCTGTTCACACAGCAGCCAACCAGGTGTCTCCAGGAAGCCCACAAGCAGGAAGACTGCAGCAGCACTATTCTGCCTGTGTTTCAAAGCACCTAATAGCCATGCTCCTCTGAACCTTGTAGCCCTTAGAAACAATGTGGTGTTTCTAAACAACACGGCTACCCACCTGAAACCATTTTGCTGGTTAGACTAGGACCAGAGAGACCTGGGTTCAAATCCCCACCTGGTTGTGAAGCTTGCTGGGGAAAACTTGGGTCCTTTTCTCATGCCCTAAACTACCTCAAAGGGTAGTCGGGAAGGGGACAACCACAAACACCATCCTAAGCTATTGGGAGAAAGGGGAGGATAAAAAAATTCACTAAGTAAATAAAGGGGGGAAAAGAAAGAATATTTCAGGACTGCAATCTTGTCCTAGTCAAAAACAACAGAGTTTGAACACTGGGAAGGATACAACACACCAGATTGCAGGTTACTTTTTCAAATGAACACATGAACGCATGAAGCTGCCTTATACTGAATCAGACCATCAAAGTCAGTATTGTCTACTCAGACCGGCAGTGGCTCTCCAGGGTCTCAGGCAGAGGGCTTTCGCATCACCTACTTGCCTGGTCCCTTTAACTGGAGCTGCCGGGGATTGAACCTGGGACCTTCTGCATGCCAAGCAGATGCTCTACCACTGAGCCACATGCTTCCCCATGTTATTTTTTGAAAGCACAACAAATCTCACTGCATGAAGTAAACTAACATTTCAAAGAAAGATTGCACATGGTCTTCTCCACAATGAGTCACTGGTTGACTACAAGAAGGGGGACTTTACGCGGGGGGGGGGGCATTAAAATATATGTCCTCCCCCTCTGCACTCTGTAGCCCAGAATTTTACCACGCCAGTCTACCACCTCATTGCACGTAACATTGAGAATGGCTCTTAAGCCTAAGAAGAATTCCAAACACCGATATAGAGAAATGTTTTTATTATGCAAGCAGGGGAGAAAGAGAAACGCCGATTGCTCACCATGCAGATTTCGGTCGCCACCAAGTAGCTCAGTCTGTTGAACCATTCCACGTATGCTTCCAGGTTCCGAGTCTTCTTCCGATCGCCGTAGCAGCTCTACATAGGAAGAAACGACAAGGGGTTAAAATTTCCTAGGCCCCCTTTCTGGAGGGCAGCGGGGGGGGGGGGGGGAGAATATTCTAATCTTACAGCTGTGCCATTGACCAAACCTGACATGTGCATTTTTTTCCAGCCAAGGGTTGTTATTTTAACTCACGTACAAGACTCGAGTCCAGCAGTATCTTAAAGACCAACCAGAGTTCCAGGGTATAAATTTTCGAGTCAAACGTATCTGATAAAGTGAGCTTTGACTCTCAAAACTTATATCCTGAACATCTTGTTGGTTCTCCAATCTTGCTCTTCTGTTGCAGGACAAAACGGCTACCCACCTGAAACAATTTTACTGATTTAACTGGAAACCGGCACTCGTTTTAATGTTTTCCCACAAATCCCTGCTCTTCACCTTATCGTTATCCAGGGGATCCTTCTGTACGAACGCTTGGACAAATTCTTGCGGTCCAATGTAAGTGAGCCTCTCCTAAAGGAAGAACCAAATTGTCGTTCAGCAGCATATCCCAAGTACAAAGTCCAAGCAAAACCCAACACAACAAAGAATGCAAGTGGAGAGCCGGTGTGGTACAGCGGTTAAGAGCGTGGGACTAGTATCTGGAAGACCCAGGTTCGAATCCCCACTCGTGCCATGGAAGCTCACTGGGTTACCTTAGCCCAGTCACACTCTCTCAGCCTAACCTACCTCTCAGGGTCGTTGTGAGAATAAAATGAGCAAGAGGAGAATGATGATGAAGATGAAGATGATGAAGATGAAGAAGAGTTGGTTTTTAAATGCCGACTTTCTTTATCACTTAAGGAATAATCAAACCGGCTTACAATCACCTTCCCTTCCCCTCCCCACAACAGACACCCTGTGATGTAGGTGGGGCTGAGAGAGCTGTGACTAGCCCAAGGTCACCCAGCAGGCTTCATGTGTAGGAATGGGGAAACCAATCCTGTTCACCAGATTAGCCTCCACCGCTCATGTGAAGGAGTGGGAAATCAAACCCGGTTCTCCAGATCAGAGTCCACCGCTCCAAACCACCACTCTCAACCACTACACCATGCTGTGTTGGATCCCCACAGGGGAGAAAGGCGGGGTACAAATGAATTAAACAAAGTCAGCTGGGGGCGAGCGGGAAGCAGCGAGAGCATCTTTACTCACCAGCTCTATGTGGGTCAGCTGCTGAGCCAGCATGTAGGGGTCACTGCAGACGGTGGCGATATCCCTCTGGATGGCCTGAGGCTTGGTCTTCAGCACCGTCAGCCTGTCCGTCGAGCTGGCCTTGATCTTTGAAAGAACTTCCTCGTACTGGCTGAGCGAGGCCAGCTTCCGGATGAGACTCTGGGTGACCTGCTGGACGTTTTTCCGGTACATCTGCCAAAGGGAACAGAGACAAATTAGCATTCGTGGGTCGCAAATTTTGCTGTATGCCTCTCGGACTGCTCCGATTTCAATTCAGATAAGAAGAAGAAAGAGAAGAAGAGTTGGTTTTTATATGCTGACTTTCTCTACCACTTAAGGAATACTCAAACCGGCTCACAATCACCTTCCCTTCCCCTCCCCACAACGGACACCCTGTGAGGTGGGTGGGGCTGAGAGAGCTCTTAATAGCTATGGAAATGGTGGCCGTTCAGTCGCCTGTGGTAGAAAGAAGGGGCCTGAACCTATGAAAGAAAACTTGGTGGGTATCTTGGACTCCTCAACGCTGGTGTACAGATCTGCAATGCAGCACATCAGAAGCAAGGTCACCGGAGTCTGCCTTTACCCTTCCAAGAGAATTACTAGCCAATATAACTCATAATTTACGAGGCCCAGAACTATATTGCCTTGTTGGCTTTCCCAAGCGTTTTCCTCTTCAAAATGCAGTCAGGCATCGCTGACCAGAGATCTGCAGTCTCTCCCACACAAAACTGTACAACCGTGGCAGACGTGCGGAACACTTTGAAGAAGAAGAGTTGGTTTTTATATGCTGACTTTCTCTATCACTTAAGGAAGAATCAAACCGGCTAACAATCACCTGCCCTTCCCCTCCCAACAACAGACACCCTGTGAGATAGGTGGGGCTGAGAGGGGGTGACAAGCCCAAGGTCACCCAGCTGGCTTCCTGTGTAGGAGTGGGGAAACCAACCCAGTTCACCAGATTGGCCTCCGCCGCTCATGGGGAGGAGTGGGGAATCAAACCCGGTTCTCCAGATCAGAGCCCACCGCTCCAAACCACCGCTCTTAAACACTACACCACAGCTTTGGGCTGTTCTTCCTGTTGGTGAAATAGTAGATGGTGGACATGGGAGTGGAAGGACATCCTGGATGCCACCCACCATCTCCCTCTGAACAGCCTTTGGCCTCTCCCTTTTTAAGCCAGTTCCCTTGCCTTTCTTCTCTGCACTACTGCATCACGTAGTGGTGGGGGAAAGTGCTCTCCAGTCGTATCCACGGGGCTTTCAAGGCCAGAGACGAATAGAGGCGGTTTTGTCATCGCCTGCCTCTGCGTAGCAACCCTGGACTCCCTCTGTGGTTTCCCATCCAAGCACTGATCAGGGCCGACCCTGCTTAGCTTCCAAGGTCTGATGAGATCAGGCTAGCCTGGCCCATCCAGGTCAGGGCATCCTGTTTCATACCCTCCAACATTTCCCGGAGACAGTCCTGGGTACTATAAGGGGAGCCAGATATCCTCATAGAACTGGAAGGGGCCATACAGGCCATGTAGTCTAACCTCCTGCTTAATGCAGGATCAGCCTAGAGCATCCCTGACAAGTGCTTGTCCAGACTCTGCTTAAAGACTGCCTGTGAGGGGGAGCTCACCACCTCACCAGGTAGCTGATTCCACTGTCGAACAACTCTTACTGTAAAAAACTTTTTCCTAATATCCAACCGGTACTTTTCCGCCTGCAATAAAAAAAAATTTCCCTAATATCCAGCCAGTACCTTTCTCGCAATTTAAACCCATTATTGTGAGTCCTATCCTCTGCTGCCAACTGGAACCGCTCCCTGCCCTCCTCGAAATGACAGCCCTTCAAATATTTCAAGAGAGCAATCCTGTCCCCCCTCAACCTTCTCTTCTCCAGACTGAACATTCCCAACTCTTTTCCAGTCCTCTCTTGCAAAATGTTCAGGATCAGTAAAATTGTCTGAACTGTTTTTTTCCCCTTGAAGAAGCTTCCTGACAATATTTGGCACATTGTCACTCAAACTGAACTTTGCCTGCTGCCCTTGACAGAGTTGCGAGTTGCATTTTTATTCATGGTGATTATGTGTAAATTTGCATCTAGGAATAAGAATTAGAGTATGAACATTTTCTCCCCCCCACCCCCGCAATTTGGTCCTCTTTTTTAGGTCATCCCATAGAAATCCACTGCAGTACTAGGGTTCAGCCCTGAAAAGCCTACCAACCTTTTATGTCCTTCCCCCCCAAAAAAAAACAGGTAAAGTTTTTCCCAGTAGAATAACCTGTTTCACAGTGTCCTGAACATTTGTGGGAAGAATTTTCCAGGCCACTGTCCATCTCTTTGTGACAATCTCCCAGAAAAATTAATCCACAGTCTCTTCCAGACACAGGAACTCCAGTTTTAAAAGCAAAATTCTTACCCTCGAAGAAGCTTTTCTATAAAAAATACCTAAACCCCTAAACCCCATTGGCAAAGGATTTTAGGCACATACAGGGGTATCTCTCAGAACATGCTGGCCAATTCGTGGCAACTCGTGGTTCCCCTCAACAATATTTCCCCTTTACTCTGCAAGCCTTCTCTTCTGTAAAAAAACAAAACACAACCCACAGCTGGTCTTTTACTCTGTGGTCTTCAGGGACAAAAAAAAAGAAGAGCACATGCTTCTGAATGTGCAAAACCCATCCTGGTCCCCTTGAATAGGGCGGGATATAAAGCCCAGCTGAAGAAAAGACAGGCATAGCTAAGCATTTGCGGCTCCTCGGGCTATCTGGCGGGCACCAGCTGGTGAACAGGTGGCTTGCCGAAGGAGAATAAGGCAGATGGGCCGGAGAGGGTGGGACAGACGGCCAAAAGGAATGCCAGAAGCGAATCAAGCCGGGAGCCCAGAAATCTGGGGTGCAGGAAGAGAGCCCTCAGCAAAAAAGGAAAGGCAAATCACACAAAAGGCTTCAAGCAAAGGAAACTCAAAAGCGCAGCCACTGACAAAAGCAACCTGTGTCCTGAAAGGGTAACGTCTCAAGATGCTTTTTATACCAATGGTGCTCCCGCCCCCAGAATAAGTCAAAGGCACACTCCACGCTCATAGAGAGGGTTGCCAACCTCCAGGCAGGGTCAGGCGATCTATCAGAATTCCACCTGCTCTCCAGACTACAGAGATCAGCTCCCCTGGAGGAAATGGATGCTTTGGAGGGTGGACTCTATGGCATTAGACCCGGCTGAGGTCCTTCCCCTGCCCAAACCCCACCGTCTGCAGGCTCCACCCCCCAAATCTACAGGCATTTCCCAACATGGAGTTGGCAACCCTGTTTACAGATTAAAAGATCAGCTCCTGGAACAATCTGCAAGCATCTTCCTTGAAACTATGATGAATGTATGATGAAGCTTGAAAGTATGATGAATGCAAATATATTGAAACAGAAAAACCAAATAAGAACATTCCTTCATATAGACATCAACATACACTAAAATATATTTAATCACAAACCAATTATGGATGGTTTTTATGCTGCTTATGTCCAATGTTTTAATACTGTGTTTTTTAATTGTAAACTGGCTTGAGCAGGACTCTAAAGAGGCAGCATTGAAATATTCTAAATGATTAAATAAATAACCCAATACAAAATGTAAGAGTCCAAATAATCTGTATCTATTTTAATGTTTCTTTGCCCCCTCTGCTGGAAACTTCTTTTTCCAATGCTCAGCAAAAGTAGACCAGCACTGAATAAAGTAATGCTATGATTTGAACTCAGGTCTTCCTGGGTCAACCACTACAGCACAATGATTGGAATTATTTAAAAGGTAAAAGTCCCCTGTGCAAGCACTGGGTCATGGGGTGACATCACATCCCGACGTTCACTACGCAGACTTTGTTTACAGGGTAGTTTGCCAGTGCCTTCCCCAGTCATCTTCCCTTTACCCCCAGCAAGCTGGGTACTCATTTTACCGACCTTGGAAGGATGGAAGGCTGAGTCAACCTTGAGCCGGCTACCTGAAACCCACTTCCATCGGGATCAAACTCAGGTTCTGAGCAGAGCCTTTGACTGCAATACTGCAGTTTACCCCTCTGTGCCTTGAGGGAATTATTTGCAAGGATCAAAATGCATATCTCTTGCTCTCTTCTGGTATTAGTGTCCACACATGCATAGACAGCAAGACAGAGCGTTAGACATCAGGTGTCTAACTAAGATAGCTGGAAATGAACTAAGATAGCTGGAAATATAGCTGGAAAATGAACTAAGATAGCTGGAAATATAACTGAAATGCAGTGAAATTATTCCTGCCCACTCAAGAGACTCACCTCATCTCCGCTGGCTATCCGATGGGCCAACTCTTTCAAATTCCTCATCATTCGCTCATCTCGAAAATCATATGGAAATGTCTCTGTCCACTCTGTTAACAACTGCAGAATTTTGGGGGCGATTTTCCGTAACCGACTCTGGTGAGAGAAAAAGACTATTACCAAAGTAGCATTGTGAACATCTAAAGGTCAAGAAAAAGAGGGAAAGGAAGAGGAACAAGAAGAACAGGAAGAGGAAGAAAGAGGAAGAACAGTTGGTTTTTATACCCCGCTTTTCTCTACCAAAAGGAGTCTCAAAGTGGTTTGCAATCACCTCTCCCCCACACACAGCAGGCATCTTGTGAGGTAGGTGAGGTTGAGAGAGTTCAGAGAGAACTGTGACTAGCCCAGGCTGCATGTGGAGGAACGGGGAATCAAACCCAGTTCTACAGATTAGAGTCTGCTGCAGCATGGGAAGCAATGGGCAACCTCGGTCAAGCGTGCAAGCTGGAAAAAGAGGTCCCAGTGGACAGCCGGGGATACAAACGTTCTTCTCTGCAGTCGTGGGCCAAGGTTTCTGACTGAGCACAATTCCCAGCAGTTCCTTCTTCTCTCTTTCCCATTCTCGTAAATCAAGCTGGGCACAACACTCAATTAAATTTATTAGCCAGACCACTTACTTTATCCGCCGCCGGCTCTGCTAGCCTCTGCTGCTCGATACACAGATGGCAAACTTTCGCCATCAATTCATAAGGATGCACGAAGAGTCGAGAGCTGAGAAGGAAGGTGAATATATAGGTTCTCTGCAGGGAAAGGGAAACACAAATAAGATTCTGCTCACCAAGGCCATTCTAAAGCTCTGGCGTGCTCATCCTTTAATGCAATAACTGGTTGCGGGTTTTTGGGAGCTGGCCACTGTGGTGCAGAGACAACAGTGAGACCCCGTGTTCAAATCCAATGTGCTGTCTGCTACACTTGTTGACACCCTGCTTACCTCCCCAAAGGAGACCCAAAATGGCTTATTGCATAATTCTTTCCTCCCCCACCTTATCCTCACAATATGCCACCCTGTGAGGTAGGTTGGGCTAAAAGATGGTGATGGGCCCGGGGCCACCCTGCCAACTTCCATGGCAGAGTAGGGATTTGAACCCAGTTCTCCTAATCCAACACTCTAGCACAGCGTTTCTCAATCAGGGTTTCCTGGAATCCTAGGGTTCCGTAAGAAATCACTTGGGGTTCCACGAGAAATCACTAGGGGCTCCGCGAGAAATAGTGATTAATAGGCTAATCATATGTAATCATATATAGGGGTTCCCTGAGACATTAACATTATTTCAAGGGTTCGGCAAGGGTAAAAAGGTTGAGAAACGCTGCTGCAACCACACCATGGCAACTATGCCACACTGCGCTGGCCCATTAACACGCAACCTGATACCCCACCCACTGGCTCCCACTAATGGATCTTGCCAGTGTGTTTGGAATCATATGCCAAATGCTTCAAATCTGTCCTACCAACCATACATTTGAGGACCAGCTAGTATAGTCACTTCTTCCCGGCACAAAATGTTTGCAGTAATATTGCCTGCCTCTGCATGGCATTATCAGCCAATCATGGGACAGAAAATTCCACACTGCTTCAAGAGTTAGCAATTCCCATGTGAGTTCTCAACAAGTGTGCCATTGGGTCTACGCAAGCCTGAATATTCCATGCATGGATATCAAGCAGCCATAAAACAGGGCATGGAAAAGTTTGAAGGGTACTACAAAGCAAGGTCATTTGAATAGTTAATCTTGAAGGAGCCATTCTTAATTCCCATTAAGAAATTGAGTACCATCGATTGCTCAGCACATTCCTGAAGATGTGCAACTCAGATCAAACAAGAAATTTTGTTGTACCCATGGACAAGCGAGAAGCACGGTGGCTGAATGCGAGCACAATCAATATGCCGACAACCATAGTCGTAAGTGTAACTTCTGTGTAAGGAAGCCACATGTAGATCGTCGGCAATCAACACACAAATCTGTTCTGCAGGGAGAAGCAGCAACTGGGAAGAATTTCCCGATATTTAGCCAGGAGGAAAAAAGAGACCCAGGGAGGTATGCGTAGGCCACATGGGGTTTTCCTGTACAGAACTGGTTTCTGTCAAACTGACCCAAAGTCAGCTTTACATGAATCCGGAGGGTTATTTCTCCTACGCAAAACATCCGTGGAATTTCAAGATGAAACTAGAAGAATTCTGATAAGACTCAAATTGCCACACATGACGTGGCCTTGTATGATGTCATCTTGCCCTTTTCCCCCTCAAGAACCATTTCCTAACAGTCTTTACCGCACATAATATGCCACCAGTCTTGTTTAACTTCCATTCAAAGTCTCTAAAGCATTCATGGCAATTAATCAAGAGTGCAAAGGGACCAAAATCCCCCATACCAAAATTAGCCACCAGCCAGTCACATGAAAATCCATTCGTTTATTTCACATGTTTTAAGGTCACCTTTCCACCCAAAAAACTTTACAGGTGGTTATTAACATGATCTCCACCAGAGTTTGCCACAAGGAGTATAACTGCCCCACAGTTCTGTGCACGGTTGCACATGAACACATGAAGCTGCCCTATACTGAATCAGACTCTTGGTCCATCCAGGTCAGCATTGTCTACTCAGGCCAGCAGTGCCTCTCCGGGGTCTCAGGCAGAGGTCATTCCCATCACCAGTTTGCCTAGTCCCTTTTACAGGAGATGCCAGGGATTGAACCTGGGACCTTCTGCATGCCAAGCAGATGCTCTACCACAGAGCCACAGCCCCTCCCCAGGTGCACACATGCAGCCTTACTTCTAGGAACTGAACAGCACCATATACATGACCAGATGCCACTAGGGTTATCCCACTATTAGTATTGCCTTCTATGAGACAGCCTCAATGTTACCGATGAATAAGCTAGACCAGGGGTTCCCAACCATTTGGGGCCTGTAGGCATCTTTGGAAGGCTGACACTGGATTGTGGGCACAACCACAAAATGGCTGCCACAAGAGGCGGAGCCTATCTGCACAGCCTATCAGATGTTCAATCAGAAAGAAGTAGTATTGGATTGAAGACTAATGACAAATTACCAGACTTTGGACTTTGCAATGGTATTTGTGAGTATGAAATTTTAAGAATACAGGTAACTTTGGTGGTAGGATTTATTAGTAATATTTAAACTGTATGTTTGAATGTAGAATTGAACATGGGGCTGAAGAAAACATCTTGAAACGGCCGTCCCCCAGCTCATTCTTTTTGGATTATACCATTCATTGGATATCCTACTTGAATTGGACTTTTCAACCTCCCCATAAAGAAAAATTGCATATTTGCATCTATAGCATTGAGAATATGTGTACACCTGTGTGGTTGACATCGAGAGAATTTTGTATATATGTATCATAGTAGGATAGCATTTGTTGTTGTTGTATAACACTTGTTGTAATTTGTCCTAATCACTAATAGTAATTTTGTACTTTGACTGTGCTGATTTCCAAACCTCCAGGTACTAGCTGGAGAGCTCCTGCTATTACAACTGATCTTCAGCCGATAGAGATCAGTTCACCTGGAGGAAATGGCCGCTTTTGCAATTGGACTCTATGGAATTGAAATCCCTCCCTTCCCCCAAACCCCGCCCTCCTCAGGCTCCGCCCCAAAAACCTCCCACCGGTGGTGAAGAGGGACCTACTGGCAGGCGCCATGTCGGGGAACCCTGGCCTAGACTATACCAAAGCACAGTCAAAACAGGACTAAACCAAGCGGTCATGAAAGAAGGGAGGGGAAACTGTTTAACCGCTTAATCCACCCGATGACCCTTCCGTGAGCTTTTACCAATAAAACTTTGATCGTCTGCAACATTGCTGGGCAGCTCAGGGAGCTAGTGAATGGAAAAGTACAGCAAAATAGCATTCGACGGCCAAACTGGTTTTCCCGAGGCGCCGAATTCGAGCTTGACAAGAAGAACAGCTCATTGTGACGGCTGGCAGCTATTCGGCGTCCCCACAGGACAGGCCGTTCCCCATAAAACACACAGCGCACCTTGCTGAGCGGGCCCGGTTCAGCGCCGCCGAGCCAATTTAATTTGTAAATGGGCCGCCACTCACATCAGGGTAGTAATCGACGGTGGGCACTAAATGCTGGATGAGGGCTTCCAGAGATCCCGACAGCAGGCTGTTTTCATGGTAATACAGGCCTCCGCAGCCGTCCTCCTTCGACTGGTACAGGTTCCGGTTGTAACCGCTGCTGTCGAACATTGCTGCAAAGGGAGGTGTCTGAGGCATGTTTTCCTGAGGAAACACAGAAGAACATCACATTGAACATTTTATGAGTGAAATCATCCTCAGCATCCAAGATAATCCTTTTCTGGAGAAGAAGAGTTGGTTTTTGTACCCCGGTTTTCTCCACCGTTGAGTCTCAAACCGGCTTGCAATGGCCTTCCCTTCCTCTCCGCACAACAGACACCTTGTGAGGTAGGTGAGGCTAACAGAGTTCAGAGAGAACCGTGACTAGCCCAAGGTCACCCAGCTGGCTCTGTGTGTAGGAGTGGGGAAACCAACCCAGTTCACCGGATTAGCCTCCGCCGCTCATGTGGAGGAGTGGGGAATCGAACCCGGTTCTCCAGACTAGAGTCCACCACTCCAAACCACCGCTCTTAACCACTATGCCACGCTGGCTAGGCTAGAGCACTTATCCCAAATGCAAGTAGTAGAAGAAGAGTTGGTTTTTATATGCTGACTTTCTCTACTACTTAAGGGAGACTCAAATCGGCTTACAATCACCCCTTCCCCTCCCCACAACAGACACCCTCTGAGGTAGGTGGGGCTGAGAGAGAGTGACTTGCCCAAGGTCACCCAGCTGGCTTCATGTGTAGGAGTGGGGAAACCAACCCAGTTCATCGGATTAGCCTCCGCCGCTCATGTGGAGGAGTGGGGAATCAAACCCAGTTCTCCATATCAGAGTCCACCGCTCCAAACCACCACTCTTAACCACTACACCACACTGGCTCTGAAGTCACCTTGTCTCTGTAGAAGGGGATCCATACAGAAGTCTGTGCTGTTCTTTGTACTCAGTGAACAGCATAGGAATATACCAGGCAATAAACCAGGGCCTTTTCTGCAGTAGCACCCTGATTGCAGAATACCCTCCCAGAGATGCAGAATAAGTACCAACTAAGTCTACTTTTAAGCACCACATACTCCTTTCTGTTTTCTTAACCACTGGGGTGCTTTTGTATTTGTGTAATATTGCACTTTGAATGTTGATTGTTTTATTGGCATTTTACAATGAATGGTGTGTTATTTAGCCATGCATTTCCCCACAGAACTGTGCACGGAAGAACTTGAAAAAAGGAAAGCTTGAAAAAGTTTCATATGAAATGGAATTATACCGGATTTCCATTGCACAACGTCTAGTCTCCGTTGCCTAACTGTTGCACTTTATATGTATGGACTTGAAAGGAACTGAGCAATTTTGCCTATATTTATTTCCTTGTAACGCCTTTGCGTCGTCATATTGGGTCTACTTTAAGACCAATTGTAAATTTTCTGTCTGCTCAACTGAGGTTGTGTTAGTGAGAATTTATTCTCAATATATTTTTCTAAAAAGCAATTTCGCATTATAGTTCCCTGATTGGGGGCGTAATTTTGCTGGTGCATTCACTTTGAATTCCTAACCTCCAGGTGGTGGCAGGAGATCTCCTGCTGCTACAACTGATCTCCAGCTGACAGTGATCAGTTCCCCTGGAGAAAATGGCTGCTTTGGCAATTGGACTCTATGGCATTGAAGTCCCTCCCCTCCCCAAACTCCGCCCTCCTCAGGCTTCACCCCAAAAACCTCCTGCTGGTGGCCAAGAGGAACCTGGCAATCTTATCCTTGAGCCCTGCGAGAAAGGAAGGCTATAAATGAAGTAAACAAAGATTGTTTTTAATACTTGATTACTTTGTTTTTTTATAAGCCACCTTCAAGGGGGAAAGGCAGAATGCAAACCGCTTAATAGACAAACGTGATTCTTTTTAAAAATCAAAAAGAGAAAATTACTACAAGGAGAGCTGCTGTGATGGCTGCTGAAAGCAGGAAGAACTCCCATGTAAACAAACCCCCAAGTTACATTTACCTTAAAAAGGTAAAGGTAGTCCCCTATGCAAGCAATGGGTCATTACTGACCCATGGGGTGATGTCACATCACGACGTTTATGGGGCGGTTTGCCATTGCCTTCCCCAGTTGTCTACACTTTACCCCCAGCAAGCTGGGTACTCGTAGCCTAATCTCGTCAGATCTCAGAAGCTAAACAGGGTTGGCCCTGGTTAGAATTTGGATGGGACACCTCCAAGGACTCCCAGGGGCATGATGCTGAAGCAGGTGATGGAGAACCACCTCTGAACATCTGCTGCCATGAAAACCCTACGGGATCACCATAAGTCAGCAGTGACTTGACGTCAAACACATTCATCTTAAACTGGAATTGATCACAATCCCAAAATCGTTTTAAGTTGCACCCTGATTTCAAGTGAAATGCGAAGCATTATTATTACCCCATAGCTTAGACTTCACTGTGCATTTAGGCAGGAAAGGAGACCCAAGAACACATGAAGCTGCCTTCTACTGAATCAGACCCCTGGTCCATCAAAGTCAGTATTGTCTACTCAGACCGGCAGCGGCTCTCCAGGGTCTCAGGCAGAGGTCTTTCACATACTTGCCTAGCCCCTTTAACTGGAGATGCCGGAGATTGAACCTGGGACCTTCTGCATGCCATGCAGATGCTCTACCACTGAGCCACAGCCCCTTCCCAGGCAAATGCATGCCCTCCAGCTGCAGCTCGAGCATGCGCCTGTAAAAAAAGAAATCTGAGCCATAATGGAAAGGGCAGATGCTCCTGCTTCTCTCTCTCTGCAATGTACATCAAATCCTCTTTGAGAAAAAGAAAGCCTCCTCTTTCAAAATAAATACTCGTGCCTCCCAGTCTGGGAAAACACCTGATCCGGAATCCAAATGGCTGTGGATAAGTTGGTTCTCTCCCTCCCTCCATCTGTGCATTCTGCCACCCACAACAAAGCACTCCCCCCCCCCTTCTAGAGGGCGATGAGAAGCTATTAAGTTATTAGCTGGATTCCTGGGGACAAAAAAAGAAAGCGCACTGCGCACACGGCGAGCCAAGAGGCTGGCTCGCTTCTGGCAGCAGGTCGGGACAATGGAGGCATTCAAGAGAGGCTTGCCCGAGACGAGAGGATTCGGAGGGCTGACAATGGAAGAGAGCAAAAAACTTGCTGTTCATATGCCGGGAGGGGGTGAAGGGAGGGGGGGCACCGTGAGCAGAGGCTCCCTGGCCTGCACGACCCACCCACCCCAATCGATAATCCCTCTTTTCAAGATGCCAAAGGAGATTTGCATCAAAATAAGGAAGGGTGGCAGCAGCCTTCTGAAAAAAATCCCATCCCATCACTCTGAGCAGCTGTTCGGGCCAGGGTCGGATTCCACTGGGCATAAAGCACTCGGGAACAGGGGGAAGAAAGAGAATCGGAGCGATCCGCATGCTCCCGCAACACGAAGGGGGGGCTGGGCTCCGGCAGAACAAGCATCTCTTGTGGCCGGAGTTTGGCAGGTGAAACTCCCACGCCGTGCGCATGCCACGTGCTGCTCAGAAGGAAAGGGAGGTAAGGGCCTCGTGTCTCCCCGTCTCAGCATCAGGTCAACCGCTGGAACGACAATAAGAAGCCAAAGGGAAAAAAGCAACTTTATTGAGATACGCTCTTCCATTGCTCCTATGATGACGAAATTCAATCAAGATTTTTTTAACACCTGTCTTCAGGGTTGCCAGGTCTCTCTTCGCCACCGGCGGGAGGTGTTTGGGGTGGAGCCTGAGGAGGGCGGGGTTTGGGGAGGGACTTCAATGCCATAGAGTCCAATGGCCAAAGCGGCCATTCTATCCAGGGGAACTGATCTCTATCGGCTGGAGATCAGTTGTAATAGCAGGAGATCTCCAGCTAGAACCTGGAGGTTGGCAATCCTACCTATCTTGGTAAACAAGACTGGATTAACTGATCTGGAAAAGGTGTCTTTTCTCTTGAATAATTGATCTCAAATAATGTTACAACCCTCCACATGAGCGGCGGATGCTAATCTGGTGAACCGGGTTGGTTTCCCCACTCCTAAACATGAAGCCAGCTGGGTGACCTTGGACTAGTCACAGCTCTCTTAGAGCTCTCTCAGTCCCACCTACCTCACAGGGTGTCTGTTGTGGGGAGGGGAAGGCGGTTGTAAGCCAGTTTGATTCTTCCTTAAGAGGTAGAGAAAGTCAGCATATTACAACTTCTTCTTGTTGTTGTTGTAATGATTTGCTTTTGTTTAATTTCTGTTATTATGGTGGTTTTATCAATTGTTGACATATTTTTTGTTGTGATCTGCCCTGAGCCCTGCTTTGGCAGGGGGAGGGCAGAATATAAATAAAATTATTATTATTATTACTACTACTACTATTCTTATTATTAAATCAAGTAAACAAACGAGGTAAATACAGTAATTCCTGAATGCAAACACACGCTCTTGCCTCCACACAGAGAACTTCTGTGCTTCTTATAAATGTACAACAAACACACATATATTTATTAATGCTTTGGTCCCTAGTAGGGTTGCCAACCTCCAGGTACTAGCTGGAAATCTCCTGCTATTACAATTGATCTCCAGCCAATAGAGATCAGTTCACCTGGAGGAAATGGCCACTTTGGTAATTGGACTCTATGGCATTGAAGTCCCTCCCCTCCACAAACCCTGCCCTCCACAGGCTCCACCCCAAAAACCTCATGCCGGTGATGAAGAGGGACCTGGCAAACCTAGTCTTTAGAGATGCAGCCAACCTAAATGGCACAGATTAACGTGCCAAAAATTACCAAAGTGCAGACATATTATGATCCACCAAAGACCCTGGAAAAGTTCAGCCTGGTCTGATCCAGCATGGCCTTTCTTATGTTATCCCCAAAACACTATATTAATCTATGAGCCAAGTCTCCTTTAGCCTACTTCATAGTTTCTATGCAAGCAGTAATGTGCCTTACAGAATATATTTAGGCAGGTAGAGGCAGCAAGCTTCAGAAGCAGGAAGTCCAAAGTCCACCCCTTCCTCCTCTCTGCATCCCTCAGGTAGCAGGTCTGGGAAACACCCTCTTCCCCACCTCCTTGGGTAGCATGACCTGCCAGAGTCTAAAGTACTGGATTAGACAGATCAAGGGTCGGAGTCAGCACATATCAAAAAAACATTTCAAACCAGCTGGGTGAGTATTAAATGCCACAGCAGATAAGGACATCACTGTCTGTCACCTATTCCAAAAGGTTACCTGACTACACATTGTGTCTCCAAGAGACAGGAATTAACTGCAAATGGTCTCTCTTTGTTACTGTAGGGCAGACCTGTTATTTGGGCAGGGGCCATGGCTCACTGGTAGAGCATCTGCTTGCATGCACAATGTCCCAGGTTCAATCCCCGGCATCTCCAGTTAAAGGGAACAGGCAAGTAGGTGACGTGAAAGACCTCTGCCTGAGACCCTGGAGAGCCGCTGCCAGTCTGAGTAGACCATACTGACTTTGGTGGACCAAGGGTCTGATTCAGTAGAAGGCAGCTTCAGGTGTTCATGTATGTTCAACACAAGATTGATAAGAGATTTGCTGCTGAAAATGCATCCGACAGAGGTTCACAGCTAACCATGCTCTCTAATGAATATGTACGATGCGCACACACACTTATTCATACCTGACATTTTACATCTATATGTAAAACATTTTACTGATTAATGTCCAAATGAGCTGCAGCTGTCGAGCTAAGAAGGGAAAGCGAACGATTTTCATAGAGGCTGGGAAACAATGAGCGATAGAAATGCACAAACACAGCTCCTGCCTCACTCAACTGGACTCTCATCGGATTAAACAGATGCTAATTTCTTCCAATGGAACTCGACCGAAGGGGTGGGGTGGGAGGAATTAGTTACACCACCCGTCTCTGCCGGATTATTTCAGATGCCAGCAATTCTCATTGCTGAACAGAAGGCGGGACCTGATTCTAAGCCCATAGATCAAAGTCTCACAGTCGAAACAATCACGCCTATAAAGTCAACAGACTCAGAAAAAGTAGATTTCTAAACAAAACCAGAGGCAAAGTGTTTTGGGACAAGGGACTTTTCAACACCATGTAAGATGTTGTCAGCTGATGGGAAAGGGTGCAACTTTTACAAGTGGGGGTTAGCACAGTTCTGAGATGATTAGGAGGCTTCAGTCCTGTCTGCATAAGGAGGTCAAAAGTTAAGACACCTACACATTTCGTAGGAACACCAGACAACAAAATTCCTTCCAGCAAGTAAAGGAGAATAGATCTGAGTCACTCTCCAGCCTTGCAAAACTGTCTCGGGATCCTGGCTTTGCTCTGCCAATTTTTGTTGAACATTAAATTGGACACGAACGTACAGAAGTCACCATATGGACATCACTCTTCCGAGGATTCAGTTCTTTCTCTCACAACAATAAAAAAGAGAATTTAACAGCATCTTGAAGCTAGAGGTAAGATGCTTTCCACATGGGGGAGGGGAAGAGGCTGCCTTGACAAAGAATTGGGTATTACTCAACAGTGTCTGTGCCCTTTTCACTGTCAGAACTTGGCTGGCTAAGAAAATATTTTGTGACTCTAAAAGCCAAAAGTTTTTTTAAAAGCCTCCAAGCAAACACCTCTCCCCCATTTATTCTGAAAGGCTATACTTGCCCAGCCTTTAAATCCTGCCTCTACTGGCACGTAAAAAGTATTCTATCAAGGCGGACCCCAGGAGGTGGACTACACAAAGTAAATCAATTCAACCTATAGGACAATGCATCAAGACAAGTCCTTCCCCGCAAGGACTGTTAAATTCACAAGGTCGGGATCGGTCTTTGGAGAATGAAGATAGTGAGGGAGTCTTTGGGAATTAGTATTTCATGGGTTGGGGAGGGGGTTCGGTTCGTTCTTCAAGCAGCCAGAGAGACTGTAGTTCGAAGGCCCAAACTGAAAAGATAAGGGCGACTATAGTATGGAGGAAATTGTTTATCTTCAGAAATATGGCCAGGGGCGGGAGGAGCATTAAGCAGGGGTCACTGGGGGTGTGGGTAGTTGTGAATTTCCTGCATTGTGCCAGGGGTTGGACTAGATGACCGAACTCTATGATTCTATGATCCCAATGTGACCCTTGGTGTACTTACTGGCTGCCCATTACTCAAAAGTAACCCCACCAAGACCAATGGTGCTTATTCCCAAGAGTGTACAGAACTGCAACCAAAAAACTGACACACTCTGATGGAGTTTTCTTTGGAAAGCATTCTCACTGAAATCAACGGGACCCACCTATTGCATATGCATGGAAGGAGGAGCGAAGGTTATAAAAACTTGGATTTTCAGGACTCTACTGCCCAATCCTGAAGTCCATAAGATTTCTTATTCTTTGGTACCTCACTGCTAAGGAGTACCCAAATATCTGGCAGGTCTCTATGCTTACCATGTTAAAGGTAAAGGTAAAGGTCCCCTGCGCAAGCACTGGGTCATTCCTGACCCATGGGGTGACATCACAGCCCGACGTTTACTAGGCAGACATTGTTTACGGGGTGTTTTGCCAGTACCTTCCCCAGTAATCTTCCCTTTACCCCCAGCAAGCTGGGTACTCATTTTACCGACCTCGGAAGGATGGAAGGCTGAGTCAACCTTGAACCGGCTACCTGAAACCGACTTCTGTCAGGATTGAACTCAGGTCGTGAGCAGAGCTTGGACTACAGTACTGCAGCTTACCACTCTCCGCCACGAGGCTCTTACTATGTAGCAATCCCTTTTCTAGGCTTTCCAAAGCAATGATGCCTGTTACAACCTCCCTCTGTGGAGATCTGGTTTATAACCTTTAAGGGTCAATGTCAGCAAATTGATCCAATACCATATTCAGTTATCAGTTCAATTCAATACATAATCAGCACATCTCATTCTCAACATGACCCCCATCTGTGGATACTTATATCTGGAGACTGGGGCCATGGACAGACAAGACTTATCTTTCCACAAACCGGAAAAATCCCCAGGTTTGCAGAAAAACCTGAAATCTTTTTTAAAAATTATGTTTCATTTCTCCTCCCCTACTATTTCCTCTTTCCCCTTCCAGAAATCCACCATACCGTCTCCCATTTTCCTATTTCCTTCTCAAAGATATTCCTCTTGTCCATCATGTACCCATATATAAATCATTACACTGCTGTTTGGGGAGGAATGAACAGTCACTAGTTTATTTCTCACTCACCAGATCACTATCTTATGACCCGGTCACCACCTTCCCATGACCAAAACAAGGCAGTAGCTCAGACCAGTTTCCCTCCCTCCTCCCCATGCCAGGGATTTCTCTCTGTCTGTCTCTCTCTCCCTCTCCCCATTAGCTTTATTTGGCCTGCCTTTCATCCAGCCCTGAGTTTTAAAGGGCTTAGCCCACGGGATGAGGCCGCTACATCTTTGAGCTTGGCGAAGCAAGCCAAAACAAACTTGTTCACTCTGATTCAGCGCAATTTACTGGCACAACCCACTCAGCCTGTGAGGTCTCCTTTCTGATAAATCAAAAGTTTAAGCTCTCTCTATTTCCTCCCACTCTTTGCTGCCAGCAGAAGGTGCTAGTCTGGGTTGTTCCATTCAAGAAGAGAATCTGTTAGGATTCTCTGTAAACCAGGTTGTCCTAACTATGAAGGGGCCAATTTAAATAACCTTCTTGCGGCTAAGGATCTAGATTTATAGGTTATTTTTATTTAAGACAGCAAAAGAAAGGAGAAGCTGGGACAGATCGGACCAAATGTCCATTAGTTCAGCATTCTGTTAGCAGAAGAAGTCACAGAGGGCATCTCCGAAAGCTCACAATCAGGCAAATACTTCTCCCAAGATGTATGTCCCCAGGATCCTGGGGTACACTGCTTCTAGACATGGAGGTTCTAGAACTGACAGCAGCTGCCAGCACACTCATCTACCCTGAATCCGCCCAGTCCTGTTTTGGAATTTTTATCGGTGTTTAATCTTAGATTAAGAGCAGCATCAACCAACTGTTAAGACTGCGCTTACAAACAGGTCCATTTGGCTGTAGATCAGTGACATTTAATGCCAAATAAACATGGGAAGGGATCAGGTTGCAACTCGACTCTGTCCTCATTCTCCACCGAGTGACCAATAAGCCGATTTAAGACACTTTAGTAAACTTGTCTTGGCACATGTGACATTACATACGAGAAAGGGGGCTATGTGACGAGGGTGGGGGGCAAATCACCCTAAGACCTGGCCTTGGATGACCCTCACTCAGTCATGGGTACATTTTCAACTCCATTTAACCTGCCTCTGCTTACAGAAACTCCCCCCGCCATCACAACTCAGATCTCTCCATACGCTGCTCCAATTACACAAATGTGAAAGTGTCTTTTAGAAACGGGTGGGAATCCCCGTTTGGTTTACAGGAAAAACCAGCCCAATCTGGGGGGGAAGTTTGTCCATGGAATTAACCAGGTTGGAGGGGGGGTGCATGAAAGGCTGATTCTCCCCCCACCCTTGAAAGCAAAAGTGCAACCGAATCCGATTAACGGGCAATGTGCCCATTAACAAAAACTCAAGATACCCTTATGCCACACTATAAGTCTAACAAGATACAAAGCATAAGTATGACAAATACGGTGTATAATATAATGGGAGGGGCTGTGGCTCAGTTTGTAGAGCATCTGCTTGGCACGCAGAAGGTCACAAATTCAATCCCTGGCATCTCCAGTTAAAGGGACTAGACGAGTAGGTGATGCGAAAGACCCCTGCCTGAGACCCTGGAGAGCCGCTGCCGGTCTGAGTAGACAAGACTGACTTGGATGGACCGAGGGTCTGATTCAGCAGAAGGCAGCTTCCTGTGTTCAATGTCACAGTTACAATCCAATTATACATTCCCATATATATTCCTACCTACATACCAACTAAAGAAACCATAGTGGCTCCATAGTGTGCCAGTTACGCACCCCTCCCCGATCTATAGCTAATAAGCCTGACCAATCCGAGCAGGCACGATCCCAGGCAAGAGGAGAAAAGACCCCCAAGAAAACCTCACGCCCCAACCGGGCCAGCGCTTTACCTCGGCTCAAAGCAGACGGGTTATCCCATTTATGCACGGGAGGTTTTGCCTCGGATTTGCCGCTCTCTAGATGCACATTTCCCCCATGCTTGGATTTGCCACTCTCCAGGGGCACACTGAGCAGGGCTGTCAAAGATAGGACATTTTGGAGGACTTTCATTCATAGGGTCGCCATGAGTCGGAAGCGACTTGACGGCACTTAACACACACACACACAGGGGCACACGTTCCCCATCCAAATCCCCCAAACTCAACCATAAACCCCCATGCACAGTTCTGAGAACTCAGACGGGGGAAAAAAATGTGCATTTAGACAGTCCAAGGCACAACCTCCCGTGCGTAAATGGCCATTGCTGAGTTTTGAGAATTTAGATGGGGGAAACTGTGCGTCTAAAGAGGGGCAAATCCGAGGCAAAACCTCCCGTGCATAAACGGCCGGATCCGTTTTGAGAATCCGGATGGGGGAAACGCGCATCGAGAGAGCTGCAAGCCTAAGGCCATTTATACCTGGGAGGTTTTACCTTGGATTTGCCACTCTTTAGACGCACGCTTCCCCCATCCAAACTCTCAAAACTCAACAGTAAGCCCCCATGCAGAGTTCTGGGAACATGTGCATCTAGAGAGCGGCAAACCCAAGGCAAAACCTCCCAGGCATAAATGGCCCAAGGCAAACAAACAAACAAACAAACAAACAAACAAACCCCGTGCATAGGGAGACCCGCTTCGCTCAGCTCCGGGCAAACCCCCGGCAACTCGCCCTGCCTCTTCTGAGCGCGCAGAGATCGCTGGAAGGAAAGGCCCCCGGCTGGCCAGCACCGGCTCCCCGGCTACTTCCCAAAAAAAACCAAATTCCGACCCCCCCAGGAAAAACCTGCAGCCCCCAGCAAAGCGACGCAAGGGAACCCACCTCTCCTCCAGCTCCTCTCCAAAAGCCCCGGCCGAACGCCGCGCAAAGGCGCAGCCGAGAGCTCCTTGCCGCCCCCTGGCGTCTCTCTTCTAAAGTGCAACGCTGCGATCAACAGGCGCCTAACCCGGATCGATCGAGCCGCGCCGCCGCCTCCTTGGGCTGAACTGATCGCCCCCTCCTCTCGCCGCTCGGCTACTAGCGAACACCCCCCCCCCATGGGCTGGCCCCTGCTGCTCCGCCCTTCCAGGATTCCCACCAATCGCAGGCCGGCGTCTCTCCGCCCACGAGCTGGGTGGTATAGGGCAAGGAGGGCTGGGGGCGTCCGAAAGGGGAGGGGGAGATCCCGCTGCCTTTCTGCGCTGGGTACTTTTCCTCTTCCTCCTTCGAATACTTTTTTTTAAAAAAAAATTATTATTTTCTTCATTTAGTATATCAACATAAACATCGACATCTATGTACTAAAAAATTAATAAAGTGGTAAAAAAACAACAAAAATAATAGTAATTTAAACTTAAAACTTTAAAGGACTCCCCCCTCACTCTTTTCCATCTGAAAATAAATATTGTATTTTTAATTATAAATAAATTATTTTTAATTATAAATATGTATATACTTTTGCTAGCAAAATTAATCCCCACGTTGTTTAAGTCTTCCTTCGAATACTTTGACGGGAACACATGAAGCTGCCTTATACCGAATAGGACCGTCCCTCCATCAAAGTCTGTATTGTCTACTCCATGGGTACTCAACAAGGGGGGAATTCCCCCCCCCGGGGGGGATTTTAGGGTTGGGGAGTGGGAATTGGGACCACTGTTCAGCAAAGTGTGATGTCCTGTAGATTATGTACAATCTGTCAAATTGTAGTTTGTTTTTAATTTACTCTGCGACATTCAATAAAGTTTATGACTATCTTGGGAAGGGGGGAATTATATTCTGAGCAATGAACACATGACGAACACATGAAGATGCCTTATACTGAATCAGACCCTTGGTCCATCCAAGTCAGTATTGTCTGCTCAGACCGGCAGCGGCTCTCCAGGGTCTCAGGCAGAGGTCTGGAGAGTTGTTGTTCTTGTAGTTTTCTGTTTTTGTAATTCCATGTTTTGCTTTGTTTGACATATGATGCCTGATCCTTTTTGTTTTTGCATTGTTTGGGATTTTTTGGAATTTCTACCCTGTTTTGTAATTTCTACCCTGTTATTAGATGGGTCATGCTATTTGATTGCACTGTTTTTTTACACGGCGCCACCTGCCTTGCATCTCGGTGAGAAAGGTGGGCTCTAAATACAATCAATAAAATGGAATAAAGACACACATGGCCCTGATCTTTTTGGAAGGAAGGCAGGTTAAAAAGGTGTCTCATGAACTAGGGCTGCATACTCCAAGTTGGGAAATTCCTGGAGATTTGAGGGGTGGAGCCTGGGGAGGGCACAGTTTGGGAACAGCAGGGACCTCAGCAGGGATAATCTCATCGATTCCATCTTTCAAACGTGCCATTTTCTCCCGGGGAACTGATCTCTGTGGTCTGGAGATGAGCTGTAATTCCAGGAGATCTCTAGGCCCCACCTGGAGGTTGGCAGCCCTATATGACTTCACTGGAATTTTTCCCTTCAAAAGCTCCGCTCTGTTTTTCATTGCCAGCTGAAGAAAAGAGGTAATAGCTTGCCCAAGGCCACAGGTTGAGGCCATTTATCTGGTATTTGCCTTTGATGCTGGCTGCGTTCCCTAATCCAGTAGTAAACACCGAGTACGAACGACTGATGCGAGACTTTAAGCCCTTGTGTGCAGTCACCAAGGAGTGGCACCCCAATCAGAGCTCTGATGCACAGATCCAAACGGCAGACAGTAGCATGCATGTTTACTGCAGGTACTTTGTTATTACTTTGGAATGTCTTTGGTATTTGGGGTATAACTCTGGCATTTCCCAAATACCTGACACCAGCAGGAATGGCACGCAAAGAGTGATACGGCCACCGCTCGTTATGCAACCTAGGGAAATCCATTCGCATTTAGCCTCAGTTTGCTGTTTTCGAAACAGTTCAGAAAACCCGTGCAACCCGCCCCCCCCCCCCGTAAAATCTCCCCCAGAATTCTTCAAGAGGAGCCAGCATGGTGTAGTGGTTAAGAGCAGTGGTTTGGAGCGGTGGACTCTGATCTGGAGAACCGGGTTTGATTCCCCACCCCTCCACACGAGCGGCGGACTCTAATCTGGTGAACTGGATTTGTTTCCCCATTCCTGCACATGAAGCCAGCTGCGTGACCTTGGGCTAGTCACAGCTCTCTTAGAGCTCTCAGCCCCATCTACCTCACAGGGTGTCTGTTGTGGGGAAGGGAAGGTAAAGTGATTGTAAGCCAGTTTGAGTCTCCCTTAAGTGGTAGAGAAAGTGGGCATATAAAAACCAACTCTCCTCCTCCTCCTCCTCCTCCTACTACTACTGCTACTACTACTGGGCCTTGAACAAATTGATCTTTTTTCCTATTCTTTCTCCCCCTTTTCCCTTCAACTGATCCAGAGCTGCCCTCAGCATTCTCAACCTTTCTTGAGCACAGCGAATCCTCCTCAGATAATCTTCAAAGGTTCTTTTTCTGCAATTGGTTTCCAAAATCCTTTTTTTTTTTGGCATACCTGGGCAGTCCGACGAGTACACAGAGACCTGTACCTTTTCTACAGGTGACACAATTGTGCGGTTTCCTCGTCTGTAAAAGGGCCGGCCAGTTTGCTATTAGATATAGTGATAATTATGGGTGGGATTGTGAGGGAAACTATTGGGGAGGTTCTACATAAATAATCCATAGCAGTAAGGAAGATTCGGTATGACCTGAATGCTAATGCATATATCACACATATCTCTAAGGGGGATAAGGAAGGTTCCTGGCTTTTTTTATCCACAGAGTTTCTTGTCTAAGGAAAAACTTGTATGTCCACACACACACAATCTTCATTTGCCCGCACTGTCACAGTGGACCACTGGTTTCCAAGCTATTTGTGAATTCTGCCATGGAAGCTCACTGGGTGACCTTGGGCCAGTCACGCACTCTCAGCCTAAGCTACCTCTCAGGGTTGTTGTGAGGATAAAATGAAGGAGCGGAGAACGATGTAAGCCCCTTTGGGTCCCCACTGCAGAGAAAAGTGGGGTATAAATGAAGTAAATAAGCAAATAATAACCTTACATGTATCTTGGCATTTATATGCAGCTGAGTCAACCTGAGAAAATAATCTTTGATATATCTGCGTTGACTGAAACACTTACATTTTCACAGGAAATTCCAGGAGACTACTAGTTGTATTTCAACCCTTAATATATGTATTGTATTGTAGCTGAAGGGCTGCCAGTGGACGAGAACCAACGTGGCGTAGTGGTTAAGAGCAGTGGACTCTAATGTGGAGAACCGGGTTTGATTCCCCACTCCTCCACACGAAGCCTGCTAGGTGACCTTGGGCCAGTCACAGTTCTCTCTGAACTCTCTCAGCCTCACCTACCTCACAAGGTGTCTGTTGTAGGGAGGGGAAGGGAATGCGATTGTCAGCTGCTTTGCAACTCCTTAAAGGTAGAGAAAAAGAGGGCTATAAAAAACAACGGTTCTTTTTCTTCTTCAATTATTATTATTATTATTTTTAAGTTCAGTGGCATAGCATTTTTGGCACTTGCTATTTAGCACCGAGTGCATTGATTTGCAGTCATTTGTACATTTCCAACAAGCATCAGTTCATTTGGGTCTTAAAACACCTCAGCCTTTGTATGATGGCTTGGAAGCACAACCCCTTTGCAGTAACATAGGTTGTTTATGCATGGGAGTTTTACATGAGGTTCATGGCTCACTGGACCCACACTTTCCAGTTGGGAATCTCTGCACCAGCAGTCTCCAAGCTCAAATCAAGTCCCCGCCCCTTGAGAGTATCATTCTGCAGTTCCCACTTCTCTGAGCGGGGAGAGGTTCCGGGAGCTACAACCTGGTTGCCCTTTTTGGGGATGAGAAAGCACCAGAGATGTACCAGTCTCTGCCATATTTACTAACATGCAAGCAGAGTACAGGCAGAGACAGTCTCCTGTAAGCAGACACTGCGTTCATCCAGCGTCAGATCCCCCAAAGAAAATAACTGTACCCCCAAGGAGCCTTTGGCTAACTCACAGCATTCTCGTGTTCCAAAACACTGACATAGTTGGTCTGTCTTTCTTGGCGATGTTTCAGACTCAATTGGAGTAATGGATGCAGCCCAGAGTGCCCGGGAGACAAAGGAAGAAAATTAAAAGACCCTCTGGGAACTAGAGGGATGTAAGTAGATTCTAAGCCTGTGGCCAGAATCGTGTCAGTTTTTACTGTGGCGTAGCACCTTGAACATCGCAGACACTTTTATAAATATTAAATGAGAGGGTGATAGTATATGAATAAAGATTCCCCGATCTGCGCTGAGACTGCAAAGGTGAAATGATTTACTTATTTTGTATGTTCCTTTCTATGCAATGAAGTTGCTCGGTGTAATCTCCTCGATTGGGAGAAGGTGTGTTAAAGTATGTATGAACACATAAAGCTGCTTTCTACTGAGTCAGACCCTCTGGTCTATCAAGGTCAGTATTGCCTGTTTGGAGTGGCAGCCGCTATCCAGGGTCTCAGTCGAAGGCCTTTCACATCACCTTGTTTTTATTGGCCGTTTTTATTGGCATGTTTTGCTGTCTTTTGTTTTTTATTTGTTCTTATTGATATCGTTTGTTTTTTTTATTGTTTTTAATGTTTTTACGGTTATTTGCTCTGTTCTGTTTTATTGTTTTAGTTGTGAGTTGCCTCCTTCTCTTCCCATTCATGCACTACCCAGACATTTCATCTTGCTGTTTAAAAGAAAAACATCAGTACCATAAGTTAAGATTGACTTTAGGTGATCCCGACAGGGTGAATTCACCCATTAGGCAACAGAAAAACCGTCTACAGAGTTTCTGTTTTGAGTGCCCCGCTCTAGCATAAGGTGGCCACATGAGAGACAGCCCGTTTGGGCCGGCACCGCATCAGGGAAATGCTGTCCCCACAACTGTTCATGCGGTGCGGATCTTTTCTATTTCAGGAACCAGGTCAAGACTTTTCTGGGGTGTTGGCTATTTTCCTCCTAATGCCACGAGCTGCCTTTTGCTTGTTGAGGATAAATATTGTATGTTCATGTTAGTGTTTTATTGGTTTAAGGATTTGTGATTCATGCATTTGATTTGGAAACCCCCTCAGAATCCTATGGCATATACGGACAAACATTTATATATGGCACAGGGTCTGTGGGAGGTGGTGGATAGCTACTTCCTAGATATCTTAATTCACAGGGATGGTGCAAAAAAACAGAAACGGAATATTGGGGTATAATAAAGACTAATAAATTTGTTGAAGCATAGGATTTTGTGGTTAGAGCATACTTCATCAGATGCATGAAATGAAACTTCAGCTATATATATACATATACATACACACACACACACATATACGGTATATAATCATGGATATGGAGGGGAGAGTGGAACTGAACAGCAGGGCCATGAAATTCACTAGGGCAGGGGGCTCAGGAAAACCTTCGCTGTGCCCCCTGGCACCTGAAATGCTGGCAGGAGAAAATGGGGGAGGGAATGGAGAGGGAGGACATGGCAACCCTGCAAGCTAACTAGTTATGTTAAGTCACTGAACACCTACAGGTGGCTGAGAAAGACGTCTGCTCTCTTTAACCTCTGGTTGATACCACCAAGCTACAGACACAGTGAATTCAGTCATTTCTCACGGGAGAAACTTTGGCCACCCTGCTACAGGCAGACAAAACACCTCCAAAGACTGACTCAGAGGGCAGACTTGGGCGATTGCTCATGTGTCCTAAGGCTCTGATAGGTGAGGTAACTTCAAAAAGCTCTGTTGGGTTGACTATTAACATCCAAATATGTATCGGAAAGGCAGGCAGTGGAGGGAAACGAGGCGTCACGAGCGACGTCAGCGTCTGAAGCGCAACATCGCCTCCTCTGAGTTGTGATTCTCCACAAACTACACAACGATCGACCAGGCAGCACTGATGAAATACAGACGTTCGAGTGGAAGGTGAGGAAGAGAGAAAGGACAGCAAAGACACGCTCCATCTTGCTTGCAAGACCTCTGAAGGACACAAATGCAGGAAGTTCATTTGCTCCTCCGCCAGCTTCGGTTCTGGCTTTGGGCTGCTCTGCCAGGGGACATTTGCTGTCTTGAGCACCGTTGATGTGATCTCCACCCACAAAGGCTTACTGTCGGACCACTGAAACAGGTTGTTTCACACACAGGCTGTCAGGGCCGATCCGAGACTGAAAGGAGAGCCTTTGGGACCCTCCTCTGTTTTGGTCAGATTTTGAACACCTTACTCTTTTATTCCAGAGGTGCACCTGTGTTAGTCTTCTGCAGCCAAAATGCCCCGTGCCACCATGACAACAAACAAATTTATTGCATCAGAAACTTTTATGAGTCAAGCGCAACCTTGTCAGACACATGCAATGCTCTGTGCATTTGGCATAGTGCTTTTTGGCTCAGTGGTAGAGCAGCGGGTTGGCATGCAGAAGGTCCCAGGTTCGATTCCCAGCATCCTGAGTTAAAAGGATGAGGTGGCCGGTGATGTAAAAGATCACAGCCTGAGACCCTGGAGAGCCGCTGCCGGTCCGAGCAGACAGATATAAATAAAACGTGTTGGCCTTTTTGATCATTTTAAATGTTGAGGGAAGTAAATGTTTCACCAGGTTCAACTCAGAGAGAGGCAGAGAATGAAAGGGATTAATCTGTTTTCAGGAATTTCCTGTCCCCCCCCCCCAAAAAAAAAACTCAGCACCAAAATAAAGTTTTTGGAATTTGCATAAGAACTTCCCTCTTTTCTAGAACTGTGACCAACTTCCTTTTTCTGTCCCTACATTGCAATCCTAAACAGATTTACTCCCATCTAAATCCCTTGAAGTCAATGGGCTTACAAGGGCGCAACTCTGTTTAGGATGGCACACAGCAAGTCACTGTTTTGGGGAAATTATGAGTGCCGAATAACTGAGAGGAACTTTTGGGTCTAGCTTCCAGGGGGAGGGTGCACTCCTCAGCGGTGGCGGAGTATCAGCTAAATTTCAATTCTGCCGTTGGTAAGAATTTCACTGTCCAAAGCAGGGAAGGTGTCAGGTGGTTTCATGAAAACCCTGCATTTGTTCCAGTTCCACTTTAACCAGGACTGCTGACCACACTGCAAAGAGACTGCAAATTATTTAAGAGCTACTAAACACTGTCCAAAACCAATGACAGGTCTTCAGAAAGGGCCGCTGGAGAAAACGCTTTTATAACCCCTAGTGCACCTTAGGGAGGGCATCTTCAATTAAGCAGCCTATTAAACGGAGCAAAGGTTTCAAGTACTTTGACAGCATGCCACTAAAAGGAATTTACAAGGCTGGCAAATAATTTTTAAGAAGACAATGCTAAAATGAAGCTTTTCCAGACTTCTGGCTACTTATTTATTTACTTACTTATCGAATTTATACCCCAACCACTCCCTCAACAAGCAAGGCTCAGGGTGGCTTTGGCAGAATAGAAACCCATCCTGGAGCAGGTCTGAGCTGACGATCCCAGCAACTTGCCCCTATGAGTAGTTATTAGTAACTAGATAACTAGCGTTAGTTGCTAGTAACAACTACTTGAAGCGGTGGTTACTAATCCTCTGGACTCTTGTATTCATATGAACATAAGAACATAAGAAAGGCCCTGCTGGATCAGACCAAGGCCCATCAACTCCAGCAGTCTGTTCACACAGTGGCCAACCAGGTGCCTCTAGGAAGCCACAAACAAGACGACTGCAGCAGCACCATCCTGTCTGCGCTCCACCGCACCCAAAATAATAGGCCTGCTCCTCTGATACTAGAGAGAACAGGTATGCAGCATGACTAGTATCCATTCTAACTCATAGCCATGAATAGCCCCTCCTCATGTAATTTTTACCAGGTTTTCATATCAAGGTTGCGCATTTAATGATGATATTTCTACGCCATGTATACTTACTACAACTATAATGCTAAACATAAACCAACTCAATATTATACATACAAAGCCTCCCACATACATGCAGTACAAATACCACATAATAGATGAATCATCATACAAAATCTCAAGGTCAGAGGGTACAGTCTCCATATGGGACAAGTGAAGTCCATGAAACATATCACTATAACTTCTCAAGGTAAGTGTTCATGTCTACTACTGTTTTTTCCAGACATGTCCATGTGTGAAGCTATTTTCTTTTCTTTTCTTTTTCTTTTCTTTTCTTTTCTTTTCTTTTCTTTTCTTTTCTTTTCTTTTCTTTTCTTTTCTTTTCTTTACAGGTTACCAGTTGGTTGTTCCTGTTTCAAAGATTTCTTCCTCAGAAGATGCACATGGATTCTTAATGCAAGCTCGAGTTTTACTCCCAGTTTGCCAAGAGCTTTTTTTCTTTCCTTACTGGTGGAACGTGTCTGCGTTCTTCAGACAAGTTGCCGCTTTGGCAACTGGGCTCTATGGCATTGAAGTCCCTCCCCTCCCCAAACCCCGCCCTCCTCAGGCTCCACCCCAAAACCTCCTGCTGGTAGCGAAGAGGGACCTGGCAACCCTGTATTCAGAGTTAGACCCTTGGTTTATCAGAGGGAAGCTCGACTTCCAGCAGAGTTTGGAGCAGGGGGGGGTGTTCGCTGGGCTTTTGCCTCTAAGTTTTGCTTTTGTGAACTCCGCAGATGGTTCCAGATCATTTCAACACCATATGTCTGCCAAAAAAAAACCCCACCCAGAAAAGCAGGGAGGCCAGGAAGGATTCTTTTTTTATTATTATTATTTTAAAAATATTTTTTTTATTTTCTTCATTTAATATATCAACATAGAAACAGTATCCAATAGTAAATAATGATGATAAAAATAAAAAATATATATATCACAGTAAATTGACTTCTCTCTCTCCCTCTTCCGTCTAAAAATAAATTGTATAAACTTTTGCTAACGGAACTAATCCCGATATTATTTTAACCTGTTCTTATCCTATCAAACATTATTAAATCAATACCTAAAATAAAATTAATACAAAGTATAGATAAGGGATTAGATCAAAGAATATCCTTTAAACGATCCCATTGAAAATTGATTTTCACAGTAAGTTCTCCAAGCCTCCCATTCCCCCCAAAATCGTACATTATCATTCTGATTTATCAAAGCTGTAAGCTTCGCCATCTCAGTCAATTCCAGCATCTTTTTTATCCAGTCTTTTTGGTCCGGTCTCTCAACTGTCTTCCATTTAGCCGCAGATAACCAGGAAGGGTTCTTGGACCTCTTTCGCACTTGATTTATGTTGCACATTGTTGGCACCCAGCCCTCCCTCCACCATTTAAAACCTAGCAATCTACACACACACACACTCACACACACACACTCACACAACTTTCCCCTCTCTGTCTGACAGCCAAGCTCAAATGCTGCCTGACAGACGGCAGACGCAGCCTCATGAATGGTAATTTCCTCCATGACAGGCTCCCATTTAACCTGACATCTGCCAGCACGCGCTGACACTCGAATAAGCATTAAGACGTTAACGGTCCGCCACAGGTTTAAGAACGCGAATAATAATATTCTGTGGACTCACAAGGTTGTGTGTGCGTGTGCAGAAATCCGGCAGCGTCACCAAGAGGAAGTGGCCTGCCATTTTGCTCTCCGTCGCCTTTGGAGGCCCTGGATGGAGAGAGCTTTTGGGGCCATTTATGCACGGGAGGTTTTGCCTGGGATGTGCCGCTCTCTAGATGCACGTTTTCCCCGTCCGAATTCCCAAAACTCAACAAGAAGCCCCCGTGCAGCCTTTTGAGAACTCAGATGGGGAAAATTTGCATCTGGAGAGCATCGACAAGACAAAACAAAGCACCTAGTTAATTATTAATCCCAATTTCTTTATCAGCTTCACCAAAAGAAAGATAGCTGTCTATAAAATGTTCTAGGGTTGCCAGGTCTCCTGTTATGGTGGGAAGCCTCCCAGTGCCAACCCGTTTTTCCCCCACCGCCGCCTTGACAATTAGGATTACCAACCCTCAGGTGGGGTCTGGAGATCTCCCGCTTTTATAATTGATCTACCAACGATAGAGATCAATTCCCCTGGAGAAAATGGCTGCTTTGGAGAGAGGTAAAGGTAAAGGTCCCCTGTGCAAGCACCGGGTCATTCCTGACCCATGGGGTGACATCACATCTCAACGTTTCCTAGGCAGACTCTGTTTACAGGGTGGTTTGCCAGTGCCTGCCTCAGTCATCTTCCCTTTACCCCCAGCAAGCTGGGTACTCATGGTGGACTCCATGGCAATACACCACACTGAGCGTGCCAACCCCCAGGTACTAGCTGGAGATCTCCTGCTATTACAACCGATCTCTTGGAGAAAACGGCCACTTTGGCAATTGGACTATGGCACTGAGGTCCCTCCCCGCTGCAAACCCCGCCCTCTTCAGGCTCCACCCCCCAAAAAAACTCCAGGTGTTTCTCAACCCAGAGCTGGCAACCCTACAGGGGAAAGTACATGGATATAGCCAGATTATCAAGAACTGGCATGAAATGGGAGGGGGTAATGCTAAATGAGCACAGCAGGGTCCGTACTCGGATGAGAAACCACCAAGTAAGATGCAGAGGCAGGCAATGGCAAACCACCTCTGCTCATCTCTTGACCGGGGGAAGCCATAAGACAAATGCAACTTGACAGCACACTTTACCTTTTTGCTTAAAGGAAAAGGGAAGGATGACCAGACCAACATCAAGAGTACATGCAAGACATCTGCACCGTTAGTGTCTTTCTCTTAGACTTCACATTGCATAAGTAGAAGCAGAGTTCCAGGGAATTCCGCGTTTCTTTGTAACAGAGCAACTCTTCCTGGGAAAGCCGACTAGAAATATGAGCATATTCACAATCCGTGACATTCAAAGGGATTTCAGAAGAAGAAGAAGAAGAAGAAGAAGAAGAAGAAGAAGAAGAAGAAGAAGAAGAAGAAGAAGAAGGAGGAGGAGGAGGAGGAGGAGGAGGAGGAGGAGGCGGAGGAGGAGGAGGAGGAGGAGGAGGAGGAGGAGTTGGTTTTTATATGCCGACTTTCTCTACCACTTAAAGTAAAAGGTAAAGGTCCCCTGTGCAAGCACCAGGTCATTCCTGGAAGTAGGTTTCCTGGAAGTAATGCAGAAATGATCAAGATGTCCCTTGACCTTACTCGCGTGATGAAATTCAAACTTAGGACGAGAGCCTTAACATTCCCAGGACCTGCTGTTCTTACATAGTTATGTTAATTCTTCTTGGATCCACCTCCTCGTTGGCTGCTTTAACCCACAAAGCTACCTTTCCCACAGTTATCATATTGGTCGGGCCACACATAACATCGACGCGCTCCAAGTTATGGTTTGCCTAGCCTTTGAACGCTGTGTGCTCTTTGAGGGTGGAAGCGACTGAAGTGTGTCCAGAAACAATTTCCAGAAGGCCTGGAGATATTTAATGAACATCTGGCAGGAATATTAGGTTTCCTGGAAGTAATGCAGAACAGAATTTGCTTCCTTAATTCGTCCTTTTGATAATCCAGCTGGGGATGTTTCCCCTTCCAGGTTGTGATAGAAGAAGAAGAAGAAGAAGAAGAAGAAGAAGAAGAAGAAGAAGAAGAAGAAGAAGAAGAAGAAGAAGAAGAAGAAGAAGAAGAAGAAGAAGCAGCAGCAGCAGCAGCAGGAGCAGCAGCAGCAGCAGCAGGAGCAGCAGCAAACCGGCTTACAATCACCTTCCCTTCCCCTCCCCACAACAGACACCCTGTGAGGGAGGTGAGGCTGAGAGAGCTCTAAGAGAACTGTGACTAGCCCAAGATCATCCAGCAGGCTTTATGTGGAGGAGTGAGGAAACAAACCTGGTTCTCCAGTTTAGAATCCACTGCTCCTAACCACAACTCTTAACCACTACACCATGCTGGCTCTCAAGGGGCCAGGCCTTATGTTTGACGCTCCTGGCATAGAGGGAAATTCAAAGGCCATTACGGGCAACTTTCACTCATCCACTTTCATTGCAGTTTGAACTCCACACATCTGTCCTGCACTCAAGCGAGAAGGATGCTGACTGAGTAGCCCTGAACAAGTCATCCGATCCTCATGTCCAACTAGGGTTGCCAACCTCCAGGTACTAGCTGGAGATCTCCTGCTATTACAACTGATCTCCAGCCAATAGAGATCAGTTCACCTGGAGAAAATAGCCGCTTTGGTAATTGGATTCTATGGCATTTGAGTCCCCCCTCCCAAACCCCACCCTCCTCAGGCTCCGCCCCAAAAATCTCCCGCCCCAAAAATCTCCCGCCAATAGCGAAGTGGGACCTGGCAACCCTAGTTCCCTTGGAGAAAATGGCCACTATGGCAATCGGACTCTTTGCCATTGAAGTCCCTCCCCTCCCCAAACCCCGCCCTCCTTGGGCTCAGCCCCAAAAACCTCCTGCCGGTGGCAAAGAGGGACCTGGCAACCCTATGTCCAACCAAATTCATGTGTTTCCACATCCAGGTTTTAAAATCTGGATTTGGATACAAAGGAAGGCCATTCTCACAGGCAGGGGTTTCCAAAGCTACCAATGAAAGAGCTCTCAAAATCAAGGTGAAGATCCCAGCTTGCAAAATTGCATTTTGAAAAGCGAATGGCACTGGTGGCATAAGGAACAAGGGAGGGGAAATCTTGGGAACATGTCTGCCAGCGAACAAGATCTGGGCTGACTTGCCGTTTCCCGCCCGTTGCTGGTATTTAAGCTATATTCATTTTTATTTTTCAAAAAACGTTCCCTCTCTCTTCTTTCTGAAACTGAGCATATATGCATTGCCACCTGAAGCAGCATTATACCCTTCCAAGTCCATTAACCTCTGGGTTGGGGTGGGGGTTGGGAGTAAGAATTTCAACTCTGGGTTGGGAAATTCCTGGGATTTGGGCGGGGGGAGGCTGGGAATGGCGGAGTTTGGGAAGGGGATGGTCTTCAGCTGGGTATAATGCCATAAGAGTCTACCTTCCAAAGCAGCCATTTTCTCCAGGGGTAATAATAGAGATTATAGGTACCAAATATACTAAAGGTACATAACAAAATAGTAGTACCTATAATAAAATAAAATATATATGTATATATTCAAAATATCAATCACGACAAGTTCCCAGGTTGCACTTGTTTCAACGAAACAAGTACAACCCGGGAACTTGTCGAGATTGATGTTTTGAATATATACATATATTTTTTATTTCATTATAGGTACTATTATTTTATTATTTTCTCCAGGGGAACTTATCTCTGTAATCTGGAGATCAGTGGTTATTCCAGGAGATTTCCACACCTCATATGGAGGTTGGCAAACCTGGGTTGCTCCCAAGGCTTCTCTTTCCTCTTAAGGCGCTAAGACATAAACACATATATGCACCATCTGAATTATTCATTTATCCCCCTTTCTGAATTCTTAGGAGACAAGGAATAATTTCGGCTGGGGTTTTCACATTATTACGATCTGAGAATGTGGGAAAATGAAATATTTCTAAAAGACTGGACACATGCTGATCTTTTTAGATGTAGCCTGCTGCGAAAACGACGTAATGAATGTGCCCCCCCCCCCCAACTGCGAGGTGATCAATGCAGCCAAAGCAATTTCATAGTTATGTGGATGGCAGATTTGATATTCTATTTTTTTTAAAATCCACCCACCTGCACCCGTTTCTGAAGGTGAGAAGAACATATTTATATACTTTCCCAAATGCAAGCCGCTCGCTGGCTTTATAGCACAGAAGCTTTCCATAGGCAGGAAGCCATGCAGTTTATTAGCATTCATTTTACCATTCCCTTCAGAATGTAAAGCAACAATTAGAAGCAGCAGATAGGGCAGAGAGGAGAGATTGCTTCAGTTATGGCTGGGTTTTAGCCCTCCCATACTTTAACAAGTCAATCTGATTTAAGAGTGGCAGATGGTCACGGCTGAGTTAAAAGAAGAGGGTGCCCACAATCCTTCACAGTGGGTGGTGGGGATGGGGTGGCAGGAAGCAGACCCTCAACCATCACTCTCTCCCCTTACAGGTAGGGTTGCCAGGTCCCTCTTCACCACTGGTGGGAGGTTTTTGGGGCGGAGCCTGAGGAGGGTGGGGTTTGGGGAAAGACTTCAATGCCATAGAGTCCAATTTCCAAAGCAGTCTTTTTCTCCAGATGAACTGATCTCTATCGGCTGGAGATCAGTTGTAATAAGCAGGAGATCTCCAGCTAGTACCCAGAGGCTGGCAACCCTAGTTATTGTGGTTGCTCTGATTGTTTTAAATTTTAGTGTTGCCAGGTCTCAGGCGTGGGCCTTGACCTTCAGGTCTGGGAGCTTGTTCTCCAGACCCCAAGGCAGCAGGTTGACATCTCAGGGCCGTCAGCTAATTCAGACACCACGTGGTTTATTCTATGCATGCCTGCTGGTGGTAATCATTGCATGTGTAGATTGGGAGGAGGATGCATTTACTGCTCGGCCACATTTTTTGTTGAGCACATAGTACTGTGACCTCATCAAGTCCCACCCCGTGACATCACCAGGCCCTGCCCCATGAGTCTCACGTTTGGGATGCTGTGGATTTCCAATGAGCAATGTTGACAAGTTCCTCAATAAGTGAGGAAGGGAGAAAATCCCTGTTGGCCAAGACTCATACGCATGCTAGGACAACAGGATAGTCTTGAAGGATATGTAGGGTTGCCAACCTCCAGGTACTAGCTGGAGATCTCCTGCTATTACAACTGATCTCCAACCAATAGAGATCAGTTCCCCCTGGAGAAAATGGCCGCTTTGGCAATTGGACTCAATGGCAGTGAAGTCCCTCCCTTCCCCAAACCATGCCCTCCTCAGGCTCTGCCCCCAAAGCCTCCCACTGGGTGACCCTAGCAACTGCTCAAGGGCCCTGGGCTGGAGGACACCCATATCTCAGGTCTGAATATGGATAGGGCCATCCATAGCTCTCTTTTTTGTTGTTGCCATCAAGTCACAGCTGACTTATGGCGTCCCCATAGGGTTTTCAAGGCAAAAGGTGTTCAGAGGTAGTTTGCCATTACCTGCCTCCGCGCCATGACCCTAGTATCACTTGGAGGTCTCCCTCCAAATATTTGCAGGGACAAGGCTGAGAGTGTGTGCCGGGCCCAAGGTCACCCAGCAAGCTTCCATGGCTTGACCCTTAAATCAAAAGAGTTTCCGTCTAGATATTAGGAAGAATTTTCTAACAGAGCGGTTCCTCAGTGGAACAGGCTTCCTCGGGAGGTGGTAAGTGCTCTTTTGCTGGAGGTTTTTAAGCAGAGGCTAGATGGCCATCTGTCAGCAATGCTGATTCTATGACCTTAGGCAGATCATGAGAGGGAGGGTATCTTGGCCATCTTCTGGGCAAGGAGTAGGGGTCACAGGGGGGTGGTAGTTGTGAATTTCCTGCATTGTGCAGGGGGTCAGACTAGATGGCCCTGGTGGTCTCTTCCAACTCTATGATTCTATGAGTGGGGATTTGAACCTGGGTTTCCCAGATCCTAGTCCGACACCTTAACCACTACACCACGCTGGCCCTCCTGGCCATTTCCTCTTTCTTATTGATACTTTAAAGTTCTGGGTTGGATCCAGCCAGCTTTTTCGCTCAATCTCACCCAGTTCTTGTCCTTACTGCGGACCCCATCCCACAAGGCTTTCGTTCAGCATAGCCTTTTCAGTGGTCAAAGGGGCCTCTATCCTCGCTTCTCCATCAGTGGAAAATCGGTTAGATCCAATCCTCTGTTTAAAACCTGGGTCATCAGATGAGCCCCTGGAATTCAGTGAATCAAGGCAAGCTGCTACCACAAAACCGAACCATGGAAAAAAAACTGGCAAAAGGAATAGGGTGACGTCGGGTCAGATGACATCATTCCCGCCCCATTCCCGGATAAATGCTCGAAATCATACCTGTAGGCGACCCACTTCCAAACACTGGGTTTGCCAAGGGCCTCTACGAATGAACTGGCAGGGGTGGTTGATATGCTCAGCCTTAGCAAATGAGCTACACAAACAGTGAGCGGAGGAAGGTGTTTCATCTTTTCTGGAGAACTATTAACGCCGCGCTCATATTATCGCTCATGGTGACTAATGCCTCAGTGAATAAGATTTCTATGATAGCCACTCAATTTGCTGTTTCTCTACACTGATGGATTGCATTACAGATAGAGGCGACGGCGCTGACTGTTTTAATTTGTCTCTCGGAAGCGGGCCCAGAACATGTTCCCTCTTTGTGTGTGGCTTTGGCGCAACAAGAACTCCTCCACACATCCCCCACCCCCAGATAGCTTTGAGGAATAAAGCTCCATGCTGGACAGCTCCCAACCACTGCTAAAAACCAGGACACGAACCTAGCTATTAGTGACTTTTGTTTGTTTTGTTCGATTTTTATCCTGCTCTTCCCAAGCAAGTCGGGCTCAGAGCAACTAACAATATTCTACGTCATTAAGTAAAACAAGCATAAAAAGCGTAAAGCTAAAGGTCCCCTGTGCAAGCAGCGGGTCATTCCTGACCCATGGGGTGACGTCACATCCCGACGTTTACTAGGCAGACTTTTTTTACGGGGTGGTTTGCCAGCGCCTTCCCCAGTCATCTTCCCTTTACCCCCAGCAAGCTGGGTCCTCATTTTACCGACCTCGGAAGGATGGAAGGTTGACTCAACCTTGAGCCAGTTACCTAAAACCGACTTCCGTCGGGATTGAACTCAGGTCGTGAGCAGAGCTTGGACTGCAGCACTGCAGCTTACCACTCTGCACCACGGGGCTCCTAAAACAAGCCTACAAACCAATATAACCAATAAAACCAGAGATTAACAATACACCTAAATCACTTTAAAAAGATGACACCCTCAATTTTCCCTTAACGAAGATGCACAAGCAGCAGCAATAGTCAGATATAACCAGCAGGGGATCGTTTCCTTTTTTTTAATAAATTTTTTTATTGCATTTTTGTGATAAATCCAAAAAAGAAAAGAAAAAAAAGAAAGAAAAAAAGAAAATAAAAAGTATACATATAAAAGAAAAAATACATATACATATTTAGAGCGTAAGATTCTGTTATTCATTGTTATTCATGTAAGACTATATATTATGCCCTAAATCAAAAACCCAGCCCCCACCACTGTGCCCTTCACCAATGGACTTCCGATGGGGTGTCAGGGGATCGTTTCCTGAGAGGGTGGTCCAGCAGGAAGACCAACTAATGTACAACTGTCGCCGCCCTCAACCACAGGCCCAGAGGAACATCTCCCTCTTACAGGCCCTGTGGAACTGAGTCAAATCCCACAGGGCCTGGATCTCACTCAACAGAGTTTTGCCTGGCTGGTGCCAGGGTCGAAAAAGGCCTGGCTCTGGTTGAGGACAGCCGGATAGGTCTTAGGCCAGGGATCAGCAGCAGGTTGGTTCCAGATGAGCGCAGTGCTCTTTGGGGGGATGTATTGGGAGAGGTGGTCCTTTAGGTACAATGGCTCCAGACCATAGGGCTTTGAAGTTCAATCCCAAAACTTTGAACCCCTTTTATTTCATCCAGCGCTCACAGTCCAAAAAGATGCTTATGACATGTTTGTATAAGGAGACATTAATGAATATCCCAAAATAAGATAAACATTTGGGGGGAGAATACCATGCAACTAAGAACTGCATCATTTTCTCCAGTGGAAAAGAACGGTGGTTTGGAGCGGTGGAGTCTGATCTGGTGAAGTGGATTTGTTTCCCCACTCCTACACACGAAGCCAGCTAGGTGACCTTGGGCTAGTCACTCTCAGCCTCACCTACCTTGCAGGGTGTCTGTTGTGGAGAGGTTAAGGGAAGGTGATTGTTAGCCGGTTTGATTCTCCCTTAAGTGGCAGAGAAAGTCAGCATATAAAAACCAACTCTTATTATTATTTTCAGGTGTAAAAAGGCCCCACAGATTTTTGTTCCTGATGTGCAGGCTCCCCATTTTTTACTCATGACAGTAGCTGAAACTGAAAGGGTTATTAGACAAAGCGTTCCATAAAAAATGAACGCACGCTTCTGAATTCACAGGCGAGAAAAATACCCAACCCATTGTCGTGATTTCTATTTTGTGCAATTCAACCCTTCTTATTCAACACAAGAGAACAATAAGGAGACACCTAGGAATGCTTTTGGCAAAAGATGTTTAAAATCAGATGGATCATCTAGAAATAAGGGAAGTGTGCCCCTGGAAAGCAGCGCTTTCCTCGTCCCCCTCACCCCACCCCTCGGTACCTTGTTATTTCTTCCCACGGCACACCAGCGTTTTGTTAAATGGGTACATTACGACAAAGTACAAGCACTTTTCAAAGCAGGAAAATTCCACAATAATTGCTCAATTGCTCAGTATTAGGAATAATAAGGCATTGTTATAGCAGTGCCACAAAGTAGAGTGAGGGACAGAAATCTCATAATTATAGCTGGCATTCCCCCCACCCCTTCTTCTGAGGATGGCTTTCTGTTGGAATTTTAACCCTGGCATGAAGTGGAGAGAATTATTCTCCACGGGTTCCACTCTCGTCTATTAATAAAGCATGTTGGGAACCACACAGGAAGAAACTAATGAAGGAAGCCAGGAGGAAATGCGGGCAAACAGTCTTCGATTTGCGACACGCCAGTATTCTCGTCTCTCGGCCAGGAGCGCATAGCCTCGGCTACAGAAGTTGACCCCCTCCTGATGTAAACACATTTTCATACTTTCCAGGGTGGCGTAGTGGTTAGGAGTGGTGGGCTCTAATCTGGAGAACCGGGTTTGATTCCCCGCTCCTCTACATGTGCGGCGGACTCTAATCTGGAGAACCGGGTTTGATTCCCCGCTCCTCCACATGAGCGGCGGACTCTAATCTGGAGAACTGGGTTTGATTCCCCGCTCCTCCACATGGGCGGCGGACTCTAATCTGGAGAAGCGGGTTTGATTCCCCGCTCCTCCACATGTGCGGCGGACTCTAATCTGGAGGACCGGGTTTGATTCCCCGCTCCTCCACATGGGCGGCAGACTCTAATCTGGAGGACCGGGTTTGATTCCCCGCTCCTCCACATGAGCGGCGGACTCTAATCTGGAGAACCGGGTTTGATTCCCCGCTCCTCCACATGAGCGGCAGGCTTTAATCTGGAGAACCGGGTTTGATTCCCCGCTCCTCCACATGAGTGGCGGACTCTAATCTGGAGAACTGGGTTTGATCCCCCCTCCTCCACATGAGCGGCGGACTCTAATCTGGAGGACCGGGTTTGATTCCCCGCTCCTCCACATGAGCGGCAGGCTTTAATCTGGAGAACCGGGTTTGATCCCCCTCTCCTCCACATGAGCGGCGGACTCTAATCTGGAGAACCGGGTTTGATTCCCCGCTCCTCCACATGAGCGGCGGACTCTAATCTGGAGAACTGGGTTTGATTCCCCGCTCCTCCACATGAGCGGCGGACTCTAATCTGGAGGACCGGGTTTGATTCCCCGCTCCTCCACATGTGCAGCGGACTCTAATCTGGAGGACCGGGTTTGATTCCCCGCTCCTCCAAATGAGCAGCGGACTCTAATCTGGAGGACCAGGTTTGATTCCCCTCTCTTCCACATGAGCGGCGGACTCTAATCTGGAGAACCGGGTTTGATTCCCCTCTCCTCCACATGAGCGTCGGACTCTAATCTGGAGGACCGGGTTTGATTCCCCGCTCCTCCACATGTGCGGCGGACTCTAATCTGGAGGACCGGGTTTGATTCCCCGCTCCTCCACATGAGCGGCAGGCTTTAATCTGGAGAACCGGGTTTGATCCCCCTCTCCTCCACATGAGCGGCGGACTCTAATCTGGAGAACCGGGTTTGATTCCCCGCTCCTCCACATGGGCGGCGGACTCTAATCTGGAGAAGCGGGTTTGATTCCCCGCTCCTCCACATGTGCGGCGGACTCTAATCTGGAGGACCGGGTTTGATTCCCCGCTCCTCCACATGGGCGGCAGACTCTAATCTGGAGGACCGGGTTTGATTCCCCGCTCCTCCACATGAGCGGCGGACTCTAATCTGGAGAACCGGGTTTGATTCCCCGCTCCTCCACATGAGCGGCAGGCTTTAATCTGGAGAACCGGGTTTGATTCCCCGCTCCTCCACATGAGTGGCGGACTCTAATCTGGAGAACTGGGTTTGATCCCCCCTCCTCCACATGAGCGGCGGACTCTAATCTGGAGGACCGGGTTTGATTCCCCGCTCCTCCACATGAGCGGCAGGCTTTAATCTGGAGAACCGGGTTTGATCCCCCTCTCCTCCACATGAGCGGCGGACTCTAATCTGGAGAACCGGGTTTGATTCCCCGCTCCTCCACATGAGCGGCGGACTCTAATCTGGAGAACTGGGTTTGATTCCCCGCTCCTCCACATGAGCGGCGGACTCTAATCTGGAGGACCGGGTTTGATTCCCCGCTCCTCCACATGTGCAGCGGACTCTAATCTGGAGGACCGGGTTTGATTCCCCGCTCCTCCAAATGAGCAGCGGACTCTAATCTGGAGGACCAGGTTTGATTCCCCTCTCTTCCACATGAGCGGCGGACTCTAATCTGGAGAACCGGGTTTGATTCCCCTCTCCTCCACATGAGCGTCGGACTCTAATCTGGAGGACCGGGTTTGATTCCCCGCTCCTCCACATGTGCGGCGGACTCTAATCTGGAGGACCGGGTTTGATTCCCCGCTCCTCCACATGAGCGGCAGGCTTTAATCTGGAGAACCGGGTTTGATCCCCCTCTCCTCCACATGAGCGGCGGACTCTAATCAGGAGAACCGGGTTTGATTCCCCGCTCCTCCACATGAGCGGCGGACTCTAATCTGGAGGACCGGGTTTGATTCCCCGCTCCTCCACATGGGCGGCGGACTCTAATCTGGAGGACCGGGTTTGATTCCCCGCTCCTCCACATGAGCGGCAGACTCTAATCTGGAGGACCGGGTTTGATCCCCCGCTCCTCCACATGAGCGGCGGACTCTAATCTGGAGAACCGGGTTTGATTCCCCGCTCCTCCACATGAGCGGCGGACTCTAATCTGGAGAACTGGGTTTGATTCCCCGCTCCTCCACATGAGCGGCGGACTCTAATCTGGAGGACCGGGTTTGATTCCCCGCTCCTCCACATGTGCGGCGGACTCTAATCTGGAGGACCGGGTTTGATTCCCCGCTCCTCCAAATGAGCAGCGGACTCTAATCTGGAGGACCAGGTTTGATTCCCCTCTCTTCCACATGAGCGGCGGACTCTAATCTGGAGAACCGGGTTTGATTCCCCTCTCCTCCACATGAGCGTCGGACTCTAATCTGGAGGACCGGGTTTGATTCCCCGCTCCTCCACATGTGCGGCGGACTCTAATCTGGAGGACCGGGTTTGATTCCCCGCTCCTCCACATGAGCGGCAGGCTTTAATCTGGAGAACCGGGTTTGATCCCCCTCTCCTCCACATGAGCGGCGGACTCTAATCTGGAGAACCGGGTTTGATTCCCCGCTCCTCCACATGAGCGGCGGACTCTAATCTGGAGGACCGGGTTTGATTCCCCGCTCCTCCACATGGGCGGCGGACTCTAATCTGGAGGACCGGGTTTGATTCCCCGCTCCTCCACATGAGCGGCAGACTCTAATCTGGAGGACCGGGTTTGATTCCCCGCTCCTCCACATGAGCGGCGGACTCTAATCTGGAGAACCGGGTTTGATTCTCCGCTCCTCCACATGAGCGGCAGGCTTTAATCTGGAGAACTGGGTTTGATTCCCCGCTCCTCCACATGAGCGGCGGACTCTAATCTGGAGAACTGGGTTTGATTCCCCGCTCCTCCACATGAGCGGCGGACTCTAATCTGGAGGACCGGGTTTGATTCCCCGCTCCTCCACATGAGTGGCAGGCTTTAATCTGGAGAACCGGGTTTGATCCCCCTCTCCTCCACATGAGCGGCGGACTCTAATCTGGAGAACCGGGTTTGATTCCCCGCTCCTCCACATGAGCGGCGGACTCTAATCTGGAGAACTGGGTTTGATTCCCCGCTCCTCCACATGAGCGGCGGACTCTAATCTGGAGGACCGGGTTTGATTCCCCGCTCCTCCACATGTGCGGCGGACTCTAATCTGGAGGACCGGGTTTGATTCCCCGCTCCTCCACATGAGCGGCAGACTCTAATCTGGAGGACCGGGTTTGATTCCCCGCTCCTCCACATGAGCGGCGGACTCTAATCTGGAGAACCGGGTTTGATTCCCCGCTCCTCCACATGAGCGGCAGGCTTTAATCTGGAGAACCGGGTTTGATCCCCCTCTCCTCCACATGAGCGGCGGACTCTAATCTGGAGAACCGGGTTTGATTCCCCGCTCCTCCACATGAGCGGCGGACTCTAATCTGGAGGACCGGGTTTGATTCCCCGCTCCTCCACATGGGCGGCGGACTCTAATCTGGAGGACCGGGTTTGATTCCCCGCTCCTCCACATGAGCGGCAGACTCTAATCTGGAGGACCGGGTTTGATTCCCCGCTCCTCCACATGAGCGGCGGACTCTAATCTGGAGAACCGGGTTTGATTCTCCGCTCCTCCACATGAGCGGCAGGCTTTAATCTGGAGAACTGGGTTTGATTCCCCGCTCCTCCACATGAGCGGCGGACTCTAATCTGGAGAACTGGGTTTGATTCCCCGCTCCTCCACATGAGCGGCGGACTCTAATCTGGAGGACCGGGTTTGATTCCCCGCTCCTCCACATGAGCGGCAGGCTTTAATCTGGAGAACCGGGTTTGATCCCCCTCTCCTCCACATGAGCGGCGGACTCTAATCTGGAGAACCGGGTTTGATTCCCCGCTCCTCCACATGAGCGGCGGACTCTAATCTGGAGAACTGGGTTTGATTCCCCGCTCCTCCACATGAGCGGCGGACTCTAATCTGGAGGACCGGGTTTGATTCCCCGCTCCTCCACATGTGCGGCGGACTCTAATCTGGAGGACCGGGTTTGATTCCCCGCTCCTCCACATGAGCAGCGGACTCTAATCTGGAGGACCAGGTTTGATTCCCCTCTCTTCCACATGAGCGGCGGACTCTAATCTGGAGAACCGGGTTTGATTCCCCTCTCCTCCACATGAGCGTCGGATTCTAATCTGGAGGACCGGGTTTGATTCCCCGCTCCTCCACATGTGCGGCGGACTCTAATCTGGAGGACCGGGTTTGATTCCCCGCTCCTCCACATGAGCGGCAGGCTTTAATCTGGAGAACCGGGTTTGATCCCCCTCTCCTCCACATGAGCGGCGGACTCTAATCTGGAGAACCGGGTTTGATTCCCCGCTCCTCCACATGAGCCGCGGACTCTAATCTGGAGAACTGGGTTTGATTCCCCGCTCCTCCACATGAGCGGCAGACTCTAATCTGGAGGACCGGGTTTGATTCCCCGCTCCTCCACATGTGCGGCGGACTCTAATCTGGAGGACCGGGTTTGATTCCCCGCTCCTCCACATGAGCAGCGGACTCTAATCTGGAGGACCAGGTTTGATTCCCCTCTTCCACATGAGCGGCGGACTCTAATCTGGAGAACCGGATTTGATTCCCCGCTCCTCCACATGGGCGGCGGACTCTAACCTGGAGAACCGGGTTTGATTCCCCGCTCCTCCACATGAGCGTCGGACTGTAATCTGGAGGACCGGGTTTGATTCCCCTTTCTTCCACATGAGCGGCGGACTCTAATCTGGAGAACCGGGTTTGATTCCCCTCTCCTCCACATGAGCGTCGGACTCTAATCTGGAGGACCGGGTTTGATTCCCCGCTCCTCCACGTGAGCGGCGGACTCTAATCTGGAGGACCGGGTTTGATTCCCCTCTCTTCCACATGAGCGGCGGACTCTAATCTGGACAACCGGGTTTGATTCCCCGCTCCTCCACGTGAGCGGCGGACTCTAATCTGGAGAACTGGGTCAGTTTCCCTGCTCCTCAACATGAAGCCTGCTGGGTGACCTTGGGCTAGACACGGTTCTCTCAGAACTCCCTCAGCCTCACCAACCTCACAAGGTGTCTGTTGTGGGGAGCAGAAGGAAAGGAGATTGTAAACCGGTTTGATTCTCCTTAAAAGGTAGAGAAAATCGACATCTAAAAACCAACTCCTCCTCTTCTTCTTCATAGTCACATTATAAGAAGAGGGGGAACCTTGCTGACATCAAGGCCAGGAGCATGAGCAGCAGACTACAGGGACAGGTAAAACAAGCCAAGCACCATGAAGTGGACCCTCGTGAGGCAGAAGCCAAGAGTCAGAGCCAAGGAGGATCCTCTCTAACCACTAAATGACCTTGCCTCACCTTGCTGCTGCTCCTTTGAGCATGTGTGCAAAGAAAGGCAAGATATTTGACAGGCATCTGCCCCTCCTCTCGTTGCCTCTCTGACTGACTGCTTCTGGGTCTCAAACTGAATCATGTATATCCATCATTTATTCATTCATTCATTCATTCATTCATTCATTCATTCATTTATTGAAGCAGAAGAAGAAGAGAAGTTGGTTTTTATATGCCAATTCTCTCTACCTTTTAAGGAAGGATCAAACCAGCTTACATTCACCTTCCCTTGCCCTCCTCACAACAGTCGCCTTGTGATGGTAGGTGAGGCTGAGAGAGCTCTAAGAGAACTGTGACTAGCCCAAGGTCACCCAGGTTGCTTGGAGGAGTGGGGAAACCAACCCGGTTCTCCAGATTAGAGTTCGTCACTCATGTGGAGGAGTGGGGAATCAAACCTGGTTCTCCAGATTAGAGCCCACTGCTCTTAACCACTACACCCCGCTGGCTCTCCAGATAACCTACTGTTATCTACCCAGCATTTTTGCCTTCTGGGACTCATAACAGTGACAGGGGTGGGGGGCAAGTCTAAGTAAGGGTATGAAGTTTTGAGAGGCAATACTGCAGGGGAAGAGGAAGGGGTTAAACTCTGTCTCCTCCTGTTTGACTTTAAAAAAGGATGGGGAGATGTGATTAGGGCTCCCCCCGCCCCAGTGTCTTGTTTAGCTAGGCCCATAGGCTACAGTTAACTATGTCAGTTGCCTGGCTGTGGGCATGAATGCAAATCAACAAACCAAGCTTGTGCTACAGGAGCAGGAAAAACCAACAATTTTCCCCTAAAGCAGAGTTTCTGAGATGGGGAAAATGCCTTCAACTCTAGATCATCTGAGGCTCTCAGCAACAAACACCCTTCGCCAACAGCCCAAAGTCTTGTTCAAAAATATCATATGCTAGATAGGGTTGCTACGTTCACTACCTCGTGCTCCTTAGAGGAAGGGTGGGATAAAAATGTGATCAGTAGAGAGACACCATATGGTTGCCAACTCTGGGTGGGGGAATTCCTGGAGATTTAGGCCCCGAGGCTAGGGAGGGTGGGGCTTGGGGAAGGGAGGGGCTCATTGGGGTATAATGCCAAAGGGTCCACCCTTCAAAGAAGCCAGGGGAACTGATCTCTGTAGTCTTGAGATGACTTGTAATTCTAAGAGATCTCCTGGTCCCACCTGGAGGCTGGCAACCCTAGACAGAGTGCTGAGAATTGGCCAAAATGAATACTTGAACACATGAAGTCCCTCTTTGGTCCATCAAAGTTAGTACTGTCTACTCAGTTAGTCCATCAAAGTTAGTATTGTCTACTCAGACTGGCAGTGGCTCTCCAGGCTGGGGTCTTTCACATCACCTGCTTGCCTAGTCACTTTAACTTGAGATCCCGGGGATTGAACCGGGGACATTCTGCATGCCAAGCAGATGCTCTACCACTGAGCCACAACCCCTGGGAGGCAAGGTGTTTTTTTGGCACTGTTAAAAATATTAAGAGCCCGTGTGGTGTAGAGGTTAAGAGCGGTGGACTCTAATCTGGAGAACCGGGTTTGATTCCCCACAATTCTACATGAAGCCTGCTGGGTGACCTTGGGCCAGTCACAGTTCTCTCAGCCCACATGGAGGCAGGCAATGGCACATCACCTCCGAACGTCTCTTACCTTGAAAACCCTACTGGGTCGCCAAAAGTAAGCAATGAGTTGACGGCGCGCGCACACACACAAATATTTGCCAAAAAAAGAAAAAAAAGAAAGCTTTAGCAATTTGGGTTCAGCTTCACATTCAACTTTTTTCATTGTGCTGAAATTCTGCCCGACCTTTTGACGCCCGAGCAGTCTTCCCACACATAATAGAAAGAGACCAAAACAGATAACCTTCCTCAGTGACCTACTGGTAGTCACAAGGTTTATAAGAACAAAAGAAATGCATAATCCTCCTTTCTCTGTTCCCAAGAAAGCAGTTTTATTTCCCTTGCTTCTGAGTCAGAGCACTGAATTACCCCAAGAACAGTCTGAGCCCTTAAGAACAACTCATAATGCAAAGGTTATTTAGAAAGGCCAAGGAAAACCAAATCAAGACGAAAGCAAACAGCTTCCCTCTTTCTGAGTTCAGTTATTTAATTCAAGGCTTATATACATGGAGCTTGGGTTTTTCCAATCACTTGGGTTTTTTTAAAGGACTGTGTGCAAGTATCCTGTGGAAATAGGGTTGCCAACCTCCAGGTGGGACCTGGAGATCTCCCGAATTGATAGGCCCACGGTTACCCAGCAAGCTTCCAGTGTAGAGTGGGAATTCATTCTAGGTCTCTGAGATCCTAACCTGGCACTCAAACCACTACACCACAATGGCTACCCATGGGTTACAGTAGGGTTGCCAATCTCCAGGTGGTAGCTGGAGATAGGGTCGCCAGCTCCAGGTTGAGAAATACCTGGAGATTTTGGGGATGGAACCTGAGGAAGATGGGGTTTGGGAAGGGGAGGGACTTCAGTGCACTACAATGCCATAGAGTCCACCTTCCAAAGCAGCCATTTTCTCCAGGTGAACTGATCTCTGTCACTTGGAGATCAGTTGTAATCCCGGGAGATCTCCAGCCACCGCCTGCAGGTTGTCAACCCTAGTGGGGTTACCACTGATATCCAGGTGACAGAGATCGGTTCCCCTGGAGAAAATGGCCTCTTCTGAAGGTGGACTCTGTGGCATTATCCCCCACTGACATCCTTCCCCCTCCCCAAACCCCATCCTCCTCAGGCTCTACTCCCAAATTTCCCAACCCGGTGTTCCCAACCCGGTGTCAGATTAGAGTGTTAGATAAGATCTGTGGAGGCCTGCGTACAAACCCCCACTCACCCAAAAAACTCACTGGGTGACCATTAGGGTTGCCAGCTAGTAAAGAGAGAGAAAATACCACTATACACCTGAATGTAATGCATTATATCATTTTCCAAAAAGGTGATTGATAATTTTAAATGTCAACTGATAATTTCCAAAACACTTTTGTCAACACAGAACAAACTATACAAGGTTTCATGATTTATCCTTGTTTCACATCTCAACTTCATCAGAAGTCTGTCGCTCTACATCTTGCCATTACCGGAGAATCTTGACTGCTCCATTGAGTCTCGCTGATTCAGATCCTGTTACCAAGCAGATTATTCTGTTTGAATTGGCAGAAGTATTTGGGAAATTATCAGTTGATATTTAAAATTATAAATCACCTTTTTGGAAAAAATATATAATTCATTTCATTCAGGTGTATAGTGATATTCTCCTCTCTCTTTATATATGTGTGTGCTTTGGGTACCACTCCCCTATTGATATTTTGCATAGTACCTGGAGGTTGGCAACCCTAGTGACCATGGGACAGTTCCTCTCTCTCAGCTTAACCTACCTCACGTGGTTACTATGATGATAAAATAGAGCGAGCCACGTGTACCCACGTGTACCACCCTGGGCTCCAAAGGCCTGGAGATCTCCCGGAATTATAAATGATCTCCAGACAACAGAGATCAGTCCCCCTGGAGAAAATAGCTGCTTTGGAGGGTGGACTCTATGGCATTATGCCCTGCTGAGGTTCCTCTCCTCCCCAAACTTACCCTCCCCAGGCTTCACCCCAAAATCTCCAGGAAATTCCCATACCAGACTTGGCAATCCTAACACACTTCTCAAAAAACATGGTCCCACAATTCTTTTCACAGCGCATCTGTTTTTTCATATGGTGACCACTTTCAAACATTTCACGCCGCCGCCGCATGTGGAACCACTTTGTGCAAAGCAGCTCACATGGAAGGGATCAAACGCTTCCTTCAATACTACCACAAAGTTTTCTTTTGGGGGGCAACTGGGTTGGCACAGAGAAAATTGCCAGTCCTCATAGAGAGCCTCTCCCATGAATGGAGAAGGAGTGATTTCTAACGAGTAAAGCAATATAGAGATCCACATGGCAGAACAGTTCATATGTCCCCCTGACCTCCCTCATAGCACCCTCTGACTTTGTTGCATTGACTATGAAGTAACGTTATCTTTTAAGTATTCTTTCATTTTTATTTGCAGTCAAGTCACCGCTGACTTATGGTGACCCCTCATTAGGTTTTCAAGGCAAGAGACATCCAGAGCTGGTTTGCCATTGCCTGCCTCTGCATAGTGACCCCGGTATTCCTTGGTATTCCCATCCAAATACTCACTAGGGCCAACCCTGCTTAGCTTCTGAGTTCTGATAAGAGTGGGCTAGCCTGGCCTATGAGAGCCTGCGTGGTGGAGTGGTTAAGAGCAGTGGTTTGGAGCAGTGGACTCTGATCTGGAGAACCGGGTTTGATTCCCCACTCCTCCACATGAGTGGCGGATGCTAATCTGGTGAACTGGATTTGTTTCCCACTCCGACACATGAAGACTGCTGGGTGACCTTGGGCTCTCTCAGCCCCACCTACCTTACAAGGTGTCTGTCGTGGGGAGGGGAAGGTGATTGTAAGCCGGTTTGAGCCTCCCTTAAGTGGTAGAGAAAGTCAACATATAAAAACCAATTCTTCTTCTTCTTCTTCTTCTTCTTCTTCTTCTTCTTCTTCTTGATAGACTTTCATTGTCTACGGCCATTTACACATGGCTGTTTCCTCATGGTCACCCCACCAAATTTTTGGGGGCTTTACTTTGATTATGCTTGCATTTTCTGGCTGTCAGAGGTAGCCTTGCTTTCCCCGTGCTTTTCCATGCATTTTGCCAGCATTGCGACTCATCAGTCCATTTGTTACCTGGATGGCCAAGGCTAGCCCAATCTTATAAGATCTCAGAAGCTAAGCAGGGTTGGCCTGGTTAGTACTTGGGTGGGAGACATCTAAGGAAGTCCAGGCTTGGGGGGGGGGGACTTCTAAGGAAGTCCAGGCTTACTATGCGGAGCCAGGCAAACCACGTCTGAACGTCTCTTGCCTTGTAAACCCTATGGGGTCGCCATAAGTCAGCTACAACTTGATGGCGCTTTACACGCACACATGGAAATCGCGGCCAAAAAAAACCTGTCTTCTGCGAAGCAGTTCCAAATCTGAGTCAGGGAGAGACAAAAAATTATTTTAGCACAATAGAACAGCATAGCTTGTGTCTTCCTTTGTAAAGATCATAAGAGAAAACTTAATAAAGGAGCTTCTTTTTTAAATGGCAAAGCGTTTTGTGCATTATTCCATAACTGCAATCAAGAACGGATTAATCTTATTAGTCTTCATGAAATGATATTAGCTTGCATTACAGGCATCAAATAGATTTTGATAACATCTCCCGGCTGGTGCCCTCATCAAGACTGTTGTTTCATCACAGAGCTTTGGGGCTTTGCAATTTAATAAATGCATACCAAAGGCTACATCATTAGTATATTTGTGCAAATAAATTCTCATTATCTGCCTTGCACAGTTTGCCTAAGCATCAAGGTGAGGCCAGAATCAGAGAAATGATCCATGACTGTGGCCTAAAGCCAAAACGACAAATCTGGGATCAGGCGCCGTTTTAAAGATAGGCATCAATAAGAATCCTTATGGTTATAATATGTATAGACCCCAACGATAAACTCTGATATTGCCCCTAGAGCTAGGGTTTCCATTCATCTTCAGAATCCCCTAGAAACCTTTGACTTTATTGTTTCCACGCATGGAAAGCAGTTCCCAAAAGCGGAAGCACCTCTAGATCTCTGAACAGCCCAACAGATCCCTTTCTCAGCACTGGATCTCACTTATGTTAACGTGCTTGATCAGTAGGGTTGCCAGGTCCGGGATGGGAAATACCTGGAGATTTTCTGGGTGGTGAACTGATCTCTCTAGCTAATACCCGGAGGTTGGCAACCCTATTGATTGTGCCTATTGGCAGGTTTTAAGGTTGTTACCAGCCCTGAGCTTGGCTTCGGCTGGGGAGGGCGGGATATAAGTTGAAAGTAATAAATAAATAAATATTATGGACCGCACACAACCCCAGCTGAATCCAGGGTGCCCTTGAGCTGGGTTGGTCCAGGGCGAGTGCTTGGGAAAGTAACAACTAGGAAGAAACACTGTGGAACAGAAACTCTTGACAAGCTGTCCAGTCTTTTTCTGCCTTTGATAATAGCCAGTGTGATAGATACATAAAAAGAGGGGGTTTTCCTTTTTCCTTTTTAAAAGAGTGATCTCATGCTCATTAGGGGTTCATAGGGTTGCCAGGTCCCTCTTTGCCAACGGCGGGAGGTTTTTGGGGCGGAGCCTGAGGAGGGCGGAGTTTGGGGAGGGGAGGGATTTCAATGCCATAGAGTCCAATTGCCAAAGCGGCCATTTTCTCCAGGGGAACTGATCTCTATTGGCTGGAGATCAGTTGTAAGAGCAGGAGATCTCCAGCTAGTAGTACCTGTAGGATGGCAACCCTAGGGGTTCGCCAACTTCAAAATATCACAAATGCCATCATATCTCTTTATGTCGGTCACTTGAGCCAGGAGTGATATGCTTCTTGTCTCTAGCCTGTGTAGTACATCAGGCGTGTTCGAGGAGACAAAATGATGCTCAATGGAGCCAAGGTTGCCAAGTCTGGCTTAGGAAATTCCTGGGGATTTGGGTTTGTGCCTGTGCAAGGCAGAGTTTGGGCTGGAGAAGGAGCTTAGGGTATAAGAGTCCACCTTCCTAAGCCGCCATTTTCTCCAGGGGAACTGATCTCTGTAGTCTGGAGATGAACTGTAATTCTGGGAGATCTCCAGGCCCACCTGGAGGTTGGCAACCCTTGGTGGAGCTGATATCAGATTTCACCTTTGGCCTTCCGGGAAGGGGGGTAACGGGAGACGCCAAATGAAAATCTGAAAACCAGCTGATCAAATGGCTGTGTAACACTCCGACCATTTAAGCATGGCTGTTTCCTCGCGGTCACCCAGCCGACTGCTTCAGGGCTTTTCTTTGATTATGCTTGCATTTCCCGACTGTCCGAGGTTGTCATGCTCTCCCCACGCGTTTCTGCGCATTTTGCCTGTGTTTTTCTGGATGCTGGCCAAACACTAGGGTTGCCAGGTCCCTCTTCGCCACTGGCGGGAGGTCTTTGGGGCAGAGCCTGAGGAGGGCGGGGTTTGGGGAGGGGATGGACTTCAATGCCACAGAGTCCAATTGCCAAATCGGCCCTTTTCTCCAGGTGAACTGATCTCTATCTGCTGAAGATCAGTTGTAATAGCAGGAGATCTCGAGCTAGCACTTGGAGGTTGGCAACCGTACTAAACACAAATCCAGAAAACGCGGGCTAAACGCGCGGGAACAAGTAGGGGGAGAGCGAGGCGGCCTCTGACGGTCAGAAAATGCAAGCATAATCAAAGCAAAGCCTCAAATAGCCGGCGGGGTGACCGCAAGGAAACAGCCATGCATAAATGGCCCAGATGAAACACACGGGTTCCTTGAAGGGGTGAGAGCAGAGGGGAAAACGCGGTCATTGTTATATTAATTCTATTGGAGATTTGTTTTCCGTGATATGTTAGCTAAAGGAATATGCACGCACTCCAAGGATCAATTCAAGAAGCCTGATTATGAATGCAGAAATGTTATGACCCGATGGACTGAAAGGCCCACACGGGCCAAATTTCCCTATTATCTCTCTGCAAGGCTGTTGCAACCAAGGGCATGCGGGCAAAATGCCCTTTCCTAAATTCAAGGGCAGAGGAATTATGCTGGGAAAATACTCAGCTCCCTGCTGCAGACAGCATCTGCTCCGTGAGCCTCTCCTCATTCTCAGCCAACCACCAAATGAGCTCTCAGAATGCAAATTGGGCACTCTAATAGCCAATTCTAATCCTGGCCCCTCACTAACCCCCCTACAGCATATACCACAGCAGGTGGGATGGAGCGGTGGAATTAATACAGAACGATACCGAGAGAAATACCGCTGCACTCCAAAATCAGTGATTACTGGTCTTCAGAGGAGACAGCTGGTACTATCTCCGGTTCCCGAGAAGAAAAATAACCAAAGTGTTAACATGACCTTTTGCTGAACAGCTGCATTTGGTGTGAAAATATGGAAGCTTTCATGTAACCCGGACAGTTGATGCAAGATTAAGTGTTTTGTGTAACACGGAAGCCTGCGTACCTCTTTACCGATGCTCACTGATCAAAGGCTGCTTCCACATGGCAATGATTCTTCATGTAGCACTGGTTGCCACTGCAGATGCAAAGGCATTCGTAGGGGCAATGGGGCAGCCCCACAGCAGTTTCCCCTACATTTTCCTTGCCTCAGCACCCCCATGGCTACCATTAAAAATCATCAACCCCTTGATTGTTATAGATAGATTGTTTATTTACTGCCCTTGGCCAGATGAAACAAAATTCATGGCCTAAAATAGTCTTACAGACAAAGGTTTACAGTCCGAGTCTTAAATCACATTAATAAATACATAAATTAAAAATAGTAAAATAAATAACATCCAAGTTACATCTGCCATTTGGACTAAGAGACTACTCTATGGCAACGAATTTTCATTGCTGCTGTACAAAATTTGCTACCTGAGAGGTGATTGAGGGATTTTCTCCTTGTAGGAGCTTTTCTACCTTTTCTCTTTCCCTGTCGGGTCCTATTCTCAGTATGAGGGGCTCAATAAACTTGGAACGAGGTATTGTGTAAAAGATACAATTCAGGAGAACATGTTCAGTGGTTTCTAAATCCCCGGAATTACAGGGGCAGAGTCTCTCCGCCCTGGGTATCTTCTTAAATTTCCCCTCTAACATAGCAGAGGGCAAGGCTGCGCACCTAGCCAAGGTAAAAGCCCTCCTATATTTGTTTATCTCTAAGTAACGGAGATAGGCTGCTGGTGCAAGGATAAATTTGGAGTTGTGGGGGAGCCATAAATAGAGGCACTCTTGCTAAATCTGCTTGTCACTCGATATCTTTAACCCTTTGGTTTATAGTTGACTTAGCCTGATCCTACCCTAACTGAAGTAGTGCTAGGGGGGTAAAACCCAGGTTATTTTGTTTGTCTTCAATGGCTATTATCCACTTTGACCTAAAGGTATCACAAAGATTCAGTGGAAGAAGACCCTTAGGGCTGAAATTAATTTTTAGCCATAGATAAAGCGAAGATAAGACAACCCTTGCCTCAACCTTCATCATGCCAGTTTCTAAATGGATCATAGCATTTCATACACATCTTGGCAATTGCAGGGCAGCTCTAAGAAATCTGGATTGCACTCATTCAATGAGAATAAGACATGAGGGTGGAGAGTCAAGTTGTGTTCCATATAACATTTGATAGATTGTTATATATAATAACCATCTATTGCCATGATCTACTAGCTCTTCTGAATTCCCAACATTCAATGAAAAAAACCCTAACCCTTTTAGTTATAAAGCGAGAAAGTCTTCACCTTTCACCTTATATCTCTGCAAAAAAAGGGTTATGTGCTTTAAAAATGAAAGTTAGGAATTCAGAGGAACTAGTAGATTGTGGCAATAGTTCATTATAATGTTAATGTGATACAGTGATCTAGTAATTACCAATATTTTAAAAAGTCAGAAAAAGCCCACTGGTGATAGAGAGAAAAGAATGGTGGCTGTGGAGACTGAAGTAAAGAAAATGGTGCCAATGTGGGCAGGACCTTCAAAAACACACATCTTCCCATCCACATGGTACGCAAAGTTTTGTCTGACATCTTTAGAAAAGGATCATATCAAGCCAGATTTGGGAAAGATCACATCCAAGCAGGGAAAATCCAGAAAATTGACAATTAGGAGATGATGTCATATCAATGCTCCAAAAAAAACCCCGCACCAGTTTGGATGCCAAAGCAGAGCAAAACTAATTGTGAAGCAAACCAACAATAGTAAATTTCCTCCTAACTAATTTAAACCTACTGATAGACAGTCAATTTATGAGCATACCTGTCAGACAGGAAATACAAAATTTTGCAGGACTGTCCAGCTAAATAGCAAATTAGCACCGCGATCACAAAACAGCTTATGAAACTGGGTGTGACCCAGAACACAGCTGAGTTCTTTTCAACAGGAATTAAGTGCAATTAACTTTGCGCTGTTCCAACTACAAAAGCAAATCAAACAGTAGCTTGAGGGGTAACCACATTGTTAGGGGCGCCAATAAAACAACATGAAATCAGACAGCAAGGGAAAGATGCCCCAAGATCTCTGGAAATGTTACAGAAGACTGTGGGGTGGGACAAATTCTTTGTTTCGCCTTCCTCCCCCCCCCCCCCCACATGGGATACCACAAATTGTGCTACTTCGGCACTCATCTTATTCTGTAGTAATGAAGAGATATATGGATGTGGGTAAGTGTTATGGTGTCCGGGATGGCCCGGGCTAGCCTGATCTCGTCAGATCTCAGAACCTAAGCAGGGTCAGCCCTGGTTAGATGGGAGACCACCAAGGAATACCAGGGGCGCTATACAGAGGAAGGGAATGGCAAACCACCTCTGTTAGTCTCTTGCTTTGAAAACTCTAATGGGGTCGTTTTTTGCATGGGAGTTTTACCAGAGGTTCGTTTAGGGTTGCCATGTCCTTATTCACCACCGGCGGGAGGTTTTTGGGGTGGAGCCTGAGGAGGGCAAGGTATGGGGAAGGGAGGGACTTCATTGCCATAGCCATTGCCAAAGCGGCAATTTTCTCCAGGGGAACTGAACTCTATCTGCTGGAGATCGGTTGTAATAGCAGGAGATCTCCAGCTAGTACCTGGAGGTTAGCAACCCTAGGTTCGTTGCTCGTTGGACCCACACTTTTCTGTTGGGAGTCTATGCACCAGCAGTCTCCAAGCTCATATCAGGAAGTGTTTGAATCCCCGCCCCTTGAAATGCTGCTTCGTAATTGGCTGTGGTGAGAGAAAAGTCCCCCCCAAAAAAACTTTATTGCTGCTTAAAAAAGCATGTTAAGAGCATTTTAAGAACAAAAACGGAGCTATTCGAAAGGAGGAGGGGAGAGAAACCCAAGCCTTGTTTTTAAAAGACTTCTGCTCAGAAAGAACGAGGAAACAGGAAGTATTTGAATCCCCGCCCCCTGACATGCTGCTTTGTAATTGGCTGTGTGCTTGCTGTGAGAGAAACCAAGCTTCTGTGTCCCGCACTTTGCCTTATGCATGGGGATTTCAAGTGGGCTGAGCTCAGGGGAGAGGGAAGAATCAGGTTAACAGAGGAATGGGAAGTCCCGAAATTTGTGAGGGCTGGCCGCGAGGTCATCTCTAATGGACGGAAAACTCATGCAGAACTCCAAGGAACAACCCAAACAGACCGGGGGCGAAACTGAGTGAAAGTACCCATGTATAAACGACCTTAGTCTCTTGCTTTGAAAACCCTACTGGGTTGCCATAAGTCGGCTGCAACTTGACGGCACTTTACATACAAGTGGATGGTCTTCGTTTCCTGGGGTTTCAATCAAATCTGGGCAACATAGGTTAACATCTGAGGTCAAACAGAAGCAGCAAGAAGAGGACTAGGTTGATAGCAATGTACTCCCATTACTTCCAATTATGCAAGGAACAGAGTAACAGCTCCCCAGGGAAGTTCATTTGCTCATCCTCTTCATTCCCAATCACTTCCCCCGACTCTACAGACACATCCACAGGGTTAACCATCCCCAGAGAGGTATCAACTGAGCAACAGAATGGCTAAACTGCACTGTTCTCATCACGCCTCCCTAGAAAAGACCTGGATTGTCTCAGGGCAAGGCTTACTGGAGGTGATTGCATAAGGTGTAAATATCAACGCAGGTTGTTTCCCTGGGAGATCTTGGGTGGCCCCCTGCCCCACCCCAGCCCATCACACTCCTGGGGGCCACCCAAGATTTCAGGGAGAAAACAACCTCCATTGATTATTTTTTTACACCTTACGAAATCAGTCCCAATAAACCTTGTGCTGACTGGCATGGGTCCAGAACAGAGCTATTTCGCCATTCGGTCGCCTGAGTAATGCCAGTCAGGCGATAAATTCCCTTGTGAATCTGTCTGACCTGAGTTGGGTGATCTGGGTTGGTTTCCCCACTCCTACACATGAAGCCAGCTGGGTGACCTTGGGCTAGTCACAGCTCTCTCTGCCCCACCTACCTCACAGGGTGTCTGTTGTGGGGAGGGGAAGAGAAGGTGATTGTAAGCCTGTTTGATTCTTCCTTAAGTGGTAGAGAAAGTCGGCAGATAAAAACCAACTCTTCTTCCTATTCTTTTGGTGCTGGATTTCTCACGTCTCTGCCCCTCCTTCTTGGCCTGACCTACCGCCTACCAATGCACATGTCATCTGGATGACAGGCTGCCAGTCATGCACAGAAAGCATTGCAAGGCACTGTATGACTGGAAATGCATGTATACCATTTCAGATTCCAAGAACCGAATGTGTATTAACCCCATCAGGGCTACAGGTTTGCTTTCTTGGTGGTGGAAAGTGCCATCAAGTCAAAGCAAACTTACGGTATCTAGGCATGCCAGCCTCCAGGTGGGATCTGGGGATCCCCCAGAATGACAGCTCCCTGCCCCAGGATGTGGTGATGGCTGCCAACTTGGAAGGCTTTAAGCTTGGAGTGGACATGTTCATGGAGGAGAGGGCTATTTATGACTACTAGTCAAAATGGATACTAGTCATGATGCATCACCTCCCGCCAGTGGTGATGAGGGACCTGGCCACCCTACCCCACACCAATTTGCTTCAAATACCTGTAGAACAGTGTTACAAGATACCTTCTAATGGTCGCTATTAGGGCTCCTCATAACCTATATTATTTATTACCTGTTGTAGGTCAGGGCGTACATTTCCTCTGCAAAAAAAAATCAGAAGAAAACCTAGACACTTGCTGAAAGCCCACAAAGGAAGTTGCTTAGTGGATTTGTGTGTGTGCATTTTAAACATTGCACCGGGTTTTCAGGATGGCATTATCAGTTCTCTCTCTCTCTCTCTCTCTCTCTCTCTCTCTCTCTCACTCTCTCTATCTGTTAGTTTGTATGATGTTTTGATTGCTATAAGCTGTTCTTTGTGGTGGAAAAGGTGGGCTAGGAAGTGGGGGCCCCTCCCTCCAATAATTAAAATAATAAATACAATCATCCATAAGCTTGCACCGTATTTATGGCTTTTAAATGTCACAAAATCACCACTGAGACGGAACACCCGAATGTGGGTCAATTTATTGTTATGTGAAAAACGTACGCTGGGATGCTAATTACAATTGCATAATAAAATCAAATCCCCCGGGGCTTCTCTGCTGACATCCACTGTCTCCTACATAATATTTTAGCAATAAACACTGCCTTTGTTTTTTGGCCGGGAAATTGTTTTGCTAGGAATGTTTCGGTGTTGCTGTTTTTTTAAACGTTCTCAAAAGTAATGTCAGCTGACAAGACATCTAGACAGACTGACCTAGGAGCAGAGGGATAACTAGAGTCCATACCGACGTTTGCCTTTTTATTGATAATCAAGGATTTTCGTCTTTTAGAAAGGAAAATATAATGTTAGTATTAATTTACATGAAAATGTCTGTCTGGGCATTAGACCAAGCTCCAGTTGTATTTCAGGCACTGTATCAGTAACACAATAACACAATATTCTAGTTGTTTCAAAAGCCTTTGGCTAAAATGGTTCAGAGTGAGGCCTCTGAATAGGGTTGCCAGTTCTGGGTTGGGAAATACCTGGAGATTTTTGGGGCGCAGCCTGAGGAGGGCAGGGTTTGGGGGAGAGGAGGGACTTCAATGCCATAGAGTCCAGTTGCCAAAGCAGCCTTGTTCTCCAGGGGAACTGATCTCTATCAGCTGGAAATCAGTTGTAATAGCAGGAGGTCTCCAGCTAGTACCTGGAGGTTGGCAACCCTACATCCTGGTCCACACCATCACTCGATGCAGCAGTGGGAAGAAACCCAGGGACAATGATGGCATAACTCAATGCAGTGATGTCACTTCTGGTGAAGACCTGGAAATTATGCAACTGCATCAGGAAACGCTCTGGTAAGTCATGCAATCTCTATGGTAGGGCTTGGCTATTTTGATCCTTTGGCCCTCCCTCTTACCAGACATGTCAGTGCCAAAGGAAATATGGACTGTGTCTTACCATCCCTTCCAGCCTGTTTATAGGGTTGCCAACCTTCAGGTACTAGCTGGAGGCCTCCTGCTATTACAACTGTTCTCCAGCCAACAGAGATCAATTCTCCTGGAGAAAATGGCCACTTTGGCAATTGGACTCTATGGCATTTAAGTCCCCCCTCCCAAACCCCATTCTCCTCAGGCTCCGCCCCAAAAATCTCCCGCCCAAAAATTTCCCGCCAATAGCGAAGTGGGACCTGGCAACCCTAGTTCCCCTGGAGAAAATGGCCACTATGGCAATCGGACTCTTTGCCATTGAAGTCCCTCCCCTCCCCAAACCCCGCCCTCCTCAGGCTCTGCCCCCAAAACCTCCCACCGGTGGTGAAGAGGGACCTGGCAACCCTACCTGTGTAGCCAGCAGATATTCATACATTGTAATATCATCTGATCTGGCACAAGTAGGTTTGGTCCGAGTGGTAGAAATAACGCTTGATTTAATCCAACATTTAACAGCCCTTAGGGTTGCCAACTCTGGCTTGGGAAATCCCTGGAACTTTGGGAGCAATGCCTAGGGAGGGACTTCCATTTCTCCATAGAGTCCACATGCTGAAGCTGCCATTTCTTCCAGGGGAACTAATCTCAGTTAAATCAGTTGTCACTCCAGGAGATCTCCAGGCCCCACCTGGACGTTGGCAACCCTACTCAGCATCCTCAATGTTCTGAATGCTCAGTGAGAGCACACTCAGTAGCTGCAACCGAAGCCCTCTGCCCTTTGGTTGCCCATAACTGATGTCACAGTTACCATCTGACATTACACTGGTCTACCAGGGGGAGGGCCGTGGCTCAGTGGTAGAGCATCTGCTTAGCATGCAGAAGTGTGGGATGTGTAAGATTTTAATTAATTTAATTCTAGCATATTGGAAAAATGTTATTTTTCTATTATATTTGTAAGCTGTGGTTATTTATATAAGTCAGTAGAAAATAGTCCTGTCTAACTTAAACTGAACAAAGCAGGTGATTTTTCGTATCTGGTACAGGATATCACCAAATAACAGATGAGATCATATGCATGTGACCACAAAAATGAGATCAGAGTTAGGGTGGATTTGAGAGGAGGAGATATTCAAATCCTCTTAGAACAAAGAACTCTGGAGAAGTATAAATATGAGGACTAGGCGGAGTCTGTTAGGAGACTTTCACTTTTGAACCCAAAAAGGGCTGAAATGTCTTCCTCTTTTGCCTGGCAAAATAAAAAAAGCTTTTTTCTCCCTTTGCTTCTTAAACCTGGCGTCGTCTCTACTTTGTAATAATAAATCTGGTCACAAAGGAGAGTATATATTTACATCCAACAGAAGGTCCCAGGTTCAGTCCCCGGCATCTCCAGTTAAAGGGACTAGGCAAGTAGGTCATGTGAAAGACCTCTAGCTGAGACCCTGGAGAGCCAATGCCAGTCTGAGTAGGCAATAATGACTTTGCTGGACCAAGGGTCTGGTTCAGTAGAAGGCAGCTTCATGTGTTTCATGTGTGTTCATGTGTCATGCTTCCTCCTGCTCCCCCCCTGCCGTATTCTCCAAACCAGTCCAACATTTTGTTCGTCTTAGCTTATCCCCCTTTGCCCAGTTACTTGATCACTTCCGTATATGTCAAGTTAAATTTCACAAACACCCAAACAAGAAAAGAGAAGGAGAAGAGAGCCAGAAATCAAAGAAATAACGTGGTTTTCCAAAACCAGGATGCAAACCCTCGCTTTCTCCTGAACCCTCTCGGTGCCCTGGGCACTGTAATTTTCTTTCGGGAAGTGGCATTGGCTGCGTTCCACCCCGCTCTGCTCCAAGTGACCAGCAGTAACCTTTGCCGAGCAAAACTAAGCTGTCCGCAAAGTATGCAAAAGTTTACGGATGAGCCCTTGGTACACTTTGCTACCATGGATGGAAAAACACCGTCGAGCAGAATCTGTTTTTTTGCCCCTCCCTGCTCCTTCAGAGAAAACACAGAACTGCTTCTGAAGAGATCCCAGGTCTCTCATCCTTGCTTGGCGGGTTTCAAGGCACATTTCTACCCCAGGACTCAAAGTCAGATTTACAGAAAAAGCTTTCAGGTCGGGCCTTAGGTCCCTTTAAATGCAATTACTACAATCTAATAGAAACACTTTCTGATACACAGCAGTTTTTTTTAAGCACTTAGACTTCAAGCTCATTTTGTCTGTGTCATTTGTACATCAGCCTCCAAGGAGTTAGTAAAAACTTGGATATGCTCATCTCCTTTTGGAGTTTTAAAGCTGCTTATAGTTTCTCAGGCACATCAGGTCTCCTCAGCGCACACAAACACCCACACTCTGGATCATTCTCAAACCTGCTCCACACTTCAAAACATCTAAATTTGTAGATTTGAGTCCAGTAGCACCTGAGAGACCAATAAGACTTTCGAGGTATAAGCTTTTGACAGTCAAAGCTCCCTTCGTCCCTTGGGATCTGCTACTGGATTCGAATCTAGTCCTTCTACTGCAGATAGGGTTGCCAACCTCCAGGTACTAGCTGGAGATCTCCCACTATTACAACTGATCTCCAGCTGACAGAGATCAGTTGCCCTGGAGAAAATGGCCACTTTGGCAACTGGACTCTATGGCATTGAAGTCCCTCCCCTCCCCAAACCCCACCCTCCTCAGGTTCCGCCTCAAAAACCTCCCGCCGGTGGTGAAGAGGGACCTGGAAACCCTAATTGCAGACAAACACAACCACCCTCTGAAACTATACAAATTTGTCATATGGATGAGTGTGAAAAGTGTCTCTGCAGTGGAATCTATACCTTACTGCTGAATTTCAGAACCTGGTGGAGTGGGACTAGGGTTGCAAGCTCCAAATTCGGACATTCCTGGAGATTTTAGGGAAGGGAGCCTGGGGGGTAAGGTTTGGGGAGAGGAGGGACCTCAGTAAGGTTGCCAGCTCCAGGTTGGGAAATAACTGGAGATTTTGGGGGTGGAATCTGAGGAGGGTGGGGTTTGGAGAGGGGAGGGACTTCAATGCCATAGAGTCCAATTGCCAAAGCGGCTATTTTCTCCAGGGGAACTGATTTCTATTGCCTGGAGATCAGTTGAAATAGCAGGAGATCTCCAGCCACCATCTGGAGGTTGGAGGAAAAAATACACCTATGTTATATCCAAGTAGTTAGCAAGAAAAAACAGCACAAGGCTCTCTATATATTTCAAATTGCAAAAGTTATATTAATAAATTAATGCTAAATAACAAACAGTGTGACATATGTGAATTACCACCCGAAGTGAAACAAAACATACAATACAGACAATACAGACATGAAAAGTGCAATATACAAAAAAGTTTTTTTGATTGCACATATCAAATGTTTCACAATTTTCACGTAGTGCTTCTAGTATAGTTACGTTCTTTATGCCCAAGGGGCTAAAAAGAATTGAATATTGCTTCTGGAGAAGTCATCTCAGCCAGAAAGGAAAATGGAACGCCTTCCGGATTGTTTTGCACGTTTTCGTCACTAGGGGCTTCGTCAGCATATCAGCAGCACAAATGGCTCCTAGTCACCGTTTCAGATCTGTGAGCTGAACCAGCCCTGAGAGGTAGAGTTTAAACAACAAGCCCTACGGGCTGACTAGGAGCCGTTTGTGCTGCTGACGAATTAATTTGCTTTATTATACTGTAGAATCCTTTGGAAGCTGTGCCGTTGAGATTCCCAATACTATTGAAGCAGTGGGTAAGCTATCTTGACATGTCTGTGTATAGACGCATTTCCAACTATGTAACCCCTCTGGATACAATTTTGTCACATAGTATTCTGTCTGTCATTCTTAGAAATTTACTACAATGCATTGATTGATTTACAACGGTCCCTTTAATAATTACCGGGTCGGCAAGCTGATGAAGATTATCCGAAACACGTTCTTGCCTCGGACCTCAGCCACGGACCCTTGTTCTTTCGTTTCTTCATGATTACTACACATGACTGCATATGAGTTTGAAAATTTCTGTGTAGTGTATAGCAATTATAAGCCCTAGTTGGCTGTTCTTACAGCTTAAATTTATATATATATATCCATTTTTCTACCTAGTTTGGTAATTTTCAGTTTTAAGCCCTGCGAGGAATTGCGTGTGGAATTACACACATCACCAGTGAGTGCATTTTGGTTTTGTTGTTCATTAGTAAAGAACCTTAGCATTTAATAAGCTTTGTCTTGTTATGTGCCTTTTGGTTAATTTCTGAGCCTCGTGCTGCTTTCTCTTACAGTCACCACCTGGAGGTTGGCAAATCTATTGGCAACCCTACCCACCGGTGGCCAGGGGGGACCCGGCAACCCTAGCAAGAAACAGAATTAAAACCATGGCTCCAGGCAGCACAATAGACCTTTTAAACCTCCATTAATGTGTGTTCTCTGTAGGGTACTCTCAAGGATTTATATGGAAGAGAATTAGAGGCAATTACCAAGCATCTGAAATCATATAAACAGTAAATGTGTTTATATATGCACTAAGGTATGAATTATGACATAATTCTATTACACTTGAGTTGCTCTGTTGTGCAGTCCAGACTGAAACTCCACTAATTGTTGACATCGCCTCCCAAATTACTGTGAAACTCTAGCTTGAGAATCTTCCGCCTCGTAAACATAAAACCCAGCATCAAGTTGTAGAGAGCCTATAAAATATCTTGAGAGATTACTGCCGAAATACAATTTGCTAGGAACCGGTAAAGAAGGAGGAGGAGGAGGAGGAGGAGGAGGAGGAGAGTTGGTTTTTATATGCTGACTTTCTCTACCCAGCATGGCCTTTCTTGTGTTCTTAAAATTCCCTTGAATCTCTTCCAATGGGATTGCCAATGGGGCAGTTTGCCTCTGTCATGATGGCGAATAAATGGTCCTTTCCAGAGAAAAGGGCTAGCGGGATAGTTTCCAATGCAGTTTGCAACAAGACACATGGTTGGGCTCCTTGCTGAGAAACATAAAGGCTGATGTACCTTATTCTCATGGGGCTTTGGATTCTGGCCACACTCTTTTAAATGTACCGTGTGAGATTCCAATGCGCCCACATCAGGCTCTAAAATGGGGAAACACACGACTACTTTCAATGGATGCATTACTTTTTATGGTAGGTGGGAAACAAATATGTTGTCTGACATCGCGGCTCCCTTTGTTCCAATCTGTGATGTCTCAGAGGAAGGGAAGGTTGTGAGCTTTTATCATGCTCCTACGACCTTAACTGGCGGGCTCTAGCGTAAGAATGGCGCCAGATTAAAAAAAATATCTAAGGGTGACTGAGTCAGGCATTCTTCAGAAGGATTTGTCAGTGTACACAAAGTATAAGACAAGATACTATTCTGGAAAAGAAAAACCCAGTGAGAATTGCCCTGAATGGAGAATGGGAAACCCAGTCTGCTGTTCAGTTCCCAATGGTGAGGCAAAGGAAAAATTATTCTCCATCAGTCAGACGAGCCATTCGGATCAAGAAATTTGACTGATAAAAAGACCCTTTGTTGCTTTAAGTGCATGATTTATTCCAGAGTAAGGCTGAGCTAGCATCCCCTATTTATATATTTCTTTCCTTAGTACCATAGGTCATCATAAAAACAATAGACCTTTTCAGACATTTCACTGGGGGGGGGGCTGATTCATGTGTGCATCAGGGTTGCCAGCTCTGGGTTGGAAAATACCTGGAGATTTTGAGGGTTGAGTCTGAGGAGAGAGGGGTTTGGGGAGGGCCGAGACTTCAATGGGGTATAATGCCACGGAGTCCACCTTCCATAGTGGTGGCCTGGAGATCGGTCGGAATTCCAGGAGATCTTCAGCCACCACCTCCAGGTACCTCCAGGTACTCCAGGTACTTTTACTGGTGCGTGCCAAGTGTTTTTAGAAAGTTGGCTGGGCCAGGTGGGGCTTTTACCAACAAGACTTTTGACTTGCGACTGGAGATTTGATTAGCTGTGCAGAGGTTTTTTTAAAAGTTGCTTTGGCAGCAGCTTCCACCCCAGCACAAAGATCTTCACTGCGATACTGAAGGTATTCTATGGCAGACGTATTGTGTGTGGCTCCGCCTCCTGCAGCAGTAGGGTTGCCAATTGCCCGGTGGTGGCGGGTAAACTACCGCGCATCCACCGGGCTCCCCACCGGCCAGCTGAGGGCCAGCGGGCACTGCGAGCACACGCGCACATGCAGTGCACACACCACTTTTGGGGTAAACCCGAAAGTGATGCTGACGCTCTAGCACCCTCGGCAAAAACTCTATGGAAACATAGGCGCATCGCACGCGGGCGCACCATGCCAGGTGCGCGTGAGCATCGTGCGCTAATGCCACGGCCCTGTGGAGTTCCCACCGGTGGAGCTGCGGGGACTGGCAAGCCTATGCAGCAGCCATTTTGTGTAGGGTTGCCAGGTCCCCCCTCACCTTCGGCGGGAGGTTTTTGGGGAATAGGTGAGGCAAAGGTCACACGTGCGTGGCCGCACCGATGTGATCGTGTCACTCCTGGTTTACACCTGGAAGTGCTGCATTGCAAGGGGCCTTTATCACTCAAACTGGGAGTTTGAGTGGTAAATGGTCCCTTGCAATGTGGCTCTTCCAGGTGTAAACCACAAGTGACGTGGCACAGTGGGCAGGAGCGCGTGCCCGCGTTGCCCGACGACCCTCAGCTGGCCGATGAGCAGCCAGGTGGATTGGCGGGGGTTTGCCCGCCACCACCTGGCACTTGGCAACCCTAATTTTGTGGCTGCATCAACCATGCTATGTCAGAATTCCAAAGGTGCCCACAGACTCAAAAAGGTTGGGGACCCCTGGTTTATATAATCCTGGAAGGGGAGACGCTTTAGGGCATGGGAAATTTCCAAGATATTCCTCACACACGCACTATTCTTCTCCACCCCCACTCCAATACGTTCCTCTCTATATCCCAAGCTGACGATGGGCACACATGAAATATAAACCTGCGGATGTTAATTTTCTGCTACAGGTAACTTATCCAGATCCACTGTGCTGTGAGTAATTCAATGCAGCCAGCCGCCCCCTTGATTGATTTCAATTCGACGCTGCGAGGATTGTTACCTGTCGTTTCCTTCCCTCGCACGTGTGGCCTGTTAGACCGAAGGGTGATCGCTCTCCCACCCCGTCCCTGGGCCAGCTCGTACAGAAGAAAGAGGCACGGCTATTACAAATCTGTTAACATCCTGGCGGATGAGATATGGCTTGTCAGGCTGAAAAGAAATCAATCTCATTTCATTTCGTTTCAGTCCCGATTGCCCCTCGGCGCCCACAGCCTTTGTGAAGATGTAAATCTATAATCAGCCTTGTTTGAACGACACCCACATTCTTTTGTGTCTGGTTTCTCTCTCCAAAATAACCTCAGCTGATCTCTGTTACGCCATACAATAATAAGCAACGCCAGCCACAATCTACTGGCAATGGTCAGTTGTGCCAGAAAATGTGGATTTTGTTAGGAAAGAGAGAAGACCTATTCGTGCATAAATAGAAGACTTTCTATTCCTTGGCTCTATCATCAACCAAAATGGAGACTGCAGCCAAGAAATGAGAATGAGATTGAGACTGGGAAGGGCAGCCATGAAGAAGCTAGAAAAGATTCTTAAGCGTAAGGATGTGTCACTGGCCACCAAGATCAAGTTAATTCATGCCATTGTAGTCCCTATTACTATGTATGGGTGTGAAAGCTGGACATTGAAAAAAGCTGATAGGAAGAAAGTAGATTCCTTTGAAATGTGGTGTTGGAGGAGAGTGTTACAGATACCGTGAATTGCCAAAAAAAACCAAATCAGTGGGTTATAGATCAAATCAGTGGGTTATGAACTGACCCTAGAAGCTAAAAAAGACTAAACTGAGGCTATCGTATTTTGGTCACTGGAAGAGTCAATGGAAAAGACAGTCATGCTAGGAAAAGATAAGGGCAGCAGGAAAAGAGGAAGAGCCAACAAGGGATGGATGGACTCAATAAAGGAAGCCACAGACCTCAATTTGCAAGATCTGAATAAAGCTGTCAAAGAGAGGACATTTTGGAGCACATTGATTCATAGGGTCGCCATGAGTCGGAAACGACTTGATGGCACTTCACACACACACACGCACGCACGCACACACGTTCATAGGGATGGAGAAGGAGATACTCTTGGTGGATTGTGCCCAATGTAGGAATATTTGAAGAAGGAACAGAACACTATTTAACGCAGGAGGTCGCCAGCTTATAACCCAGAGATCGCCGGTGCAGTTATAAAAGTATCAACAAAGTGGGAGGCAAAAGCAGCTGCTGCATTTCCTTCTGCCCATTACTCCCTTGGTCTTTTTGTCCCCTTTCTTCCCTATTGTGGGGCACTGTTATAGGAGGCAAGAAAGGGGGGAGATAAAGAAACTGGTTTATCTCTAGCGTAGGGTTGCCAGGTCCCTCTTTGCAACCTGCCAGAGGTTTTTGGGGTGGATTCTGAGGAGGGCGGGGTGTGGGGAGGGACTTCAATGTCATAGACGCCAATTGCCAAAGTGGCCATTTTCTCCAGGTGAACTGATCTCTATCGGCTGGAGATCGGTTGTAATGGCAGGAGATCTCCAGCTACTGCCTGGAGGTTGACAACCCTACTCTAGCATCACCAACCTCCAGGTGATAACGAGAGATCTCTTGCTATTACAACTTATCTCTAGGCAACAGAGATCAGTTCACCTGGAGAAAGTGGCCACTTTGGTAGGTGGACTCTATGGCATTATACCCCACTCAAATCTTTACCTTCCCCAAACACCACCCTCCTCAGATTCCACCTCCAAAATCTCCAGGTATTTCTCAACCTGGAGCTGGCAACCCTATTTTTCTTCCACTTCATCAGTAGCTTGAAAGGTACACAGCAAGTCTCATTGGAAGGGTTGCCAGCTCTGGGTTGGGAAATACCTGGAGATGTTGGGGATGGAGTCTGAGGAGGGTGGGGTTTGGAGATGGGACTTCAATGCTATAGAGTCCAATTGTCAAAGCAGACATTTTCTCCAGGGGAACTGATCTCTGTCACCTGGAGATTAGTTGTAATAGCAGGAGATCTCCAGCCACCACCCGGAGGTTGGCAACCCTATTCATTGGGTGCCCTCGTGTTAGAGAGAAAAGTTCCCTCTATCCACTCTGTCTGCCTCATGCATAATTTTATAATGATGTCTCTCCGCAGTCGTGTTTTTTTCTAAACTGAAAAATCCCTGTCTCTTTAGCCTTTCTTCAAAGGAAAAATGGGTGCCGCCAGATTTCAGTTTAATTTTGTTGTAGCAGACTAACACGGCTTCCACCTCCCCCCCGCCCTGGAATTCCTTTCCACTGAAAACAACTCAGCTATCAAAATAAATTGTGCAAATTATAATCATTTGTACACACAGAATTACTTTGCCAGTTTGTTTTATTTGCAAAAGCAAGGGGATAAACATTTGGATTGGGTCTGCGGGGGACTGCTTCTATTTATTTAAGCCAAGGACCAAGATGATGGGAAGCAGAGGATGAAAACATTGCGTATATGACTCTGTCCAAAGTCCCATGTATGCTTAGAGCTCCTGCATATGCGACTATCTATTGCAAAGAAATACGTGCATTCCTCTTTGCTGAAAGGAATGAGGAAGCACACGGAACACACATGAAGCTGCCTCATACTGAATCAGACCCTTGGTCCATCAACGTATGTACTGTCTAAGACTGGCCGCGGCTCTCCAGGGTCTCAGGCTGAGGTCTTTCACATCACCTGCTGTCTGGTCCTTTTAACTGGAGATGCTTGGGATTGAACCTGGGACCTTCTGCATGCAAAGCAAATGATCTATCACTGAGCCACAGCCCCTCATTGGAGTCCCTCCGGCCATAATAAATGTCTGGGTGGAAGGAGAGAGACTGGGGGGCGTACAGAGAGGTGTAAATAAGAATGCAGCATCCCAGGTCCCTCTGCCCAGACACTCCCAGTAACACTACTTCTGAATCTTCAGCATACTACAACATTTCAAGTCTTATCTCCACAACCATGAAGACCAGAAACTTTTTTGGTTTTTTAAAAGGTGAGTTTCTCAATATTCCATACATAGCAGAGATTTTCTGGAAATGGCATATTTGTCTCCAGATGTTAGGCTGCAAAGCTTCTCAGCTGCAGTCTGGATCTCTATTTGGTTGCAGTGACTTCTTCGCACCGATGGACCTTTTTACATTGCTATAAACCCACACCTGGAAGCCCTTTTACTTGACCCAGCCGATCAAGATATCGACCAGCCTTCTACCTAACCCACTCCACCAGTGACGCTGACCTCACACAGAGAGAGTCCATCCCACTCAACTGGGTTCTGCTGAGTCAATGAAAAAATTTTTTCCACGTAGTTTCTTTTCTACCTTTATGAGGAAGGAATTTGCTGAGTGTTTGGAGGAAGAGTGTGTGAAACCTGTTTCCTTCTCTGCACCAAGGCAATTAGCGGCCACAAGACGAGTTCCTTTGGTCCGGTTGGCCCTTCCTGTTTTGCCTGCAGCAGCTTCTTGCTTGCGTCTTTTTGGCTCACATCCGAAGAGTCCTCTGTGAAGCACAGGGTGGAGTTGTATCCTGTGGACCGCATCGGAGGGAAGGAGGGAGGGAGGAAGACTGCAGCTGAAATAATATAAACCAGGGTGGGTTTCTCCTAAGGCAGGATTTTACAGACTCTGCTGGACTGAAGGCTAGGGTTGCCAACTTCCAGGTACTAGCTGGAGATCTCCTGCCATTACAACTGATCTCCAGCCGATAGAGATCAGTTCACCTGGAGAAAATGGCCGTTTTGGCCATTGGACTCTATGGCATTGAAGTCCCTCCCTCCCCAAACCCCACCCTCCTCAGGATCTGCCCCAAAAATCTTCACTGAGTGCTTTACTTCCTATATAGGAGTCTTTCTTATATTCTGCAGTATTCCCTTTTACTTGCAAACCAGGAACAGGGAACTCAGGTTCCTGCTCTGAGGTTCACACAGCAGAGATGGGTGTCCTGGAACACATCCAGTCTACAATTCTAACTAACAAACAGAACTAACTGCATTTCTAACTAACAAACAGAACTAACCAGCAGGGACTCCGCCCCATGAGCAGGCTCCACCCCAAAAACCTCCCGCCGGTGGCAAAGAGGGACCTGGCAACCCTATTATTGACCCATGGGGTGATGTCACATCCCTGGCAACCCTACTGAAGGCTGGGCAAGTGTGACCCTGCAGCCAACTTATTTTCTGAACTAGCACTTTCAGGACCTCATAGGGTTGCCAACTCTAGTTGAGAAATTCCTGGACATTTGGGGGTGGAGCCTGGGGAAGGCGGAGTTTGGGGAGGGAGGGAGGTCATCAGGATGTGAGGCCGTAGAGGCCACCCTCTGAAGCTGCCATTTTCTCCAGGGGAACTGATCTCTGTCATCCAGAGAGCAACTGTAATAGCGGGAGATCTCCAGCCACCACCTGGAGGTTGGCAACTGCACACCATTAAAATCAGTAGTGAAAGGCTTTTTTTTTTTTTTAGCATGTGTGGCCAGGCAGCTGACAACCATTTTAGAAATGCTCAGTCATTATGAAGAATTTTCTCCCATTGCGCCTTCGAGGAGTCTCGGCCAGCATTACAAAGAGCTTCTCCTCTTCCCCTACAATAAAGCAGAGGTTCTACCACTGAGCCACAGCCCCTCCCCTCTGAACCAGTCCTCTCCGAGACCCTGGAGAGCGACTGCAAGTCAGAATAAACAGGGCTGACTTTGACAGGCCCCTGGGCTGACTCAATTGAAGGTAGCTTTATGAGTGTTCAGTAATACAAGCATGCCTCAGAGATATTGCTGGGTTGGATCCAGAACGCTACAATAAAAAGCGAATATAGCAATAAAGTGAGTCACGTGACTTTTTTGGTTCCCAGTGCATATAAAAGTTATGTTTACACTAGCCTATTAAGTGTGCAATAGCATTATGTCTAAAAAAAAAGTGCTGTAATAACAATGAAAACGTTTTAAATATGGTGAGAATTACCAAAATGTGACACAGAGGCATGAAGTGAGCACATGCTGTCGGGAAAATGGCGCCAATGGACTTGCTTGAAAACACAATATCTGTGAAAATCATCAAAGTGGGGTGCAATAAAGTTAGAGATCAGTTCACCTGGAGAAAATGGCTGCTTTGGCAAGTGGACTCTATGGCACTGAAGTCCCTCCCCTCCCCAAACCCCGCCCCCCTCAGGCTCTGCCCCAAAAACCTCCCGCCGGTGGCAAAGAAGGACCTGGCAACCCTATCAAGGCCCTGACCTGGATAGCTCAGGCTAGCCTGATGTTATCAGAGCTTGGAAGCTAAGCAGGGTCAACCATGGTTAGTACTTGGATGGGAGACCACCAAATGAGTTCATGGTTGCTATCCAGCACTTTCAATAAGTGTCACTAATATCTTGTCTTTTATCTAACTTTGTAGTTATTTTTCTGGTTACATATATGACAGGTTTAAAGCATTTCTGTTATAGAAAAGTTGCCATTTGTGTTCGTGTTTGTCCATCGTTTTCTTTCGTAGCAAATTGGTTAGTCTCGCCATGTCAGCATAGTCATACGTTTTTGTAATCCACTCTTTTATTGTTGGTGTCTTTTTATCTTTCCAGTACTTTGCATAAAGTGTTCTCGCTGCCGTCATCCCACATTGATATAGTTCAATATATCAATTAAAAATAAAAATAACAAAAACAAAAACAACCCAAACAAGATCATATTTTTTAGTTTTTAATTGCCTGGAGGTTGGCAACCCTAATAACAATGCACTGACCAAGACGGCCTAGGACAAAGCAGGCCTGAATACCAAGGGACCAGTGGAGGAGGAAGATCAGGGAAGGAAGAAATGTTAATTCTTCCAACCCAGCCATCCTTCACTGTAAGGGTTATCATACATCAGAGAGGGCTGTTAGAATAAATCTTGGAGCAGGATCAAAGCAGATATCCATTACCTCCATACCTGGCTCCTAAATATAGGCTGACGCTATAAAGCGGCAGTGTGCAGTTATTGCGCATGGGCTGACTGCGACCTCCAAGACTGGCATCTTGGCACCTTGGGTGCCTGTCGTGAAACCCTACATACTCAAAAGCACATTAACAGTTAAGGGGAAGGGAGTGATTTGTTGCTAATTACTCCTTTCATGGGAGCCAGTGAAAAGTCAGGGCAACTTTAATGCCCTTTTATGCTTGTCTGCCTTGTATTTAACATCCTACTTTTCTCCCCAAGTTCAAACCTGCTCTCAGAATTACCTAGGGGACCCTGAGATCAAAGGACACGTAATTACCTAGGATTCTTTCTGAAGTCAAGCCCCTCCCACTCGGACCACTGCAGATTGGCGAGATTAAAAGCCATTTGGAGAGATAACTCACTGTTAAGGCCTGTCTAAAGCCTTTTATCATATGTCATAAAGACTCTAGTTACAATATTAAAGGAATTATTGTTCCTTCCTGTGAACAAAGGCTTTAAACTAATTCCTATTTATTCTTATCACTTGACTATTACCCCTTTCCTCTTCAACGCCAGCTGTCTCTCACCCCATCCCCAACCTTGGAAAGGGGATGTCTCATCACTACCAGGTAATGGAAGTTTGTCCCTATTACCTTCCCAGTTCCAAACTCTTCCGGCGCTGGGCGTGTACCTCTTGCAGCCCTCCCTCCTCTGGAACCTACCAAAGGCCAACTGGGAAAGAAATCACAGTTGTACAGATGAAGTTGGGTTAGGGCAGGGGTGGGGAACCTTTTTCCTGCCAAGGGCCATTCGCACATTTATAACATCTTTCGGGGGCCATACCAGGAGTAGATCTCCCGTGGGGGGGAAGAGGCTAGGGTTGCCAGGTCTCCAGCCACCACCTGGAGGTTGGCAACCCCAGGGGAGGCCACCCAGAGAAGGCCTGCAGGGCGCCCCCACTCCCCCCTCCCAGGTGGGAGGGCAGCCAGCGGTGGGCTCCAGAAAACGAGGCGCCAGGGGTCGCAGCCCACAGTCGATTGGCAAGGGAGGAAGGAAAACAGAGAAAGAGGGAAAGGGAGGGAGGGAGAAAGAGAGAGAAAGGGAGAAAGAAATGGAGAGAGGGGAGAAAGAAAGAAAAGGATGGAGGGAAAGAAAAAAAAGGATGGAGGGAGACAAAGAAAGAGACAGAAAAAGAGGGAGGAAGAGAGGGAGAGAAAGGAGAAAGAGTGACAGAAAAAGAGGAAGAGAGAAAAGCCTCCCCCCCACACACGCACACACACGCACATGCCGGCCTGCATGACCGGACCCCAGCCACCCCACCTCCCCCGCCCGCACACACACACCCGGCGGCGCACGGAGCACCAAGCAACCGGGCCCCAGTCTCCGTGCACTCCCCCCCCCCGAGCTCCGCGGCAGGATTCCCGGAGTTCCCGAGGGCCACCAAAAATGTCCTCGGGGGCCGCATACGGCCCCCGGGCCTGAGGTTCCCCACCCCTGGGTTAGGGTAACCAGTAGGGTTGCCAGGTCCCTCTTCGTCACCAGTGGGAGGTTTTTGGGGCAGAGGCTGAGGAGGGTGGGGTTTGCGGAGGGGAGGGACTTCAATGCCACAGAGTCCAATTGCCAAAGCAGCTATTTTCTCCACGGGAACTGATTTCTATTGCCTGGAGATCAGTTGTAATAGCAGGAGGTCTCCTGCTAGTACCTGGAGGTTGGCAATCCTATTTACCAGCTCCCGGTTGGGAAAAACCTGGAGATTTTGGGGGTGGAGCCTTGGGAGGGCGGGGTTTGGACTTCAATGGCATAGAGTCCAATTGCAAAAGCGGCCATTTTTCCAGGGGAACTGATCCCTGTCGCCTGGAGATCAGTTGTAATAGCGGGAGATCGGCAGCCACCACCTGGAGGCTGGCATCCCTAAGTTAGGTAGATGACTTACGGTGACCCTTCATGAGGTTTTCAAGGCAGGAGAGGTTCAGAGGTGGCTTGTCATTGCCTACCTCAGGCTCCACCATCAAATCTCCAGGAGTTTCCAAACATGGATCCAGCAACCCTACACCCCCATCCCCCGCCAGTGGCCATGGAGAACTTGGCAACACTGGCAAAAAAAAAATCTAAAACATGGCATGCAAGTACTCTAATTTTCTGGACTGAATTGCACACTTGAAGCATTTTCACACAGTTTAATCATGCGACCTTAGTTTAGGGACAAAAACACTCCGTACTACAACGGCTGCCCAGCCAGGAAGGCCTCCTCTTTAAGCACTGAAACTCCATACTGAGTCACCATTTGGGATGACGTTTCCCGTTCCCCGCACAAAGCCCACAGCCACCTGCTTTGCTTTACAAAGGGCTTTATAAAAAGCACCCTCCAGTCTCCACGTGAGCAAAGCCTGCATAAGCAGCGCAAAGACACAGTCAACCTTTGTGGCAAACAAAGGAACCCCAGTTTCTTGAGAAGATCAAACTATTCTGTCTGTTTCCTCCTACGCCTTATATACCTCGCTATATAAGTCACTGCAAACTAGGCAGGTTTAGATGTGCAGGAACTGTTCTGTGAAAGCTGAGCCATTTGTTTCCTAATGAGTGTCTTTTTCTCAATATAATAGCACAAGTTGTTAAGGAACTTTTTCTTTCTTTTTTTTGGGGGGGGGAATGTAGCAAAGTTAAATAAAATGCATCAGACCTCAGATCGCAGGAGTCTAAAATTTATATATTTTTTAAATTTCCCATTTGTATACGGCAGATGCTGAAACAGCAAAGAGTGATTCATTATTATTATTTTTTAAGCAGAAACATTGGGAACTGGATTCCAGCCGGAGCGCAGCATCACTTCATTGGAAGCTTTTCCTCTTACTCACCAGGGAACTGTTGTGGGTGGTTCAGGACTCGGGGACGTGGTATCAACTCATTTGTCCTGTATTTAGGCCCTAAGATGTTGGGCGTTCTGAGTCAGGTGCACAAACACCCCGTCAAGTACTCCGCTGCCATTTATACCGGGGGAAAACATAATTATGAGTGGCAACTCTGAGCAATTAATCCTTTCTATCTGCATATGAAGCACAGGCAATGCATCTCTCAGTGCGGATAATAACCCTCTATAATAGGGCTTAGAGAGCCAGCTTGGTGTAGTGATTAAGAGCAGTGGTTTGGAGTGGTGGACTCTGATCCGGAGAACCAGGTTTGATTCCCCTCTCCTCCAGATGAGCGGCGGAGGCTAATCTGGTGAACAGGACTTGTTTTCCCACTGCTCCACATGAAGCCAGCTGCGTGAGCTATGGTCACAGCTCTCTTAGAGCTCTCTCAGCCCCACCTACCTCACAGGGTGTCTGTTGAGGGGAGGGGAAGGGAAGGCGAATGTAAGCCGGTTTCATTCTTCCTTAAGTGGTAGAGAAAGTCAGCATATAAAAACCAACTCTTCTTCTTCCTCCGCCTCCTCCTCCAGGTGGGGCCTGGAGATCTCCTCTATCACAATTGATCTCCAGACAATAGAGATCTGTCCCCTTGGAGAAAATGGTTGCTTTAGAGTGTGGACTCTGCTGAGGTCCCTCCCCTCCCCAATCCCTGCCCCACCCCAGGACCCAATGCTTGTTTCTCTGAATAAAATAGGATGAGCAGCCTGATTTTACACCTACTTACCTAGAGGTGAAGAGCCCCACGGCGCAGGGTGGTAAGCTGCAGTACTGCAGTCCAAGCTCTGCTCACTACCTGAGTTCAAGCCCAACAGAAGTTGGTTTCAGGTAGCTGGCTCAAGGTTGACTCAGCCTTCCATCCTTCCGAGGTCGGTCAAATGAGGACCCAGCTTGCTGGGGGTAAAGGGAAGATGACTGGGGAAGGCACTGGCAAACCACCCCGTAAACAAAGTCTGCCTAGGAAATGTCGGGATGTGACGTCACCCCATGGGTCAGGAATGACCAGGTGCTTGCACAGGGGACCTTTAACTTTACCTTTTACCCAGAAGTAAATCCAACTGAGTTCAATGGAATCCACATATCTAATTCCAAAGTGTGTCCTCTGCCTGTGGATACTTAAATCCACAGATAGGGGCTACACTTCTCTCGAACAGGTTCTCTCCCCCACATGTCCGAACTGTGGGATGAACCTTAGAGTGGAGGGCATTTCTCCACAGGGACAATATGGTGATCCTCATGCATACGAATGCCTAGGGATGCCAGGTCCCCCTTTGCCACTGGCAGGAGGTTTTAGGGCGGAGCCTGAGGAGGGAGGGAGGGAGGGAGGGACTTCAATGCTATAGAGTCCAATTGCCAAAGCAGCCATTTACTCCAGGTGAACTGATTTCTATCGGCTGGAGATCAGTTGTAATAGCGGGAGATCTCTAGCTACTACCTGGAGGTTTTTAGCAAAAACAACCTATTATAATCTTAATCAGGTTTCAATATCAAAGTTGCAAGTTCTGTGGTTATTACCCTCCTGGATAAACCAGGGGGATTTCAGTTCCCAACCTCCAGGGCTGGTCTGGAGAAAAAATTCTCTGTTGCCACCCCCTAGGAATTACCTGGAGAAAAGAGTGTTTGCCAGTCTCAAGGGCTTCCCTGGACTGAAATTCTGTGCTTTCCAACCTCCAGGGCTTGTGTTCTAGCAAAAACAACCTATTATAATCTTTACCAAGTTTCCATATCAAGGTTGCATATTTAATGGTGATATTCCTACACTCTATATTCTTACTATAACTACAATGCTAGACATAAACCAACTCAATACTACATACAAACTCTCCCACCAATATGTAATACAAATACCATGCAATAAATACCAAGCTGCTAGCCTGGAGGGCTTTAAGGGGGGAGTGGACATATTCATGGAGGAGAGGGGCTGTTAGTTAGAATGGCTGTTAGTTAGAATGGATACTAGTCATGCTGCATACCTATTCTCTCTAGTATCAGAGGAGCATGCCTATTATTTTGGGTGCGGTGGAACACAGGCAGGATGGTGCTGCTGCAGTCGTCTTGTTTGTGGCTTCCTAGAGGCCCCTGGTTGGCCCCTGTGTGAACAGACTGCTGGACTTGATGGGCCTTGGTCTGATCCAGCAGGGCCTTTCTTATGTTCTTATGTTCTTATCAGTCATTATACAAAATCTCAGGGTCAGAGGGTACAGTCTCCATATATAACAAGTAAAGTCCATAAACCATATCACTATTACTTCTTAAGGTAAGTGTCCATATCTACTGTTGTTTTTTCCAGATGTGTCCATGTGTAAAGTTGTTTTCTTTTCTTTTCTTTACAGGTTACTGGTTGGTTGTTCCTGTTTCGAAGATTTCTTCCTCAGAAGATGCACATGGATACTTACTGTAAGCTTGAATTTTACTCTCAGTTTGCCCAGGGCTTTTTCCTTCCTTATTATTGGAACGTTCCTTACCAGTAAAGAAGGGAAAAGCTCTGGGCAAACTGCTAGAACACTATCATTCTAACAACCTAGGTTCTTCTTTCTGAGGTGAGTACCTGGAGGTTGGCAACCCTACTCCCAAGGCCATTCCTACTGGACCCTAGAGATGCCAGGGATTGAACTTGCAACCTTTGGCATGCCAAGCAGATGCTCTACAAACTGAGTCACAGCCCCTCCTGATTGTTTCCTTTGCAATGGCCGCTAAACAATGACTTGAGTTCCTTCTGAACTGAAAATGCAAAATCTGTTTCCATCAAGAGAGTTGCTTTGGGCAGCTCCGCAAGGCGCCGTGTTGGAGATCACAATTCCCCCCCCTCCAGCGCAGCAAATTTGCTATCTGCTTTTAGACAAAACATCCATCTTTCATTTCTGTCAGGGCCACCCCATATTCCCTGCTCTCACTGGGCCTTGTCCATGTTACCTCTTTGGCCAGTTGGCTGCATAGGGGCTGGCCTACCTCCTTCCCCAGAAACAAACCTTACAGAAACAAACGCCAGCTCTGAAAGTTTAGCTTTCCCAAGCTCTGTGCTTTAGGAAAATAAAGTTACTCTCCAGGGCCTCCTGGGCCAGACCTTCCCAAGGAAACCAGCCAAGACAGACACCCCCTCCAGAGCAATAATCACCGTGTACCCATTTCCCAGTGCAGACCTTATCTTTCACGTCTTCGCACTTAGCCATTCCTATTCTTTTTGCTGATATCTTCTATTTACCCAGTGACTTCCCTCTGCTTTCTTTCTCCTGGTTTCCCTTTTACTAATGACAGCAAAGAGGTGGAAGTTGCAGGAAACGGTTGTTAATTCAGGCTGGAGACAGACTCAGTCTAGAAGGAGCCATGAAACAGGCATCATTGCCACTGGTCGGACCACACCACTGGTGCTTAGGTGTACAACTGGAAGCTCAAGTCTCTTCTTGGCCCTAAAAACAAAGTAACACACATGAAGCTGCCTTATACTGAATCAGACCCTTGGTCCATCCAAGTCAGTATTGTCTACTCAGACCAGCAGCGGCTCTCCAGGGTCTCAGGCAGAGGACTTTCACATCACCTACTTGCCTAGTCCCATTAACTGGAGATGCCAGAGATTGAACCTGGGACCTTCTGCATGCCAAGCACATGCTCTACCACTGAGCCACAGCCAGCTCCACCCAGCACTGCTGTATCTAGTCAAATTTGACACTGGATGCCGAGAAGAGAGCCTGAAACATTTTAAATTGTTAAATTGTGCACATTAAATAGTTAAATTGTGGAACTCCCTGCCCCAGGATGTGGTGATGGCTGCCAACTTGGAAGGCTTTAAGAGGGAATGGACATGTTCATGGAGGAGATGGGTATTCATGGCAACTGCATCCCTATTCTCTACAAGTATCTGAGGAGCATGCCTATTATATAAGGTGCTGTGGAACACAGGCAGGATGGTGCTGATGCAGTCGCCTTGTTTGTGGGCTTCCTGGAGGCACCTGGTTGGCCACTGTGTGTGAACAGACTGCTGGACTTGGTCTGATCCAGCAGGGCTTTTCTTACGCTCTTATATTTTTTCTCCTTCTTCTCCCTGTTCTTGGCTGTTTGCCTGATGAATTGTTCTGGAGAACTCAAAAGCTTGCACACTGTTTTATGTTATTTTGATTGTCCCTGACAAATAGTATTTCATGGCGCCGTCACATGGAGGGAAGGTGGAGCAAGCAGCATGGGAACAAGTGGAGAGAAATTTCCCCTTCTTGCCTACTCATGCCTTTATCTCATTCCCTGTCAGAGGCAGGCAGGAAGATAACTATATCTTGCCCTGGATTTTATCCTGTATACCCGTTTGTCTCCTTCCCCATCCATGTTCCCACCTTCTAAGCACTGCAGGGAGTGAGAGACCATGAGAAGAATTACAGTCCTCTTAAGGAAATTTATCTGCTCATTCACTGACTGTATTGCCAAGAGTCAAAGAGATTCTTTTCCACTAAGGGATTTGAAGAAGGCAATAAGCACACCAGTGATGGTGGTGGTGGTGAAGAAGAATAAGAATGGGGTTTTATAGCCTGGTTTTCTCTACCTTTACAATCACCTTCCCTTCCTCTACCCAAAACAGACACCTTGTGAGGTAGGTGGGGCTGAGAGAGTTCTGAGAGAACTGTGACTAGCCCAAAGTCACCCGGCAGGCTTCATGTGTAAGAGAGGGGAAACAAACCTGGTTCTCCAGACTGGAGTCCGCCGCTCTTAACCAGTATACCACGCTGGCTCTTAGTTTTATTAAGGAAAACAGTTTTGAGATCTCTATAGTAATGAGATATCAACAAATCACAAGAATAAACAGAATAAGACAAAAAATATACCCACGCCCCTTCTGCTACAGGTAGGATTGCCAGCTCCGGGTTGGGAAATGCCTGGAGATTTTGGGGGTGGAGCCTGAGGAGGGCAGGGTTTGGGGAGGGGAGGGACTTCAATGCCATAGAGTCCAATTGCCAAAGCGGCCATTTTCTCCAGGTAGGCTTGCCAACCTCCAGGTGGTGGCGGGAGATCTCCTGCTATTACAATTACAACGGATCTCCAGGCGACAGAGATCAGCTCCCCTGGAGAAAATGACCATTTTGGCAATTGGGCTCTATGGCATTGAAGTCCATTACCTCTCCAAACCCTGCCCTCCTCAGGGTCCACCCCCCAAATCTCCAGGTTTTTCCCAACCCGGTGCTGGCAACCCTGTCTCCAGGTGAACTGATCTCTATCGGCTGGATATCAGTTGTAATCGCAGGAGATCTCCAGCTAGTTCCAGGAGGTTGGCAACCCTACTCCTTTATCAGGAGACAGTTTTCAGACTTTGCAGAGCCAAGAGCTTCAATCCACCCCTCTGTTTTTCTCCCAGCCTGAGTTTTGAGTTAACAGGCCTGTGCTGAAGGACACAGAACATTATGTGCTTGGTTGCTAAGTATAGCCTCCCTCATGCTCTTTTTTGGGAGGGGAGGAATAAGGGATTGCAGCAAAGTTTCTTTTTAAAATCCCTCTTTGAACACTTGCCAAACATCTCCTTCGAGAAAGACCTCTGTTTATACGGTTAGTTCTCATGAGTAATGCTTATGTTGGGCACGGACCATTCTCAGCTGTGCACGCACACCCTGAAATCTGCGTTGCATAACTAAGCTTTCCAATGAACAACCCAGCCTGCCCAATGCCGGTTTACGCCCGTTCCCGCTTCCTTTCTAAACGGTACCTTATATCACACTAGTTGTTAGAAGCACAAAGGGTGCAAAGAAGCCTGAGGTCCCCACTTCTGGTTCCGCTTTGAAGACTGCTATTCGATACGTATGGGGAGAGATGATGAGACCCACCCACCCACCCCATGTCTCATGGCTTAATTCCTATTTGCCTGGCAGTAGTTGCCGACCAAACGTTGTGTTCACTCGGAAACATAAAAGCCCGGCAATGACATTCTGCCCTCCCTCAGGCAGCCCAAACAGACAGGATTGGGTCCTCTTCTGCGTGATTCCTGATTAGGGTTGCCAGGTCCCTTTTTGACACCGGCGGTAGGTTTTTGGGGCGGAGCCTGAGGAGGGTGGGGTTTGGGGAGGGGAGGGTCTTCAATGCCATAGACTCCAATTGCCCCATTTTCTCCAGGTGAACCGATCTCTATCGGCTGGAGATCAGTTGTAACACCAGGAGGTCTTCAGCTAGTACCAGGAGGTTTGGTAAACCAAAATTAGCGTGCTGTAGTGTTCCTTGGTTTGCTAGTACCAGGAGGTTGGCAACCCTATTCATGATGAACTTTGGAGTTGTATCCCCCTGCCCCCACTCATTCCCCTGTTGGGGTTTAGAAATGTGTACCACTAGCCTTCAAACCAACATCCTTTTTGGATCCCAACACTGCCTCCGATGTTTTAAAGCAGTTAGTGAGACACTTTATACCGGGCTGGAAAGTTCTCTTATCCAGTGTATGTAGAAGGCTCGAAGGCAGCTGGTACTCTTCAGGGGCTGGCAAAGGATTCGGACCCTGACCAGGCCAAATGAGTGGGCAGGCAGACAGCCAGTTAGCAAAACAGAATTCCTTCCTGGAGTCATACCATGGGTACAACTAGATAAGCTAAATCAATGCAAATCAGCCAGTCAGGAGGGTTTCTGGCTGAGAAGGTATGGGGGGTGGGCTGGGTGGGCTGGGTGGGAGCATTTGGGGGGTAGAGAGTGGAGGAAACAGCATTGCATGATGCCGTGACATCACTCCTGATACCCAGAAGTGACACCACAGTGTCTCACAATTCCCCCGTAAAGGTAATTTAACCATACAAAGAATTTTACTATAGAGATTTTGGGAATTCCTAGAGAGCTGCACAAGGCTGTGATGTCACTTCTGGGCACCTACCCAGAAGTGATGTCACTATGTTGCATGGCTGTTCTCTCCCCCCCCCTCATTTTTCTCCAGCCACTCATTGAGTGGAAGCCATGGTAGTAGGGGACAGAGAGGTTGTCCACAGCAGACAACCCGGCAAGACTATCAGCTTAACATAAAGCCAGAGAAAAGATGGGGAGAGATCCAGAAACCAAGCCTTGAACAGAGGTAGAGGACAGATCGTGGCCCTTGCTGGAGCCTTCTAGAACAGTTGCTAAGAGGGAGCATGGTAAGAGTTAGCGGGGCTAGGTCCCCCATCCTCCTCAGCATTGGATCTATTACATTTTTGGATCTATTGGACTGGATCGTTGGATCTATTACATTCTTCAAAGAAGTACATGGTTCTTTCCCTTCTCCATTTTATCCTCACAAACAGCAACCTTGTGACGGAAGTTGGGTTAAGAAAGAATGAGTAGCCCAAAGGGAAAGCCAATGTATTGTAGTGGTTAAGAGCAGTGGTTAAGAGCAGTGGTTTGGAGCGGTGGACTCTGATCTGGAGAACCAGGTTTGATCCTCCACATGAGCGGTGGATGCTAATCTGGTGAACCAGGTTGGTTTCCTCACTCCTACACATGAAGCCAGCTGGGTGACCTTGGACTAGTCACAGCTCTGTGAGAGCTCTCTGAGCCCCAGCTACCTCACAGGGTGTCTGTTGTGGGGAGGAAAAGGGAAGGTGATTGTAAGCCAGTTTGATTCTTCCTTAAGTGGTAGAGAAAGTCAGCATATAAAAGCCAACTCCTCCTCCTCCTCCTCCTCTTCTTCTGTCCTCCTGCAAGCTTAATGGGGATTTGAACCCAGATCTTCCCAACCCTAGTCCAGCACTCTAACCACTGCCCAACCCTGGCCCTTTACCTGTTCCAGCAGGTGGTTCCCGTGTTCTTATAATATCCCTGCCACTAGGGTTTCCAGGTTCCCCCGGCCACCACCAGGGGGTGGAGAGGTAGGGCTGCCATATTCAGGTTGGGAAACTCCTGGGGATTTGGGGGTAAAGACTGGGGAGGGCAGGGACCTCAGTGGGGTACAATGCCACAGAGTCCACCCTCCAAAGCATCCATTTTTTCCCAGGGGCACTGATCTCTGTAGTCTGGAGATTAGCTGTAATTCCAGGGAATCCCCAGGTCCCATCTGGAGGCTGGCATCCCTCTGGCTGCCACAGAAGCAATACTTCCAAGGAAAGGCCACCAGATCCCTGGCAATAATTGTATAAAAACTGTGTACTGATTGTGCTAGAAAGCCATTGGTCTGGAAGAACGCCAAGGGGCCTTGCTAGTTCCTTGCAACCCACGCTTCCATGGGCACCAGCCTCGGAGGAAACGACCCTGTCGCTTATGAGACCTTTTGTGATACAATAAAGGCACATCTCTAAAGTGTTCCTTATTTGGGGCATTTTAAAAAAAATTGGCAGCTCCTCACTGGCTGGCAGACTGAACCTGGCTCCTCTCCCGTCTCTCCTGCCGCGCTTTTCAGGGCAGGCTGTGATCTCAGTGCTTGCTCTGCTAAATCGCCCTGCTGGCTGATTTATGCTGGAATTGACATGAGGCATCTTCAAATGAAAGCGAGTGGGAGGCAGGAAAGATGGGTCATCTGCAATGGGTCACCTGGCTTGTCTTCCCAAGCACAGCTTCAGCCACAGCAGTCTTTGACAGGGGTCCTTGAACAAATACTACACACGCACGCACACAGCCATGCATGCCAGTTTTATGGGGTGGGAGGCTCCATACACTGACCAAGCAGAGGATGGTAATGGAGCGAGTTCAGTCTGAACTTCCCACATAATAAGATAAAATAGGGGGAGTTGCTTTGTTTTCCCAAGCCTGCAGCCGAAGAAGAAGAGTTGGTTTTTATATGCCAACTTTCTGTACCGCTTAAGGAAGAATCAAACTGGCTTACAATCTCCCTCCCTTCCCCTCCCCACAACAGACACCTTGTGAGGTAGGTGGGGCTGAGAACTGTGACTAGCCCAAGGTCACCCAGCTGGCTTCATGGGTAGGAGTGGGGAAACCAGCCTGGTTCACCACATTAGCATCCGCCGCTCGTGTGGAGGACTGGGGAATCAAACCCGGTTCTCCAGATCAGAATCCACCGCTCCAAACCACCGCTCTTAACCATTACGCCACGCTGGCTCTCCTGTTTGTTTGGGGGGGCTGGGAGAGAGAGGTCAAGTCCTTGTAAGCTAGAGGAGTCAGAGTGAGGATTGGCATAGAGTAGGGGTGGGGAACCTCAGGCCCGGGGGCCGTATGCGGCCCCCGAGGACATTTTTTGTGGCCCTCGGAAGCTCCAGGGCCCTGCTGCAGAGGCGGGGCGCAGGGCGGCCCTCCCAGAGGGTGTTCCTGGCGGCACAGCTTACAGTGGTGCTGCGGTGCCTTTTGGACCTCCTCTCGCCGACTGTCGGCTGTTGAGCAGCATGAGGAAGGGGGAAAGAGGCTGGCGGCTCCCGGCGGCAGAACATGCATGCAGGAGCCAATTGGGCTTCGGGGGGGCCCTTTTGTGGACTCTGGGGAGGAAAGGGCATGGAGACTGGGGCCCGGTCGCGCGGGGCTCTGTGTGCCGCCGTGTGTGTGTGTGTGTGCGCGCGCAGGGGAGGTTGGGGCCCGGTCGCGCGGGGCCAGCAGGTGTGTGTGTGTAGGGGGGGGGGAAGGCTTTTCTCTTTTCTTCCTCTTTTTCTGTCACTCTTTCTCCTTTCTCTCCCTCTTTTTCTGTCTTTCTTTTATCTCCCTCAGTCCTTTTCTTTGTCTCCCTTCATCCTTTTCTTTCTTTCTCTCTCTCTCCATTTCTTTCTCCCTTTCTCTCCCTTCCTCCCTTTTCCTCTTTGTTTTCCTTCCTCCCTTGCCGATCGACTGTGGGCTGTGCCCCCCTGGCACCTCGTTTGCTCGGGCGCACTGCTGGCTGCCCTTCTGCCTGGGAGGGGAAAGTGGGGGCACCCTGCAGGCCTTCTCTGTGTGGCCTCCCCTGAGGTTGCCAACCTCCAGGTGGTGGCTGGAGACCTGGCAACCCTAGCCTCTTTCCCCCCCCCCCACGGGAGATCTACACTTGGTATGGCCCCTGAATGATGTCATAAATGTGCAAATGGCCCTTGGCAGGAAAAAGGTTCCCCACCCCTGGCATAGAGGGAGATTTATGGAAGAAATGCAATGGACACACTCCAGTTCTGGAGGGCCAGTGTGGGGAAATAGTGGGGAAAGCCAGGCTGGAAACGACAATCTATGGCAAAGAATGGTTTGCATGCAGAAAACATGGAGATCATGCATGCCTTCTGGGGCTAAATCAACAATTACAATGAGCTGACTTTGTGTGAGGGTGTCCAAACTGCAGCCTCCCAAGGAAGGAAACTGCCCCATGCCAGCTTCCAGCAGGTTTTGTGCATGGCAGCAAAGAAATGTCCCCTGCATTTATTTATTTAAAATGTTTTTTAATCCCCCATTCTACCTTGTGGAACTCAAGGCAGCTTACAATGTAAATAAAACAACAATGATTAGAAACATGTACAAGACCACAATTTAAAATCTCAGTTAGGGCTGCCAATAAATAAAAACTAAAGTAGTCAAATCCTGTGCATTCCAGAGGATATATGGAGGTGACTGGGGAGAATCAGTGGCCTTTATCTGTTTTTGAGATGGCTATTTTTTAAAAACCCTTCTTTATCATTGTCATTGTTGCTGACATTGCTTTTTTGATTCATTTGACTTCAGGGTGTTGTTTCTTTTCCTTTTTCATCCTAATATAGTGAAAAGGCCCTGACCTGAATGGCCCAGGCTAGCCTGACCTTGCCAGATCTCAGAAGCTAAGCAAGGTTGGCCCTGCTTAGTACATGGAAGGGAGACCACCAAAGAATACCAGGGTTGCTCTGCAGAGGAAGGCAATGGCAAACCACTGCTGCTGGTCTCTTGCCTTGAAAACCCTACTGGGTTGCCATAAGTCATAGAATCATAGAATCATAGAGTTGGAAGGGACCACCAGGGCCATCAAGTCCAACCTCCTGCACAATGCCAGAAATTCACAACTACCTCCCCCCTCCACACCCTAGTGACCCAAAGATGGCCAAGATGCCCTCCCTCTCATCATCTGCCTAACGTCACAGAATCAGCATTGCTGACAGATGGCCATCTAACCTCTTCTTAAAAACCTGCAGGGAAGGAGAGCTCACCACCTCCCGAGGAAGCCTGTTCCACTGAGGAACCGCTCTAACTGTTAGAAAATTCTTCCTGGTGTCTAGACGGCTGCGACTTGATGGCACTTTATACACATGCAGAGTGAAAAGAGAGTATATTCGTTTAAAACATAAAGAAAGAAAGAAAGAAAGAAAGAAAGAAAGAAAGAAAGAAAGAAAGAAAGAAAGAAAGAAAGAAAGAAAGAAAGAAAGAAAGAAAGAAAGAAAGAAAGAAAGAAACCATTAAAAAATAAGGAAACCAAAATAAGGAAATAAGAAATAAGGAAACCAAAGTTCCATTTGCAACCCTGCTTCACAGCGATTGTTGCCTACGTCCATTTTTAAAATATGTCCCTCTATTTTTGTCAGTGGGTTCACCTGTCTACTTTTTGCTGATGGTTTGTTTGCCTTGGGCACGCATGTGGCATTTTAAACTCTATATTTATATGGCGTTTACACGTGCAACATTCATCGTTTATGATATCCTACAATATATACAGCTGGTTTGTTACTTGCTGGAAAGATGCGTCTTCCCCTCCCCACCCATCTTATTTTTGAGACACGCCGTTGCTTTCAGGGATGAGATTCTGTCTCCTCAGTCTTGGCTCCAGGGACAATTTCTGCACGTGGCTTGGAAGACCTTTCTTGGAAGAGCTTCCTTTCCTGCCAGAGCGAAGTCCTCGGACAGCTGGGGAGCCAGCAGGAGGCTGTGAAGTCAGCCATTAACCGTAACCTCCAGGCAAAGCTTGAAAAACCATCTTCTCAGGTCAGAGCACAGCAAGAGGCTCTGGGGCGTATCTGTGTAGCTTTGTGGCATTCGCCTAGCAATTTCAGAGTGCATTTTGATGGGGGCGGTCAGCTCCAAGGAAGGAGAGAAATAACTGGCATGGCTTCTTCCTGGGGTAACACTTTTTGGGAACTGTGAACGGGGGTAAACTCCTATTTACCTCAAATTATTCAACATAAACTGCCATATCTGGAAGTACTGATAACATAATTCTTCCTCAAAGGCATTCTGGATGGTAAACGTGGTCCCCCACATGCGTTTAATCTTTGTAACAAATCCTGTGATGGAGATGAAGCTGATCTGGAATAACTAGGGTTGCCAGGTCCCTCTTCACCACCAGCAGAAGGTTTTGGGGGCAGATCCGGAGGAGGGCGGGGTTTGGGGAGGGATTGCAATGCCATAGAGTCCAATTGCCAACGCCGCCATTTTCTCCAGGTGAACCAATCTCTGTCGGCTGGAGATCAGTTGTAATAGCGGGGAGACCGCCAGCTATCACCTGGAGGTTTAGCAAACCTAAAATATACCCCAAAAAAATCACCTATGCTGTACAATGGATATTTTCAATAAGAAATAACAGCACGAGGCTCAAATGCAATGTTAAAGTTGTATCTTTACTCTTGAGTAGACCATAATTTTTACAGGCATGGAGCTGGAGGAAGAAACGCCTGGGGCAAAGGGGAGGGAGGGTGTGTGCCACGTGCTTGCGCCAGGCGCTGGTGGCCAGAAGGGTGGTTGCCGCAATGACGCCACGTGCTCGCCCGCCCCCTGGCCTGGCGCACAGCTGGTGTAGGTGCAGCGCACACGACAAAGAAGGAAGGGCAGCTAAATGAGGGCAAGCAGCTGTGCCCATGCTGAGGTGCAGCAGCGCTCCTCTTCTTCATGCCCACTAGGGTTGCCAACCTCCAGGTACTAGCTGGAGATCTCCTGCTATTACAACTGATCTCCAGCCAACAGAGATCAGCTCACCTGGAGAAAATGGTTTCTTTGGCAATTGGACTCTATGGCATTGAAGTCCCTCCTCTCCCCAAACACCCCCCTCCTCAGGCTCTGCCCCCAAATCCTCCCACCGGTGGTGAAGAGGGACCTGGCAACCCTAATGGCTACTCTGCCCCCCCACCTCCGTGCGCCCAGAGTGTTTGCCCCCCCAAGCCCCCCAAGATCCGGCCCTGGGTCTGAATGCATCACAGGTTTGTTATAAAAAATATAAAATGGAGGCAGAGGGACCATTCCCCACAGCACGAACTGGGAAGTTTTCAATCCTTGTCCAGGACAAGGCAGGAAAGAGGGGCGTTGTGCATGAGCACAGCAAATACCTTGTGTTTGTGCTCATTAGAAACAGGTTTGTCAGGATGTCTGAATTCAGCGACAGTGGAGATACGAAACCGGATCTCCCCGAGCCGACTCCAACACACCAACCGGTGCCCCACGCTGGCTCTCTAAGACACTTCCCCCATACTCTTCTATGGAATTCTGCACACTGAAACATTTCTCCTTTGCTTTAAAACATTAACAAATCTTTAATTACCCCACTGCTCTCAAATAACCACTTTATTGCCAATTTTCTCATTATACAAGGTCAATGTAAGAGGTGTGGTGATACCACTGAACTCAAGTATTTATTTATTTTTACTTTCTCAGAGGCTATTAAGAAAGGACTCTATTTTTAAAAAAACTATATATTGGCGCCAACAGGCTACAATCATGAATAAATGCACAGAATACGGTAACTGTATATGTTCAGCCTGGGCATCTATTTTCCATGCCTGGTATTCTACATATGCACAATGCCTCCTTTCTCCTCAGTCCAATGCCCTTTTTGTCCGAGCAAGCAAAATGTAAAGAAGCGGGGGGGGGGGGGAAGCCCTCCGGGAACCACCCACAGAAGCTGCCACCGCACTAATGCTCGCATGTCATCGGGAGGACCTGAGCTGACGTTAAATCAAAGAAAGGGCAGATTTACATGCTGCTGAAGAATGGATTATTCAAGCTCAAATAAAGCCAAACTCCCAGGCATGTTTTCCTCGACTGTGCAAAGCGCTGTTGACTCGAAAGGCAATTTTCATGCTTCATAAAATCCCTGGTGGGCTGGCTGTCCCGCAGCCTGGAGACCAGACCAGCTGCTGTTTTGCTGTCATGAAATTAGGGATCCCAACCTCCAGGTGGTGGCTGGAAATTTCCAGGAATTACAGCTGAGCTCCAGGCAATGTAGATCAGTTCCTGTGGAGGAAACAGAAGCTCTGGAGAGTAGATTGCATGGGATCCTGTCCCCACTGAGCTCTCTCCCTTCCCCAATTTCTGCACTCCCCAGGCTCCACTGCCAAATCTCCAGGAATTTCCCAAGCCAGAATTGGGAAAGAAAGAAAGAAAGAAAGAAAGAAAGAAAGAAAGAAAGAAAGAAAGAAAGAAAGAAAGAAAGAAAGAAAGAAAGAAAGAAAGAAAGAAAGAAAGAAAGAAAGAAAGAAAGAACAGGAGTCGAAACAAGATCCAGAGTCTGGGCACTTGGAAGTAGAAGAAGAGTTGGTTTTATATGCTGATTATATCTACCTTTTAAGGAGAATCAAACTAGCTTACAGTCTCCTTCCCTTCCCACAACCGACACTTTGTGAAGTAGGTGAGGCTGAGAGAGCTTGAAGAGAACTGTGAGTAGCCCAAGGTCACCCATGTGTAGGAGCGGGCAAGCCAACCCAGTTCACCAGATTACAGTCCACCGCTCCTAACCACTACAAACAAACTTTGTTAGGAAACCATGGGCCACTCTTTCTCAGCCTTGCCTACCTCACAGGGATGTTGTCAGGAGAAATTGGATGAGCACCCCCCATCTATGCTGGCTTGCATTCCTTTGAAGAGTGATTTGACTGGTTGCACCAGTAATGCCGTCTTCTCTGTATCTGCTACTACACTCCTCCCTGAGTTCATATTCTTTCCTAGAGCAAAGAGCCTCATCTCCAGGACTTGAGGGAGTCTTCAGGCAAGATATCTCTTTCCATACCTGGAAAGAGCTGGGTTGTGCATACCGAAATCTCTCATGATTTTCTGACCTTTGGAAGTTTTGATGGCCAAATGGCAACGGTTGGCACAGGTGAGCAGGTGGGTTTTGGAGCCTCTGCGACTATTCAACCTTATCATCCACTGGACTGGCTGGGAGAGGATCAAAAGCTCCATGTTAATTGAATCGGACTTGCTTCCAAGTAAATATGCGTGGACTTAGACTGCGTATTACATCATAGGTGTCTGCTAGGCGTAGGGTTGCCAACCTCCAGGTAATAGATGGAGATCTCCTGCTATTACAACTGATCTCCAGCTGACAGAGATCAGCTCACCTGGGGAAAATGGCCGCTTTGGCCATTGGACTCTATGGCATTGAAGTCCCTCCCCTCCCCAAACCCTGCCGTCCTCAGGTTCCGCCCCAAAAACCTTCCGCCAGTGACGAAGAGGGACCTGGCAACCCTAGCTAGGTGTCTCTTCCCCCATCCACACATACTTAAAACCAGTATTTTTTGTTTTTTGTTTTTAAAGAGGCGCCAGAAAAGAGGGGCTGTGGCTCAGTGGTAGAGCATCTGCTTGGCATGCAGAAGGTCCCAGGCTCAATCCCTGGTAGAGCATCTGCTTGGCATGCAGAAGGTCCCAGGCTCAATCCCTGGCATGTCCAGTTAAAGGGACTAGGCAAGTAGGTGATGTGAAAGACCTCTCTACCTGAGACCGTGGAGAACCGCTGCCGGTCTGAGTAGACAATACTGACTTCGATGGACCAAGGGTTTGATTCAGTATAAGACAGCTTCATGTGTTCCTATGTAAGGTTGTACTCATTTCTACCAATTCCACCCCCAGGATTTGGGGGGGGGGGGAAACCCAGATGCCAGTACTCAGTACTGGTATGAGTTCCCCCCCACACACACACACACACAAAAGCCCGGTTCATAACATATATACCCTCTGGCCAGATAATAAAAAAGAGAAACTCATCAGCATCAGAGTAATTGATGAATCAAAATTCCATGCATAAACAATCAACTCCTCTGACCAATTTGTCCCTGGAGAAATCTTCAGTTTTTACAAGTGTATCAGAAGTTAATTGGAGATTTGAAAATTTAAAAAAAATCCAACCCTGGCTCCTAGTATAAAAGGTGATGGACTGAGTTTTTTAATCTCGAAATTGCTTCTTTTTTTGCCTTCCTCCTGTATACTCACGATATTATAATGAGTCTAAGTGGCAATGCTGCAGTGTGCGTTGTAATTGCACGAGATTTTGCTGACGAGGCAATAAATTGTAATGAAGGTTGAGTCATTCCTGAGAAACCTGAAGAGGACTTTGGGGAAACTCTTCTTCTATCACCCGATGCATTTTATAATAATAGGACTGTTTGATGTGTGGGTTTGTCTTAGGTTTCAGAAGAGACTTAGGATGGATCTGTACCTGCAGCTGCGAAATAGCAGTGCCCAGAGGCGGTGGAGAATGGGCTACACCTAGAAGAAGAAGAGTTGGTTTTCATATGCCAACTTTCTCTACCAGTTAAGGAAGAATCAAGCTGGCTTACAATCACCTTCCCCTCCCCACAACAGACACCCCGTGAGGAAGGTGGGGCTGAAAGAGTTCTAAGAGAGCCGTGACTAGCCCAAGGTCACCCAGCTGACTTCAGGTGGAGGAGTGGGGAAACCAACCCGGTTCACCAGATTAGAGTTCGCCACTCATGTGGAGGAGTGAGGAATCAAACCCAGTTCTCCAGATTAGAGTCCATTGCTGCAAACCGCTGCTCTTAACCACTACACCACGCTGGCTCTCAAAAAAAGAGATCTGCAGGTATTTGACCACCTTAACTGGGATAAGTGCAATTCTGGCCTGTATCAATAGGAGTGTCTAGATCAAGGGAAGTAATACTACCACTGTATTCTGCATTGGTCAGACCTCACTTGGAATACTGTGTCCAGTTTTGGGCTCCCTTTGAGATCCCTTTCTTGATCTGTTGCTGCCAGCACAGATCTCATCAGTGTATATGTGAAGAATCATAGAGTTGGAAGGGACCACCAGGGTCATCTACTCCAACCCCCTGCACAATGCAAGAAACTCACAACTACCTCCCCCCCACACCCCTAGTGACCCCTACTCCATGCCCAGAAGATGGCCAAGATGCCCTCCCTCCTATGAACTGCCCAAGGTCATAGAATCAGCATTGCTGACAAATGGCCAGCTAGCCTCTGCTTAAAACCCTCCAGGGAAGGAGCACTTACCACCTCTCGAGGAAGCCTGTTCCACTGAGGAACAGCTCTGTTAGAAATTTCTTCCTAATGTCAAGACAGAAACTCTTTTGATTTAATTTCAACCCGTTGGTTCTGGTCCAACTTTCTGGGGCAACAGTTGTAATAGCAGGAGATCTCCTGCTAGTACCTGGAGGTTGGCAACCTGACATGGCCAGGAAGGATGAGTGCTGGTCACAAGCAGAGGCAGCATGAGCAAGAAATACTATGTGCGGGAATCCCTGGAGAACTTTAAAGGCACGGACAAGAATTCTGGGCTGAGTCCTGGCGTGGTGAATCGGTTAGCACCGTCTGTCATATAAGGAATGTTTTTAGAGTCATCTTTTTGCTACCCCTCGTTGGTTTCAATGCCAATGATAAAATGAAACAGATATCCCCAGCAGTGTTCAAATCACCAATGGACACATTTTTCAGTGCAGTGTTAAGGTAGCGGGAAGAAGGGTTTACTCTGTGGGGAGAAACTGCAGTGAACCCTGCTTAAACATACGTTTCTCCATATCTCCATACACTTACTTTAAAATTGGTACCTTGCTAAACAGTAGTCTAGCCTTTTGCAGGATGGCCATGTACAGACTCAGTGAACTGTTATGTACCAAGACTCAGACTCTTAACCAACTAAATGAAATCCAGTGTATGCATAGAATACATATATATCCCAATTCTGGTGCAGACAGTCTCATTTCTGAAGACTGAACGATGCACGGACTGAATTTATTGGGTTGCCAACCTCCAGGTACTACCTAGAGATCTCCTGCTATTACAACTGATCTCCAGCTGATAGAGATCAGCTCACCTGGAGAAAATGGCCGCTTTGGCAATTGGACTCTATGGAATTGAAGTCCCTCCCCTCCCCAAATGACACCCTCCTCAGGCTCCACCCCAAAAACCTCCCGCCGGTGGTGAAAAGGGACCTGGCAACCCTATGAATTTATGGCATGCTGTTTTATATCAGAGCTTGATATCTGGGCCTAAGTCTGGGGGGCTGTGTCATCTCCGATTGTTTTACCATGTGCCATGCATTGTGCTATTTCATTTTATCATTGGCACTGAAACCAGCGAAGGGTGCTGTTGGGCCAGTCACATTAGGGTTGCTAGGTCCCTCTTCACCACCAGTAGGAGGTTTTTGGGGCAGAGCCTAAGGAGGGCAGGGTTTGGGGAGGGACTTTCATGCCATAGAGTCCAATGGCCAAAGTGGCCATTTTCTCCAGGGGAACTGATCTCTATCAGCTGGAGATCAGTTGTAATGGCAGGAGCATCTCTGTTACATATGGTCCTTCTTAACTGGACATGCCAGGGATTGAACCTGGGACCTTCCGCATGCAAAGCATGTGCTCCCCCCCCCCCCCGAGCTCTTCCCCTTGTGACCTCTGTGCCAGGAGCGAGCAACCCCAAAATTTCCTGGCACTCCAGATGGCCTGATGAAAAGGCAGCCTGTGCCATCTTCCCAGATTATGCATGAAAGGGAAACTTCCGTTTGATTTCCTTGTGAAGTCAGCTTGCCTCTGCACGCCCCTCTGTCCAGGAAGCTGGATCGCTGGAGGCGCATCACAGGTTAGTGGGGCCACATTCAGAGGCACAAGAGAGGAGGCATCGAGCAGCTGGCCAAGGAGAAAGGAGATCAGAGGAAATCAGGACAAAGGCATGAATCACAGCAGAGAGGATTTTTTGCAAGCCAGGACTGCTCCTCAACCAACCGGCCTGCAGGGTGGGAGAGAAATATCACAGGAAGAACATAAATCAGCAAACACCTGCCGTCTGGGATCAGGAAAATCCTGAGTACAATATCAAAGTCGCTTTGTTCTTTTTCTTTTGCTTCAGCAGTTAAAGAAATGGTCATCTAAGATTGTAGCAAAAGAAGAATTGCCTTGCTGCGTCAGGCCAACATCCATCTACTCCAACATTAGCTAGCCAGGTGCCTCCAGAAATGGGGTTGCCACCTCCACGTGGGGTCTGGAGATTGTCCAGAATTAAAACTGATCTCCAGACTACAGACATCAGTTCCCCTGGAGAAAATAGCTGCTTTGAAGAATAGACTATATGGCATTATACCCCTCTGTGGCCTCTGGTGGGGACCACAGCGGCTGATCTCCCACCAGTGAGCCCTTTCCCCATCAATCTGCTTGTGAGGGCTCTGCCACCTAAGTTCCTGGCTGCATGTGCTGCCCGGTGCATAGTACCTGTGCTCCCGCTGCCCATGGTGGAGGCATCCCTGGCTGTGCCCACAGACCAGTAATGCGGAGGAAAGGGTATGTGGCCAGCATGGTGTAGGGGTTAAGAGTGGTGGTTTGGAGCAGTGGACTCTGATCTGGACAACCAGGTTCGATTCCCCACTCCTCCACGTGTGCGGAGTGCTCTAATCTGGTGAACTGGGTTGGTTTCCCCACTCCTCCCCACAAAGCCAGTTGGGTGACCTTGGGCTAGTCACAGTTCTCTCAGCCCCACCTACCTCTCAGGGTGTCTGTTGTGGGGAGGGGAAGGGAAGGTGATTGTAAGCCGGTTTGATTCTTCCTTAAGCGGTAGAGAAAGTCAGTATATAAAAACCAACTCTTCTCCCAACCTGGATCTGGCAACACTCGTCCCAGTGGTGGGCAAAACAAACCCACATAATGGAGACAGGCAATCTGAAAGGAAACAAGAGAGGCCAATGCATCAGATCAGGAAGGTTGACTGTATAAAGCAGCTGGAGGAAAGGAAAAGGTCAAGAGGTTGAACTGGGGGGGGGGCATTCCTAGCAGGACCAGCCAGGGACTGGGAGTTGTTCTGGGTCAAGAGAGAATGACAGGCGGAAGCCAACAGAGAAAGGAGTAGGATGAAGGGCATATGTTGGGGTCAAAAGATTAAGGCAACAGTTGGATTACAGCAGAAGATGAAAACGAAGTGGGGAGGGGCTGCATGTTCTGGAGAAACATGCTCTTTGCAAAGCGGAAGCTACTGTGGCCCAAGTATGGGGGAAACAGTGAAAATGAACAACACAACAGCCCTTTTCAGGCATGACAGTTGTGAAAACCAGGAGACTATAGTCAGCGCATTAATTTGTACCATCGTGTTCCCTATTACTATGTACGGGTATGAAAGCTGGACAATGAAGAAAGGTGATAGGAAGGAAGTAGATTCCTTTGAAATGTGGTGTTGGAGGAGAGGGTTACGGATACCGTGGACTGCCAAAAAAACAAATCACTGGGTTCAAGATCAAATCAAGCCTGACCTGACCCTAGAAGCTAAAATGACTAAACTGAGGCTGTCGTACTTTGGTCACATTATGAGAAGACAAGAGTCGCTGGAAAAGACAATCGTGCTAGGAAAAGTCGAAGGCAGCAGGAAAAGAGAAACACCCAATAAGAGGTGGATTGATTCTACAAAGGAAGCCACGGCCCTCAATTTGCAAGACCTGAGCAAGGCTGTTAAGGATAGGATGTTTTAGAGGACATTGATTCATAGGGTCACCATGAGTCGGAAGAACTTGACAGCATTTAACACACACACACACGTTTGGCGCATAGATCCTCCTGATATGTGTGGTCACCGTGTTCTGTGAACATGTGTATTTACCAGGGGTGTACAGCTCCAGTGTACAAGTTGACCACTGGATTTTTCAGGGTCCACATTCATATGTACCGAGGCTGTATGCCCATAAATGTGTACATTGTCACATCTACACAACATGGCGACTGTGCATATCAGGAGGATCACGCTAAAAGTATACACAAGCGTAACACCTGAAAAGAGTTAAAGAAAGAAAAAAAAGATTGGGTTTAGCGAAAATGCTGTTCCTTTCCCCCTGCCTGACCCTGAGACGGATAACCTTCATTAGAAGAAGGCAAGGAGAGTAAGATGCTCAAGCTTCTTAAAAACAAAACAAAAAAACAGCCACCATTCAGTAGCAGTCTTAAGAATATGTTTCAAATCAGCATGGTACCCATGGGTGCCAGGACACCCACCAAGTGTTTTTAGGAAGTGGGTGGGGCCAGGTAAGGCTTTTGCCTAGCAAGGCTTCTGGTTGGCTACTGGAGATTTAATTGCCTGTGCAGGCCACACCTGGAGTATTGTGTGCAGTTCTGGAGGACCCATTTCAAAAAGGATGTGGACAGAATAGAGCAGGGGCAGAGGAGAGCGATGAGGATGATCAGGGGCCTGGAGACCGAGCCCTACGAGGAAAGGCTGAGGGAGCTGGGAATGTTCAGTCTGGAGAAGAGGAGGTTGAGGGGGGACATGACTGCTCTCTTGAAGTATTTGAAGGGCTGTCTCTTAGAGGAGGGCAGGGAGCTGATCCTGTTAGCAGCAGCGGATAGGACCCACAATAATGGGTTTAAATTGTGGGCGGAGAGGTACCGACTAGATGGCAGGAAAAAGTTTTTTTACAATAAGAGTTGTTGGACAGTGGAATCACATGAGATGTACACATGAAGCTGCCTTATACTGAATCAGACTCTTGGTCCATTGAAGTCATTATTGTCTACTCAGACCAGAAGCTCTCCAGAGTCTCAGGCAGAGAGGTCTTTCACATCACCTACTTGCCTAGTCCCTTTAACTGGAAATGCCAGGGATTGAACCTGGGACCTTCTGCATGCCAATCAGCTACCTAGGGAGGTGGTGAGCTCCCCCTCACTGGCAGTCTTTAAGCTGAGGCCGGACAATCACATGACAGGGATGCTGTAGGCTGATCCTGCATTGAGCAGGGGGTTGGACAAGATGGCCTGTATGGCCCCTTCCAACTCTATGATTCTATGATTTTTTAAAAACGTTGCTTTGGCAGTAGCTATCAATAAGGCACACGGATCTGCTCTGTGTTACTCAAGTTAAGCCGTGGCAATTATTTTGTGGCTGGCTCTGCCTTCTTTCCAAGCTAAACAGCCCGAAGCATTTTAACCGCTCCTCATAGGGCAGTTGCTCTAGTCCCGCTGATCATTTTGGTTGCTCTTTTCTGCACATTCTCAAGCTCTGTTCCACTGACTAGATCTCCACTAGAGACTCAGGAGAGCCACTGCCAGCCTAAGCAGACAATACTGACCTTGATGGACTGATAGTCTGATTCCTTACCCTGCTGCCCTTATCTTTTGCTAAAGGTGGGTCAGTGACAGGGTTGCCAGCTCTGGGCTGGGAAATTCCTGGAGATTTGGCGATGGAGTCTGGGGAGGGCCAGGTTTGGGGAATGGAGGGACCTCAGCAGGGTATAATGCCATAAAGTTCACCCTCCAAAGCATCCATTTTCTCCAGGGGACCTGATCTCTGCCCCTGGAGATCAGTTGTAATTCTGGGAGATCTCCAGGACCTACCAGCGTGGTGTAGTGGTTAAGAGCAGTGGTTTGGGGTGGTGGACTCTGATCTGGAGAACCAGGTTTGATTCCCCACTCCTACACATGAGCGGCAGAGACTAATCTGGTGAACTGGATTTGTTTCCCCACTCCTACACATGAAGACTGCTGGGTGACCTTGGGCTAGTCACACTCTCTCAGCTCCACCTATCTCACAGGGTGTCTGTTGTGGGGAGGGGAAGGTGATTGAAAGACAGTTGGATTCTTCCTTAAGTGGTAGAGAAAGTCGGCATATAAAAACCAACTCTTCTTCTTCCTCTTCCTCTTCTTCATCCTGGAGGTTGGCAACCCTAAAGGAGCCCCATGAACCTTTCTTGGAGCAGCGGCATTTTCTGCATCTAGTTGTAAACAAGCGCAAACCAGACTGTTATCCCAAGAGCAGCCCTGCTTGTGAGATTGAAGGCCCTGGCCCTCCTTCCCTGTCTGTTTTTCAAAAAAATATGCAATGAAAACAAAAACAGAAAAATGGAACTCAAAACAGGCTTGAGAAGAAGGGCCTGAACTCTGAGCCAACGGTCCATTGCTGCCAAACCACACATGAAGAGGAGAAAGGCTATTTATCCTCCAGGGCTGGGCAGCAATTTAGCTGTCTAGAAAAACAGTAGCTCGGCACGCCGAAAACAAACAGAGAAGCGTTTTCTGGGTCTGCAAAGCTTGCAACCCGATCCTTCCCCCTCTCCTCCACCAGCCACCGGGGCGCTGAGTCACTTCCCAAACACAAGCTGCAAAAGCTTCTTTTGGTGGGGGGATGCATTTAAATTAGTTCAAGGCATTTTACTAAGATGATGAAGAAGAAGAGTTGGTTTTCATAACCCGATTTTCTCTACCTTTAAGGAGTCTCAAACTGGGTTACAATCGCCTTCCCTTCCTCTCCCCACAACTAGGGTTGCCAACCTCCATGTGCTAGCTGGAGGTCTCCTGCTATTACAACTGATCCCCAGCCAATAGAGATCAGTTCACCTGGAGAAAAATGGCTGCTTTGGCAATTGGACTCTATGGCATCGAAGCCCCTCCTCTCCCCAAACCCCAGCCTCCTCAGGCTCCGCCCCTCCCGCTGGTGGCGAAGAGGGACCTGGCAACCCTACCTACAACAGACACCTTGTCAGATGGGTGGGGCTGGGAGAGCTCTAAGAGAGCTGTGACGAGCCCAAGGTCACCCTGCAGGCTTCATGTGGAGTGGGGAATCGAACCTGGTTCTCCAGATTAGAGTCCGTCTCTCTTAACCACTACATCACACTGGCTCTCTGATCTGAGTAGCATTGGTCAAGCTTTACCTCGGAAAGTTGTGTGACTGCTTGCACAGGGGAAGGGGTGTCTTCTCAAGGGCAGCAGGTTCCCAATTCATTTGAGGTTCCTCCCATATACCTTTCCATGTTCACTCTCGGATCTGTTACATGCAACCATATGAGTACCGGGAGGGGCTACAGCTTTGCATACAGACCGTCCCAGACTCAGTGTCTGGCATCTATGATTAAAACGTGGTGCCGTGGCTCAGTGGTAGAACTTCTGCCTGGCATGCAGAAGGTCCCAGGTTCAATCCCCGGCATCTCCATTTAAAAGGATCAGGTAGTAGATGAACTGAAAGACCTCTGCCTGAGACCTTGAGAGCTGTTGCCAGTCAGAGTAGACAGTACTACCTTGATGGACCCATGGCCTAACTTGGCATCAGGCAGCTTCATGTGTTCAAAGGATCTCAGGTAGTGGACACTGGGAAAGGGTTCGCTGGAGAGGTACTGACGTTCAGAGGAGGCATTACTGAGTTTGATGGACCAATGATATATCTACCTCAAGAAAAGTTACATGAGGATCAGTCATCATCAGTGAACAGGAAGCAACATAAACCTAATGGCTCTTTCTCACATTCATGTTCATCACCATTCATACTTAAGAACATAAGGAAGGCCACGCTGGATCAGACCAAGGCCCATCAAGTCCAGCAGTCTGTTCACACAGTGGCCAACCAGGTGCCTCTGGGAAGCCCACAAACAAGACAACTGCAGCAGCACCATCCTGCCTGCGTTCCACAGCACCAATTATAACAGGCATGCTCCTCTGATCCTGGAGAGAATAGGGATGACTAGTAGCCATTTTACCAGTAGCCATGAATACTCCTCTCCTCCATGAATATGTCCACTCCCCTCTTAAAGCCTTCCAAGTAGGCAGCCATCACCCCATCCTGGGGCAGGGAGTCCCACAATTTAACTATGCGCTGTGTGAAGAAATACTTCCTTTTATCTGTTTTGAATCTCTCACCCTCCAGCTCCAGCAGATGACCCCACGTACTAGTATTATTATGAGCATACTTGATGATCATATGCATAAATTGGGACAACAGGAAACTTCACATACTACCAAAAGGGCAACCTACCTCACAGGGTTGTTGTGATGACCAAATGTAGGAGATGAGAACAACGTAAGCTACTATGGGTTCCCATTGGGGAGAAAGGCATGGTGTAAACAAAGTAAATAAAAAGATTAAAAAAAAAAAAACCTCTGACATTCATCTGCCCACAAGCCTATGCTGAGCACACATAAACACACGCCAAGCTGCCTTATACTGAATCAAACCATTGGTCCATTGAGGTCAGTATTGTCTACTCAGACTTGCAGCAACTCTTCAGGCAGAGGTCTTTCACATCTTTTCCAGCCAGCATGGTGTAGTGGTTAAGAGTGGTGGTTTGGAGCGGTGGACTCTAATCAGGAGAACTGGGTTTGATTCCCCACTCCTCCACATGAGCGGCAGACGCCAATCTGGTGAACTGGATTTGTTTCCCCACTCCTCCACATGAAGCCTGTTGGGTGAGCCTCCTCCTCCTCCTCCTCTTCTTCTTCTTCTTCTTCGTCCTTTTAACAGGCGATGCTGGGGATTGCACCTGGGACTTTCTGCATGCAAAGCACAGGCTCTTTCACGGAGCCACAGCCCCTCCCCTCATAATAAGATCATGAGAGATCTAATGTGCTGCCACGTGCGAACCCGCACTGTGCTTCTGGGAACTGACACAAAGACTTGCAAGCGGAGGAAAGGGTGAACGAATGCTTGCTTGCTGCCAAAGCATCAACTGCTCACTAGGGTGGCTTCACCCTTGACATGGCCGTTGTAACAGTGGCTCAGCAACCAATGTTTGCTTCAGAAAACAAGCCGTTTGTGAAACGGAGCCATGTGTTTCCAAACCAGCAGTATGCATGAGCTGGGGAGACCAGGAACAGGGACATCTTCCCAACCCATCTTGAGAGCCCAAGAACCCAGAGATGGGTCCCTTTCACTGTTGGGGTTTATCACCCCATGAAATCTGAAGCAGCTGTCAACTCCACACAGCATCGCAGATTCCCTTTACCACAACCCATGTAATATCTGCAGTTTGCTTTCAGGAAGGCAATTTGAGCCAGGTTCGTCCTTGTGTCCCCTCTTCTCCTACCGGTCGAGTAGCAAGTGAAAGGCATACATGAGATTGGAATAACTATTCAGCTTCTCTCCCACTATTTCCATGAATGTCTTATCTTTCCCATGATAATGCAGAAGTGGGGCACATGCAAGACACATTAGGGGGAGGGCCCGTAGCTCTGTGGAAGGCCATCTGCTTGGCATGCAGAAAGTCCCAGATTCAATCCCCGGCATCCCCAGTTAAAGGGACTTGGCAAGTCGGTGATGTGAAAGACCCCTGCCTGAGACCCTGGAGAGCCGCTGCCGGCCTGAGTAGCCAATACTGACTCTGATGGACCAAGGGTCTGATTCAGTAGAAGGCAGCTTCATGTGTGTTCATGTTTACATAAGAATTCTGGCCAACATATATATCTATTTTTGATCCTACCCTTCCTAAGGAACTTCAGAGCAGCACACATAGTTTGCCTTTCCCCCTCACTTTGTAGTCCTAGAAACATAGAGTTGGAAGGGACCACCAGGGTCATCTAGTCCAACCCCCTGCACAATGAAGGAAATTCACAACTCTCTCCCCTCCCACACACACACACATCCCCAGTGACTAGGATTGCCAGGTCCCCCTTTGCCAGTGGCAGGAGGTTTTTGGGGCGGAGCCTGGGGAGAGCGGGGTTGGGGAGGGGAGGGACTTCAATGCCATAGTCCAATTGCCAAAGCGATCATTTTCTCCAGGTGAACAGATCGGCTGGACATCAGTTGGGGCTTCAGCAAGAAGTCAGGTGCAAAAGGTGCTCCTTACAGGTGTATTCAAGCCAATGACTGGCCTAGAGTCACCCAGTAAGTTTCATGGCAGAGTGGACACTGGCAGCCAGGTATTCCTGCTCTAACAACTACACCAACCAGGCTGTGTATTAATGTACAATTTTGCATTAGCATTCCAGCCCTGATTGGAACAAGAGACATAGGGCAAAAACGCACGGTCGCTTTATCCTTTAATCCCTGTTTCAGCCAGGATTCAGCCTGGATCGAATGCATGCGTTACGCCTAATGTGCGTTCGATCCTGGCTAAAACAGGGATTAAAGGAGGATAAAGCGACCATGCGTTTTTGCCCATAAGGAATTCATGTGTGAAAAGGACTTTATCCCAAACGAGTCAAATATGAAACTGTAGGGGAGTTTTTATTTTTAAAGAAGTTTTGTAATTTAGGGACAAGACATATTTTTCCATGAATAAAAACTGAGGCCACTACACAAGGAAGATTTAATAACATTTTCTCCCTAGGGGCTGATGCACGCAATAAGGTTTAAATTATTTCAAGCATGCCCAAAACTCCCATGGTTTCAAAACAGGAGGCCTGCTTGGAAATTTGTCAGGACACAGTTGTTTGCTTCTATATTTATCTACATCACGATTTCCCACAATTCTCTTTCTCCTGCACAGTGGGAAGATGTGGGCAGCCTACAGGGTACATTTCCCTTGGAGACAAGCAATGGAGACTTATGAAATTGGCATATGTGCAGGCAGCAGACATTACATTCTGGGTGCCGAAGCAAGCGCATAGGTATGGAGTTCTCGTTCTAAACCAGGGCCAGCAGCTTGAAAGCCTGAACTATCTCTTTGCCAGCCGAGTTAAAACCAGAACAACAACCTAAAATTCAGTCTACTCACACACTAAGGGCAAAATGAGTAGGGTTGCCAGGTCCCTGTTCACCACCGGTGGGAGGTTTTCGGAGTGGAGCCTGCGGAGGGCAGTTTGGGGAGGGACTTCAATGGCATAGAGTCCAAAGTGGCCATTTTCTCCAGGGGAACTGATCTCTATCGGCTGGAGATCAGTTGTAATAGCAGGAGATCTCCAGCTACTATCTGGAAGTTGGCAACCCTATCTAACCACCCTGTCTCCTAGGATGTCTAGGCAGTTGGCACGGGAGGAATGTGGATATTTGCAACCCTGGAATAAACACATTTCCTTATCTCCTTTGTCTTTAACCCAATCCTACACTACTGTATTATCTCAGAGAGAAAAGAAGAAGATGAAGAAGAAGGGTTGGTTTTTATATGCCGACTTTCTCTACCACTTAAGGCAGAATCAGACCGGCTAGGTGGGGCTGAGAGACCTCTTAAGAGAACTGTGACTAGCCCAAGGTCACCCAGCTGGCTTCATGTGGAGGAGTGGGGAAACCAACCCGATTCACCAGATCAGAGTCCGCCGCTCCAAACTGCCACTCTTAACCACTACACCAGCTGGCTCTCAGTAAGAATAGTATTTTATGACACCCTAACTGGTTCCAATGCCCTGACCTGGATGGCCCAGGCTAGCCTGATCTCGTCAGATCTCAGACGCTAAGCAGGGTCAGCCCTGGTTATTATTTGGATGGGATACCACCAAGTAAGTCCAGGGCTGCTGTGCAGAGGAAGGCACTGGCAAACCACCTCTTTTAGTCTCTTGCCATGAAAACTCCTAAAAGGGGTCGCCATAAGTCGGCTGCGACTTGACAGCACTTTACACACACACTCAACTGGTTCCAATGGTTACCTTCAGTTGTAATTATGACAGACAGAAAGATTGAGAGAGGGAGAGGAGATGTCTTTTCAGTGTGACCCTCGGAGCTAAACTTCCTGCACTGAGTCACATTTTCTGGCCAACCTCTTCCTATGTATTGTAATTAGAAACAAAAATGCTGATGGCAAACTGCAAAGAATGAAGGAAATTCTTTCTTAAAGGGAAACTGGCATTTATTCAAATTGGCGCTTTCCAAACTCCTGGAAGCCAGAGGAACACCTTTCCATGGACACATTGGAAGCATGTGTCACTTTTATATTGCCAAGAGGCTTAATTTTATCTGCGTTGAAAGAAAAAAAGCATTGCCTACCTGCTGTGTTGCTCTATTCATCACTGTTCTGACTGTGCACCTCTTGAGCCAGAGTGGTGTAGTGGTTAGGAGAGGTGGTTTTAGCCCTGATCAAGAGAACCGGGTTTTGATTTCCCACTCCTCCACATGAGCGGCGGAGGCTAATCAGATGAACTGGATTTGTTTCCCCACTCCTACACACAAAGCCAGCTGGGTGACCTTGGGCTAGTCACAGCTCTCTTAGAGCTCTCTCAGACCCACCTACCTCACAGGGTGTCTGTTGTGGGGAGGAAAAGGGAAGGTGATTGTAAGCTGGTTTGAGTCTCCCTTAAGTGGTATAGAAAGTCGTCATATAAAAACCAAATCTTCTTCTTGATCCAAACATGCCAAACACAGAGCAGTAACTCATGCAGAAATTCAACAGGAAGCTTTCAGTGCGAACAGGCATTTTGTTTCTTTGTTTATTAGGAATGACTGGAGCATTTAATGCAGAGAAGTGGCTGAATTTGACCCACACACACACACACAATGAAGGATGAATGGAAGAAGCAATGTCCAGAACAGTAAACCATGCAGGGATACAATGGGCAACCTCCTTTATGTGAGGAAGGGTATTTGGGGCTTACGGGAACTTAAAATTATTGGTTGTAGTACACTAGAAATTCTTTCAAAATACATGAGTATGGTGGCACTGAGTTAAGAACATAAGAAAAGCCATGCTGGATCAGATCAAGGTCCATCTAGTTCAGCAGTGTGTTCACACAGTGGCCAACCAGGTGCCTCTAGGAAGCCACAAACAAGACGAATGCAGCAGCACCATCCTGCCTGTGTTCCACCGCACCCAAAATAATAGGCATGCTCCTCTGATCCTGGAGAAAATAGGTATGCCTCATGACTGGTATTCATTTTGACTAGTAGCCATGGATAGCCCTCTCCTCCATGAAAATGTCTACTCCCCACTTAAGGTCTCCTAAGTTGGGAGCCATCACCACATCCTGGAGCAGGGAGTTCTACAATTGAACTATGCATTGTGTAAAGAAATACTTTCTTTTCATCTGTTTTGAATCTCTCACCCTTCAGCTTCAGAAGATGATCCTGCGTTCTAGTATTATGAGAGAGGGAGAAAAGCTTCTCCCTGTCTACTCTCCAAACCATGCATAATTTTATAGACTTCTATCATGTCTCCCCTTAACTGCCTTCCTTCCAAGCTAAACAGCCCTAAGCGTTTTAACCGTTCCTCATAGGGCAGTTGCTCTAGATCATTTTGGTTGCTCTTTTCTGAACCTTTTCAGGCTCTGCAATATCCTTTTTTAGGTGTGGTGACCAGAACTGTACACAATATTCCAAGTGTGGTCTCACCATAGATTTGTACAAGGGCAGTATGACAGCAGCAGTTTTATTCTCTATTCCTCGTCTAATTATGGCCAGAATTGAATTTGCCTTTTTCACAGCAGCCACACACTGGGTTGACATCTTAATCAAGCTATCCATTACCACCCCAAGGTCCCTTTCTTGGACTGTTGCTGCCAGCACAGATCCCATCAGTGTACATATGAAGTTGGGATTTTTTTCAAGCATTAGCTATTTAAAAGTGTAAAAAATTTTCTCCTTCCTTCTGTCAATGGTTGCAGGGTGTTATTTCAAAGGAATGCCATTTGGTCCAGAACTAGGGTTGCCAGGTCCCTTCACCACCAGCGGGAGGTTTTAGGGGCAGAGCCTGAGGAGGGAGGGTTTGGGGAGGGGAGGGACTTAAATGCCAAAGAGTCCAATGGCCAAATCGGCCATTTTCTCCAGGTGAACTGATCTCTATCAGATGAAGATCAGTTGTAATAGCTGGAGATCTCCAGCTATTACCTGGAGGTTGGCAACCCAATCCAGAACCTTCCACAGAATTTTAAAGAGGTTTTCAGAACCCTGCCCTTCCCATGCTTCACCCCCAAATCTTCAGGAATTTCTCAACATGGAGTTGGTAACCTGTCTTCTGAGGCAATGGGGCTGTGAATCAACCCCAGCAACATCCTTCTTTCAACGTTTAAGCCAAATTTAAAAAATGGACCTGGTCATTTTTATCGCAGATTGGGATGAGCTAACGTTCCCAGTTTTATTTTTTTCCGCTTTTCATTTCTCTCGGCAGTTTCAGACCACTGCTTTTCGCTGTTGTTTTTGTAGATTTGTTTTGCATCGGGTGCACGCTGTGCGGTTTTTATGTGCAATTTTGCACAGTATTTATAAGTACAATACACTTCATTTATACATATAACGTGCAGAGCTGATTCACTGATGCATAAATAACTTTGAAAAATGTGCACGTGTTGTGGGGGAAGATTCCATGCGAGGAAAAAGGAAACGGCACTAAAGGAACTAATCACAAGTTCAAGTCACACGAAGGTGAAGCAAAAGCAAAATGGGGGTTTTTCGGGTAGAGACAGCAAAGATGAAAAATTCAAAATCATTCTGAATTAAAGCTGTAACTTATACAAATTCAACATTTGTTTAAACCACAGACTTGATTTAAATGTGATACTGCCGAGGGCAAACCCCCCACCAAAGCATTACTTTGTACCTGTCCAGCATCTTGTTTAAACTGGGGTATGACTTGTGCAGTTCAGCAATGCATACCATATTGGTGGAAAGTACAATAAATGCACAAAAATAAATGCACAGAAAAAATAAAAGTACAAAAATAAAGGAGTTTGTCCATACAAACAGTGAACCCGCAAAATCAGTAACTTATAGGGTTGCCAGTTCCTTCTTTGCCTTATAGGGTTGCCAGGTCCTTTTTGGGGCAGAGCCAGAGGAGGGCGGGATTTGGGGAGGGGTGGGATGTCAATGCCATAGAGTCCAATTGGCAAAGCAGCCATTTTCTCCAGATGAACTGATCTCCATCAGCCGGATCTCCAGCTAATAGCAGATCTCCAGCTAATAGCAGATCTCCAGCTAATACCTGGAGGTTGGCAACCCTAGTAACTTACCTTGCCAATGCTGTGTTTAAATCAGGCCTGATTGAGAGGTTGTTGGGGAGGGGGGAAGCAAAGTAAGGTTGCCAACCTCCAGTGGGGCCTGGATATCTCCTGAAATGACGACTGATCTCCAGATTACAGAGATCAGTTCCACTAGAGAAACTGGCTGCTTTGGCAGGTGGACTCTATGGCATTAGACCCTGCTGAAATCCCTCCCCAGGCTCCACCCCCAAATCTCCAGGAATTTCCCAAGTTGGAGTTGGCAACCCTAAAGCAATTTCATCATAAGTACAAACAACACAAAGGTTAGGCCCAACCAGATGTTCCCCTAATGAAAAAGAGAGGGGAGGGTCCCTTTTCAACCCTTAAGGAGGTAGGGTTGCCAGGCATCTCTTCACCACCTGCGGGGTTTGGGGAGGGGCGGGACGTCAATGCCATAGAGTCCAATTGCCAAGGCGGCCATTTTCTCCAGGTGAACTGATCTCTTTTGCCTGGAGATCAGTTGTAGTAGCAGAAAATCTCCAGCTAGTACCTGGAGGTTGGCAACCCTATAAGGAGGCTATGTTGGGGATCATAGGACTGGCATGGATAAAAGCCATGTGGGATGCGGGCTGTACTAAGGAGGGGAATTGGGGTAAGTTGAGCAAAAGAAAAAATGAACTGGCCAGATCCATCCCAAAGATAATGTTCAAAAATCTTTTCAAAAATCTTTCCAGGAGAAAAAATAGGGAGCAGATAGGAACAAGGATTAAGAACATAAGAAAAGCCCTGCTGGATCAGACCAAGCCCCATAAGTCCAGCAATCTGTTCACACAGTGGCCAACCAGGTGACTCTAGGAAGTCAAAGAAGATGACGGCAACAGCATCGTCCTGCCAGTGTTCCACAGCACCTAATATGATAGGCATGCTCCTCTGACACCAGAGAGAACAGATGTCCACTCTCTCCACACCATGCATAATTTTATAGACCTCTATCATGTCTCCCCTTAACCTTTCCAAGCCAAATAGCCCTAAGTGTTTTAAGGATTAGCAGGGAGGGGGGCTTTCCGTGGTAAATAGGGGCAGCTGGAGCGCCTGTATCCATCTGTACATGAGTACACCAATGGAAGTATGCGCATCAACATCCCAGGGACATGCACAAGTTTATACCACAATGCATAAACTATTCTTTAATGAGACAAAGATCTCTCTCTCTCTCTCTCTCTAACACACACACACACTAACATGGCTATGCGTGTATGCAAAATAAAACAAAAGTCCAGCGGCACCTTAAAGACTAACAACATTTATTTCAGTATGAGTTTTCTTCAGTCACGGCTCATTTTGCTGAACTTAGAAAAATATTGTTGGATTTTCAGCGCAACGATTCGAATGATAAACAATTTAATGGTAAAAGGCACTGAACCGAAAGGAAATAAATAGGGCATGCTGTAAAATCTAAGGCAGGATCGTAAAAAAATGAAATTGATCTACCCAAACTTCCCATCTGAATGTTAATTGTATTCAAAGTTGAAGCTAGTAACATGATTTGTCTTTACCAATATGCACCACTTATACTTGACAGGAGGAATGATAGAACCATGCCTCCTCGGAGCTGCCCCTCCTTGCCATTGAGGAAAAGCCCTTCTGTGACATAGCAGCAACATGCATGGGAATGGGAGCGCACAGAAAAGCAGACAGGGCTACTCTTGCGCCATAACTTCTGAGCCTCTCAGTCCTCTAAACCATCACCTTTATAATTCACTTGCTGATTGACTAAGTCATTCTTATAGGGTTGCCAGGTCCCTCTTCGCCACCAGCAGGAGGTTTTTGGGGCAGAGCCTGAGGAGGTTTGGGGAGGGGAGGGACTTCAATGCCATAGAGTCCAATTGCCAAAGTGGCCATTTTCTCCAGGTGAACTGATCTCTATCGGCTAGAGATCAGTTGTAATAGCAGGAGATCTCCAGCCACTACCTGAAGGTTAAGAGAATAAGCAGCACGTGGGCTCTGTGTTCATATAGTGTTGAGATTAAACACTGTTCTGAAATTGACCAACATTCAATGAGTGTGAGTTTAGCTTGAATTTAATAAGGAAATAAACCAACATTCAAAAACAAAGTTACACTCAAGTGCAACATCAATATGTTATTATAAATGTAACGCTGTGACTCCTAAGACTTAGTGACAGTCAGAAATAAAAATAAGCGGCAATAGGACATACAAATATATTACTGATCATTTCTCAGTCCAATAAGTAGAAATAACAAACAAAACTAGTAACATAGGGAACAGCAAATATGCTACTGATCATTTCTCAATCCAAAAAGTAGAAAAAACAAACAACCATAAAAAATACTTAAAGAATATTTTCTCAACAACTAAATGTTTTTGCTTGACTCAGACGTGGTCAGAAGAGACCGTGGCCTCAAAATCACAATGGCGTAAGAACGGCAGAATTTCACAATTCCATGAATGGACCCAATTCAAGAGAAGGTTCTTCAGGATACTAGGACGACTAGTAGAATGTTTTATGAAGGGATCGGGTCCAGATTGCGTCAAGGAAAAGATGAGGACGTGTAACCGGTCAGAACACGTTTCGATGGCTTTATCAGCTCAATAACGTTAATACTTCTGCGGTAATCCGGCTCATTTTCAAGTAGAATTATTTTTGGCCGGTTTCATATATCCCCGTAAGGTGGTGAGAATTCCTGAAGGAACAGGTGTGGGGCGAATTGCCTTTGGAGATGTGGGGCGGATTGCCTCTCTCACATTCGGCTGGAGATCAGTTGTAATAGCAGGCGATCTCCAGCTACCACCTGGAGGATGGCAACCCTACCCATGCCTCAGTCCTGTCACAATCTTGCCAACTGTCATGGCAGATCTACTGCCTGCAGCAGCCAGCCAGAAAATGGTGGCAATGAAATAGGGGACGAGATGACCCATCCCTGGGACAGGGCTGGGCTGTTATTTCAGATTCAAAGGCCTTGAGCCATAAAGTTTCCACCTATCCTCTTGGGAGAGAATCCCATGCTGTAAGAGAGCTGACTCGTCGTCGTCATCCACATTTCCCACACCCCTGCCTCCCTCAAGATTCCTTCTGCTTAACTTCCAGCTTTGCTTGGAACATCCTGAACCATTCCATAAATGCCTAATTCTTTCCATCCCAGTACTATATATTTGCTGCCAGAGGTTCTGATTCCTTCGAGAGGATAAGAATGAAATCACACGTGCTTAGCAAAGCACAAGCAAGTTGAACTGCAGCTTCCTGTTGGGCTATCGGCTGATTCGAAAACCTGATGTGAAATTGATATGTGAAATTGTCTTTGTGTTTTTACAGGGGCACACCAGCAGCAGGAAAGCACATGCAAATCAGATCTTGACAGACCTCTGTCAATCTTTCTTTAGTTAACAAGTACACTCCTAAACCAACTTTCTACCCAAAGGTCCTCAGCACAGTTCACGACAGGCTATAAAATACAATTTTGTAATAAAATCAATAAAAAATTAATATAACCTATATTTACAAGTATAAAGTGATACACAGATTAACAACAGAAATTCCAATTTCAATTGAACTCAAAGGCCTTCTGGAAAGAAAAATCTTCAGGTTTGTATATAGGGTTGACAATCTCCAGGTGGTGGATGGAGGTCTCCCACTATTACAACTGATCTCCAGGCGACAAAGATCAGTTCACCTTAGGGTTGCCAACCTCCAGGTGGTGGGTGGAGATCTCCCACTATTACAACTGATCTCCAGCCAATAGAGATCAGTTCACCTGGAGTAAATGGCCGCTTCAGCAATTGGACTATATGGCATTGAAGTCCTGCCCCTCCTCAAACCCTGCACTCCTCAGGCTCCACCCCAAAAACCTCCTGCCAGTGGCGAAGAGGGACCTGGCAACCCTAGCGCACCAGAAGAAAATGCAGCTTTGGAAGGTGGACTCTATGGCATTATACCCAACTGAAGTCCCTCCCCTCCCCAAAACTCACCCTCCCCAGGTTCCACCCCCAACATCTCTAGGTATTTCCCAACCCAGAGCTTGCAACCCTATTTGTCTAGAAAGTCTGCAGGAGAAAGGGAGCCAGTTTAACCTCAAGTGACGACTGATTCCCACAGGACAGGACCATGCATGGATCTTAGAGCCTGGGATGAAGACTTTTGGTAATCTAGAGAACTAACTGTACCAAGTCAGTGGAAAATGATGGGCTATCTTATCCAAGCAGGTAGAGACAAGACCAAGGTTGGGAAAACAGCTTAGCACTCTATTTAACTATTTGATCTTCACCTTTGAGGAACTCTTCACCAGGAGCAACAGAGCACAGATCAGAGTCAACCCTAGGGTTGGGAAATACCTCAAGGTTTTTGGGGCAGAGCTTGAGGAGGGCGGAGTTTGGGGAGGGACTTCAATGCCATAGAGTCCTATTGCCAAAGTGGCCATTTTCTCCAGGGGAAATGATCTCCGTCAACTGGAGATCAGTTGTAATAGCAGATCATCTTCAGCTAGTACCTGGAGGTTGGCAGCCCTGGTCCTGAAGCTAACAAACAGGAGCATGCTCATTGCTTCTTGTAGGTTAACCGGGCTGTGTAACCGTGGTCTTGGTATTTTCTTTCCTGACGTTTCGCCCGCAGCTGTGGCAGGCATCTTCAGAGGAGGAACACTGAAGCATGCTCAGCTTATATTATGATTAGTTATTATCGAAATTGACATCCCTACTAAATATGGTGCTCTCTAGAGGTGTACCAGAAAATATATGCATATCTTACCAAATCAGAAGGGGACATACATATAAAAAGTCATCATTTGTCCCTTTTAAAATATGCCTCTGCTCAAAACATGGCTGAATCTCGATATCTCTGCTTTTTTCCTTTTTTTTTAGAAATTAAGAAACAGTACGCAGCTAATAGCTGCATGTGGAATGGAGTGTTGCAGAGTAGAGTGGATGCTTAATTTAAAAAGGGGAAACAAACATAAAGCTCCACTTTATCTCAGAAGATCTCAGAAAATTACCAGAAACCATCTACCCTGGTCTGAAACCTTGATGATTTTATATGGGCAAAGTGTTTCCTTTTAATTGGCTGAGTTTACGATATAATAAACTTGAGGCCATTCTTAAGCGCAGTTCTTGAAAGCAAAATCACAGCTCTGTTAAGCAAGCTGTGAGGTGATTTTTCTGTCCAGCGGGATTCCGAAACGGCAGGCATTAAACCAGCTCAAAAACAAGGCCCTCTTAGAAATAGAGACCCAGGACGTCCCTCTGCGGACGTCCTATCCGGCGCCACAATAATTACTAGGAGCAGATTCTAGCCCTCCCACCCGCTAAGCTGTTTTCTGCATCTTTCTTCTTCATGTTCTTCTCACTCCACAATCAGTGGGAAACATTTTGTGCATCTATAAACATTTTTTAAAAGAAGAATGCAGCAGTTGTGTTAGGGTTGCCAACTGCCCGCTTATGGCGGGCAATCTACCACCCATTAGTGCTGTTGCCCGCCGACTCTCAGCTGGTCAACGGGCGGAGGTAGGTGGGGGAAGAGAGGGAGAGGGGCCAGCGTCATCTACGCGATGATGTCACTTACAGTGTAACTGGAACTGCCCGCGTGAGGCTTTCCCTGCCTCCTCCTCTTCCTATCTTAAGTTTCCAACCAGCCCCTTTCGCTCCCCCCAGCCCCCTCCCCTATTGCCACTCAGCTGTTGGGCGTGGGGGTGGGCTTTCTTTTTTGCTCTGCACAATCTCCGCGGTTACCCTGGCGCTAGGGTTGCCAGGTCCCTTTTCACCACCGGCGGGAGGTTTTGGGGGCAGAGCCTGAGGAGGGTGGGGTTTGGAGAGGGGAGGGGCTTCAATGCCATAGAGTCCAATTGCCAAAGTGGCCATTTTCTCCAGGGGAACTGATCTCTATCGGCTGGAGATCAGTTGTAATAGCGGGAGGTCTCCAGCTAGTACCTGGAGGTTGGCAACCCTACCTGGTGAGCTTTCTTTGCAGCGCTCTGCCAGGTGTCCCAGGTTTCTCAGGCAGCTTTCCTCCCATGCCGCTTTCTCCTCCGCAGTTTCTCGCAAGTAGCGAGTAGTGCTACTCATGAGAAACCGCACAGAGGGTCCAGGGGAGGCAAAGCAAAAATGAAAGCCCGCACCCCCGACAAACAGCTGAGTGGTGGGTGGGGGGAAGCGAAACTGGCTGGTTGGAAACTTAAGATAGGAACTGGAGGAGACAGGGAAAGCCTCACACCAGCAGTTCCAGTTACACTGTAAGTTTCCAACCAGACAGTTTTGATCCCCCCGCCCTACCGCCACTCAGTTGTTTGGCTTTTCCCGCGGTTTCTCATGAGTAGCACTACTTGCTCATGAGTAGCACTACTTGCTCATGAGTAGCACTACTTGCGATAGGGTTGCCAGGTCCCTCTTCGCCACCAGCGGGAGGTTTTTGGGGCGGAGCCTGAGGAGGGCAGGGTTTGGGGAAGGGAGGGACTTCAATGCCATAGAGTTAGGGTTGCCAACTGCCAGGTAGTAGCAGGAGATCTCCTGCTAATTCAACTGATCTCCAGCTGATAGAGATCAGATCACCTGGAGAAAAATGGCCGCTTTGGCAATTGGACTCTATGGCATTGAAGTCCCTCCCCTCCCCCCGCCCTCCAGCTGTCGGCTGGAGATCAGTTGTAATAGCAGGAGATCTTCTGCTATTATCTGGAGGTTAGTGAATTTTGGAAACCTTGGAATATTGTGACTGTGTGTCTTTATGCTATAGAAATAGGATTTTTTGTATGTGCTTGTCAATGTTATTATATAATACAGTCTGTTGCTTAGCTATACTTTGTATGGTTGATCTGTGTTAGATTTGGAGTAATTATCTGGAGGTTGGCAACCCTACGTGGGGAAAAGCAGCCAGGGAAACCTATGATAGGAACAGGAGGGGGCAGGGAAAGGCTCATACACCCCACCCTGGCACTTCCAGATACCAGTAAGTGATGTCATCCAAGGTAATTTTCTGTGAGTATTTGTTTTGTTCCTAACCAGGATTGAATCCCAATACATGGTCCCTTTCATCTACCTGCCAAGACGATACTCTGCACATTTAGAACATACAGAAACTTCCTTCAAGACGAGAAATTCTGGGGCAGGATAGTAAAGTGCCAGCTAGGGTTGCCAGCCTCCAGGTACTAGCTGGAGATCTCCTGCTATTACAACTGATCTCCAGTTGACAGTGATCAGTTTACCTGGAGAAAATGGTTGCTCTGGTAATTGGACTCTATGGCATTGAAGTTCGTCCCCAAACCCCGCCCTCCTCAGGCTCCACCCCAAAAACTTCCCGCCGGAGGTGAAGAGGGACCTGGTGCCAGCTCTGGGACAGCAAATTCCTGGATATTTAGGGGTGGAGCCTGGGAAGGGCAGGGATCAAGGAGAGAAGTGACCTCAGCAGGGTATAACACCATAGAGTCCACCCTCCAAAGCAGCCATTTTCTCCAGGGGAACTGATATCTGTAGTCTGGGGATCAGTTGTAATTCCAGGAAATCTCCAGGCCCCACCTGGACATTGGCATCATCAGTCATCGTTATAGGCCTTTTTAGCAATGTCTGTTCTGTCCTTTGCTATGCTGACAATGCATATCCAAGAAGGAATTCGAACCCAGGAACAAATCCAATAGTCTATCCACATGGCCTCAGACTGATTTTTCCCTACATTTATTTACTTACTTACTTCATTTATACCACTTTTCTCTCCAATGGGGACTCAACGTGACATAGATCGTGCTCCTCTCCTCCATTTTATCCAATAGCCCTGTGAGGTAGGATAGTCTGAGAGCGTGTGATTAGCGCATGGGTCACCCAGGAAGCTTCCATGGCGGAGAGGGGAGCCAAACCTGTAGGGTTGCCAGGTCCCTCTTTGCCACTGGTGGGAGGTTTTGGGGGTGGAGCCTGAGGAGGGCGGGGTTTGGGGGGGACTTCAAGAGTCCAATTGCCCAAGCTGCCTTTTTCTCCAGGTGAACTGATCTCTATCAGCTGGAGATCAGTTGTAATAGCAGATCTCCAGCTACCTGGCGGTTGGCAACCCTACAAACCTGGGTCTCCCAGATACTAGTCTGACACTCTAACCATTACACCACATTGGAGCTCATGTTTTCAAGCCTACTCTTGCAGTCATAAAGGCTAGAATTGAGGAGCATGAGTGTAGGGTTGCCAACCTCCAAGTGGTGGCTGGAGATCTCCCGCTATTACAACTCATCACCAGGCAATAGAAATCAGTTCCCCTGGAGAAAATGGCTGCTTGGGCAATTGGACTCTATGGCATTGAAGTCCCTCCCCTCTCCAAACCCTGCCCTCCTCAGGCTCCACCCCCAAAATCTCCAGGTGTTTCCCAACCAGGAGCTGGCAACCCTATATGAATGTCATTCGCAGTTTTCTTACGGATGGAGATCCGAGATCTTTGTCACATCTGTTGTCCCCTAAGCTACATTATTCACAATATCAGGCAGGAACAGGCCGGTGGTCAAACCATACGCCTGGTTAAACAAATATCTGGTTCCTAATTTCAATGCTCATCCCACCTCAGCTTCCAACTATTCCTTCTTCTCACAGCCTCCTCTGCTCAATAACTGTCCAGTGCTTCCTCCTGATAAAGGTTTTTATCCACAGGGTAATCACATTTCCTCTTTTTAATAAGCCAGACCCACTGTCGTCCTTAATACTCTCAGTATCTGGCTCACTGTACTAGAAAAGCCCCTTCGTTATTATGAAAAACCAGAACACAGGATAAAGCATTCCTTGGGTTTCAGCTGTACAAACTGGTAGGAGGGAGAGCCTTTTCTAAAATTATACTCTTACAATTCATGCAGTGATATTACCAGATAGACATTGTTTGGAATATATTGTTACAAAACTCAGTACACACTTCCCAACCAGTGTATTTAGTACAAAAAATAAGTACTGTATTCTTTTAGTCGGAGGTAGGCAATACAAACCATGGAGTGGAGCACAGCAGGAGAGGTGGCCCTGCAGGTATGTTAGGGTTGCCATTTCCCTCTCCGCCACTAGCGGGAGGTTTTAGGGGCAGAGCCTGAAAAGGGGAGGGTTTGGGGAGGGGAAGGACTCCAATGCCATAGAGCCCAGTTGCCAAAGCGGCCCTTTTCTCCAGGGGAACTGATCTCTATCGGCTGGAGGTCAGTTGCAATAGCAGGCGATCTCCAGCTAGTACCGGGAGGTTGGCAACCCTAATCCTTCACTTTCCCTTTGAGGATTTAGGAGTACTTAATCTGGGTCCAGCTGTGCTCCTGTGTTTGTTTTGCAGGGTCTTCCAAGGGCACTGGACACCAGGGAACATTGGGAACCCGGACGTCTAGCATGAGGTGGAACATCTTGCTGGTGATGGAAACAAAAGGCCGCCTGACAGAATATGCTGATTTCACCCCACAGGTGCAAAGCCATGCGCTTGGCTTGCCTGCTTTGTTTTGCTGATAGGGCTGTAAAGGGACAGGACATGAAATCCTTCCTCCTTTCCCTTTCCCACTAGAGCAACAGTCTCTCTACTGCTCCCTTGACTGCTGCAGGACTTCTTGTCCAAAGGATAAAAATGCATAGAAGAAGAAGAGTTGGTTATTATATACCGAATGTCTCTACCTTTTTAAAGGAGAATCAAGCCAACTTACAATCTCCTTCCCTTCCTCTCTCCACAACAGACACCTTCTGAGGTAGGTGGGCCTGAGAGAGTCATAAGAGAACTGTGACTAGCCCGTGGTCACCCAGCTGGCCTCATGTGGAGGAGGGGGGAAACCAACCCAGCTCACCAGATTAGAGTCCGCTGCTCATGCAGAGGAGTGGGGAATCAAACCTGGTTCTCCAGATCAGAGTCCACCGCTCTTAACCACTACACCACACTACACTGGCACATAGCTTTGCTAGAACCCATGAAGGGTAGCGGTCCAAGTGTCAGGCTGGGAGATTCAGGTTCAAATCCCCACACTGCCGTGACACCTTCTGGGTAGCCTTGAGCCAGTCACACTCTCTCATCCTAATAGGGATGCCAACCTCCAGGTGGTGGCTGGAGGTCTCCTGCGATTACAAGGCAGGATAATGCTGCTGCAGTCATTTTGTTTGTGGGCTTCCTGGAGGCACCTGGTTGGCCACTGTGTGAACAGACTGCTGGACGTGATGGGCCTCGGCCTGATCCAGCATGGCTCTTCTTATGTTCTTATGTTCTCATGACCTCCTGGTGACAGAGATCAGTTCACCTGAAGAAAACGGCTCTTTTGGAAGGCGGACTCTATGGCCTTATACCCCACTGAAGACCCACCCCTCACCAAATCCCACCCTCCTCAGGCTCCACCCACAAAACCTCCAGGTATTTCCCAACACAGGCAACCCTACATCCTAACCTACCTCACCCGGTTGTTGTGAGGACAAAATGAGAAAGGGAGACCCCTGTGTGCTGCCTTGAGCTCTATGGAGGATGAAACTGTACTATATAAAGATAATGCTTTTGATTGTCCAAAGCACTTCATACCTCCCTAACTGTCACAGTGACCATCTAAACTGGGTAGCCAACAAGCCTGGAGAAAAATATCCTGTCCCTCTTATAGAGGCTAATTAGTGGATCAGAGATACCCAGATGGGAAAATATTTGAAGACTGGTTTTGTATAAAAAAGTATTTCATTTACTCCAATAAATTCATCTGGTTCCTGTGGTTTGTTACGTCTTCTACAGTGTGAGTTAGCTATGACTGTGCAAATTATGGTCATAAGCCCCTGATGAAGGCTTTGTACCGAAACATGTTTCCTTTTATAGGTTCTTGTAGGTTATCCGGGCTGTGTGACTGTGGTCTTGGTATTTTCTTTCCTGACATTTGGCCAGCAGCTGTGGCAGGCATCTTCAGAGGAGTAACACTATGTTACTCCTCTGAAGATGCCTGCCACAGCTGCTGGTGAAACGTCAGGAAAGAAAATACCAAGATCACGGTCACACAGCCCGGATAACCTACAAGAACCTATGAACTCTGATCGTGAAAGCCTTTGACAATATGTTTCCTTTTATCTGGCAGAATGTGTTATTTTATTGTATGTTCACCATTGTTTCCTGTTTTGGATTGGTTTATATATTAAATTACTGGTGTTATGGAGAGGGGTGGGGTGTCAATGCCATAGAGCCCAGTTGCCAAAGTGGCCATTTTCTCCAGGGGAACTGATATCTATTGGCTGGAGATCAGTTGTAATAGCAGGAGATCTCCAGTCACCACCTGGAGGTTGGCAACTCTGTATAGAGTCCGCCCTACCAAGCAAGTCATTTTCTCCAGGGGAACTGATCTTGGTTGTGGGAGATCTCCAGGTACCACCTGGAGGTTGGCTACCCTACAACCAGGCAATTTACCTACATGGGAACAGTAATAAGACAATGAGCGCTTTATGGTTACATTCTAGAGGCCTAGAAACACTAAGCTGGGAGGCTTGTGCTTAATAACTGGCAATTCTTAGTCCCATTGTCTTAAGTGGCTGAAAAACCAATGCAGTCATTAAAATAATCAGAGCAAACTGTCATGCTCTTGTGGGCACAGAATCCCACTCTCCAATCCCAGGAAAGCATTTTTCTGTGCAGCCCTATATGCACGTTTTCCTTTTTCTAAGAACAGTCCAAGCATCGACTGATTAATGACCCCCTGGAAATTACCCAGGTTCCTCTTTCAAGGAAACACAGAGGAACAGCAAAGGTTACTTAATAGATTGGTTTAAGCGGTGGGGGGGTGTCCAGGGCCCAAGCGGGCCTTGCTTGCTAAAAGGGGCTGGTATGTTTTCTGATGGGGACTTTAATAGAAAATCTTTGGTTCGCTCAGGACCACTACAGTCTTGTTGCAATATGCATTACAGTTCCTGTGAACAGCTAGTGACGTATTCTGTTTACTTGTTAATTCACAAGCTTTCACCTATTTCTTAAATAAATAATATTAGGAATGCCAGCCTCCAGGTGGGACCCTGGGATCCGCAGGAATTACAGCTCATCTCCAGATTACAGAGATCAATTCCCCTGGAGAACATGGATGCTTTGGAGGGTGGACTCTGTGGCATTGTACCAAGAAGAAGAAGAGTTGGTTTTTATATGCTGCCTGTCTCTACCACTGAAGGAGAAAGAATCAAACTGGTTTACAATCACCTTCCCTTCCCCTCCCCACAACAGACACCCTGTGAGGTAGGTGGGGCTGAGAGAGCTCTAAGAGAACTGTGACTAGCCCAAGGTCGCCCAGCTGGCTTCATGTGTAGGAGTGGGGAAACCAACTCGGTTCACCAGATTAGAGTCCACTGCTCATGTGGAGGAGGGGGCAATCAAACCTGGTTCTCCTGATTAGAGTCCCCCGCTCTTAACCACTACACCACGCTGAGTAGGACCATTGTAGGCAGGGCTTGTTATTAGTGGTCCTATTTCAAATGAAAGGGTTTTCCACTGGATGACCAGGAGGACTGGTCTTTCCTTATATGTGCGTGTGTGTGTGCCATCAAGTCACAGTTGACTTATCACAACCCTGTAGGGTTTTCAAGGCAAGAGATGTTTCAGAGTTGGTTTGCCATTGCTTGCCTCTGCATAATGACCCTGGACTTCCTTGGAGGTCTCCTATTTAAATACTAGCCAAATACTGACCCTGCTTAGCTTCTGAGATCTGACAAGATCCGGCTAGCCTGGGGCGATTCAGGTCAAGGGCTTTCCTTAGGCCTTCACAATCTCCTTCTTCCCAGGAGGTGTGAGGAGGAAGATCACCTGGAGAAAATGGCCGCTTTAGCAACTGGACTCTATGGCATTGAAGTCCCTCCTCTCCCAAACCTAGGGTTGCCAGGTCCCTCTTCACCACTGGTGGGAGGTTTTTGGGACGGAGCCTAAGGAGGGCAGGGTTTGGGGAGGGGAGGTACTTCAATGCCATTGGGAGTCCAATTGCCAAAGCGGCCATTTTCTCCAGGTGAACTGATCTCTATCAGCTGGAGATCAGTTGTAATAGCAAGATATCTCCTGCCACCACCTGGAGGTTGGCAACCCTACCCAAACCCCACCTTCCTCAGGCTCCAGCCCCAAAACCTCCCACCATTGGTGAAGAGGGACCTGGAAACCCTAAGCAGCATACCAAGAGAAGAGGAAAGGGGAGAGAGGACTACTAAGCCCTGTTTCTCAAAACATTCTGTCTGAATGTCGGAAGTGAATTTTTTTTCCTTTCCCTTTTTCCTTCTGTACCCAACAAAAACATAATAAAAATTATTTAAAAAAAACAACAACATTCTGTCTGAATTAAGCCTCTCTCGCTCCTTCTGTCTGACTCTTCCTTCCTAAGGGGCAGCCGTGGGGAAAGACGATTCCCAGTCTGCACAACTTGAGAGGGGTGGGTACTTTACATTAAGCAGTCACAGCTAGAGAATAAACAGGTCCCACCATATTAGGATTAAAAGAGGGAAGAACATTTGCCTATTCCCTGCCTGGCTTTAACCCTCATCCCCAATGGCCAAGAGATGTTTTAAAAACCAACTGCAGACAGTCGAGAGAGCCATCCATAACAAAACCATTCGGAACAAAATAACTCCAGTCAGCCCTATCAGAGGTGAGGTTACACTGGAAAAGAAGCAGTTTATCTGAAAAAACAGCCCCTCCGGCAAGAGGATTGCGTTTCAGCAATTAATAGATGCCCTGAGGCTACCACCAGCCTGCTAGGATGGAGCCTCAACACGGATGCTTCTCACTCCCAGGGTTAAATTATACTAAAATTCATTCCTCATATAAGTATTATCTTTACAAAAAAATGTGTTTCCCCTCCTGCAGAGGGAAGTCCCAGGAAACACATTGCTCATTTTGGCCAGGAGCAAACTGGGGGGGGGGGGGGAAGTATTAAGTGGAAAGCGAGAATAATTCCCTATCTGTAAATTGACTGCAAATTGTAGTAAAACTACAATTCCCCCTCCCCACCTTGCAGTGATTCTGTATGAAGGGGAAAGGCCCCGTGCTGACGGCATCCAGACCTTTTCCATGTGCTTGCTCTATTTCTAGGGTTGGCAACCTCCAGGTGGGGCCTGGAGATCTCCTGGAATCACAGCTGATCTCCCGACAACAGAGATCTGTTCCCCTGGATAAAACATCTGCTTTGGAGGGTAGACTCCGTGGAATTATAAACACACATGGAAACACATGAAGCTGCCTTCTACTGAATCAGACCAGTGGTCCATTCAAGCCAGTATTTTCTACTCAGCCCTGCAGCGACTCTCCAGAGTCTCAGGCAGAGGTCTTTCACATCACCTACTTGCCTAGTCCTTTTAACTGGAGATGCCGGGGATTGAACCTGAGACCTTCTACATGCCAAGCAGATGCTCTACCACTGAGCCATGGCCCCTCCAGCATGGTGTAGTGGTTAAGAGCAGTGGCTTGGAGTGGTGGAGTCTGATCTGGAGAACCCGGTTTGATTCCCCACTCCTCCACATGAGTGGCGGAGGCTAATCTGGTGAACTGGGTTTGTTTCCCTGCTTCTCCACATGAAGCCAGCTGGGTGACCTTGGGCAAGTCACATTCTCTCAGCCTCACCTACCTCACAGGGCGTCTGTTGTGGGGAAAGGAAGGAAAGGTGATTGTAAGCCGGTTTGAGTCTCCCTTAAGTGGTAGAGAAAGTCGGCATATAAAAACCAACTCTTCTTCTTCCTCCTCCTTGCCGAGCTTCCTCCCCTCAACCCTCGCTGCCAAATCTCTAAGAATTTACCAAACCAGCTGGGAATGCTAAGGATAGCCCTAGTTTTGAGGTACCTCCTTCTGATAAATCACCGTCTGTAGGGGAAGGGAAGGTGATTGTAAGCCGCTTTGAGAATCCTTAAAGGTAGAGAAAAACGGGGTGTAAAAACCAACTCTTCTTCTTCGTCTTCACCAAAGCATCATTTCAGGAGACCATCACAGAGATTTGCTTGCAACTTACCATATGGCTTACTGTGCCTGTCCTTGACCACAGCAGCCATGAATGGAAGCAAGGGGATATATTTTATAGATTCTCTTTCTCATTTTATTCCCCCTAACAAAAGGTGGTCCAATAAAACCACACATATGGTCCAAGAAGTCTCTGAACAGCTGCTGACTGAATTGGGAGGATGTGGGGATCAAGTGTATCCTCTTTCAAAGGAGTAACCAGAACCCTGCACTGGAAGGAGATCCTAGCAACAACCAAGTTTCCGGAGCAGAATCAACACAGATCTTTTTTAATGTAACTCTCCCCACCACCACCACAGATTGTAAACAAGCTAGACAATGTTCATTGCCCAGGGAAGTACAGAAAAGAGGGCCAAAACTGCAAAGAAAGAAAGGGAAACAGCATGGGAAATCAACATTTCTGGAAATAAACATCTTCAGACATCAAAAAAAAAAAAAACCCTCCTAAAGATCCCCTCTATGCATCCTTTGGTAACAGTCATAAGGAACAATACAATCTGTTTCATCCTCCCCTTTCTATCTCACATATTCTATTAAAGAAACACCAGACCGCACATTTTGTTTTATAACAGCTGATAAGAAATGCTTGTAGCAACCAACCTCACTATTCATCTTTGGGACACTTCCCTGTGAACATTATAATAAGGATGGGATTCAGCTTGTCATGGATTACAAGATGTATGGACAGTAGATCCTAGTAAAAAGCTAGACTGATTGTAACTCTATAAAAAAGGAAGAGACACCGAAGACCACCTCTAAGTTCAAACTCAAGGGCAGGCTGGACAATCGGACAATCAACATGCTATTCTCAAGAGCATTTCTATCTCTGCCCAACTCACTGGGGAAGGGCTGTGGCTCAGTAGTAGAGCATCTGCTTGGCATGCAGAAGGTCCTAGGTTCAATCCCCGGCATCTCCAGTTAAAGGGACTAGGCAAGTAGGTGATGTGAAAGACCTCTGCCTGAGACCCTGGAGAGCTGCTGCTGGTCTGAGTAGACAATACTGACTTTGTTGGACCAAGGGTCTGATTCAGTATAAGGCAGCTTCATGCGTTCAGGTGTTTATTTTACCCCCTTAAATTTGCAACATCTCATTTTGCTACATAATTGAGAGTGAGAGAAAGAGCAAGAGAGAAAGAGATTGTGCAACCAGCACAGCTAACTTTGCTATAGTTCAGAGTGGCCCCCCATTTCTGACTGCGGAAGCATACTTTTTTCTGAACTAAAACTTGAGACACTCTTCCCTCTTACAGCTGAACAGATTTAGCTTTAAAATGTGTAAAAGAAAGCTCTGCGTGTGTGTTTTTAAAGTTGCAATAAATGCTTTAAAAACAATCTCAGGATTTTGTTGTTGTTGCTATTTTGCGATTTAATTTTGCATACCTCTTTCTCAACCAGACCCCCAATCCCTGGGCATTTGCCAGGAGAGGTCACTGCCGCTGCATAACTCGACTGGTGGGAGACTCCTGTGGTCGGAACCCAGAGCAAACAGCAGAAAGATTTCTGACTCCGAGATCATCTTTCTTGAGCGCGAGCAGACCACCTCCCTGGCATGCCGATTAGGGGTTCACCCCAAGCCCGTAAACAGTCCCCTAATTGTTCCAGGCAGCCAAATCTCTTAAGGAAGATCATCTGTCCTATCAGTCAGGAGGCAGAGACTTAAACTGTAAAACATACAGCCAGCCCGGAACTTTTCCAGAAGTGCTTGCTTGTCAATCGAAGCTCCTCGCCATCATCTGGCATTTGTCGAATGCTTTGATGCCAGAGAAAAAAGTGGCCGGCAAAAAAGCGCTGGGAAATCTTTCTTCCTGACTGACAGCTGGTGCTGCCAGGATTCATTACTGTGCGGGGGGGGGGGGGGGCACAGACCTTCTGGCAAAGCCGGCACAAGAGGGGGGAAATGGGGTACCACGGCCCACCTGTCAGCCATCATCCGGGGACCACAAAGAGAGCCGAGCGCGTCTTTGTTTTCATCCGCTGCGCTTAGATCTTTTCACAGCCGGTTCTTGGGTCGTTTATAATAGCCCCCAACTCCTTTGCTGGCCGGCATATTAAAAAATGTGTTTGAAGAATTAAATGTTTTGGCGGCGGCTGCTAAAATGCCACGGATCAGTGACTGAGGGCAAAGGCTCAGGTTCGGTCTCTGATGGTTCCAGTTAATAAACATTGAGTAGATGGACTGGGAAAGGCCTCAGCCTGAGGGTGAAGCTACACAAGATGTTGAGAGATCCATCCGGAGTTAGGTTTGCCAACTTCCAGATGGTGGCTACAGAGCTGCTATTACAACTGATCTCCAGCCGATAGACATCAGTTCACCTGGAGAAAATGGCCACTTTGGCAATTGGACTCTATGGCATTGAAGTCCCTTCCCTCTCCAAACCCAGCCCTTCTCAGGCTTCGCCCCAAAAACCTTCTGCCGGTGGCAAAGAGGGACCTGGCACCCCTAGTCTCACCCAGTTTTTGGCCCTTAAACCCTGGAGAGGGTCCAGGTGGGCTTATATCCCAATGCTACCCTCAAGTTAGGCTCGAGGTAGGGTTGCCCCGCACTGCCTGACAACTCACAGGAGAGCTGGGGGGGAAGGCAGTGTCCCAGGAGAAAAAAGAAAAAGAAAAATAAGGCCTTGTCTACTTATAGGAAGTTCTGATCAAGAGTTTCTGGCGATTCCTAGAGTTACCCTTGTTGCTTCAGGGTATCCCTAGGAATTGCCAGGAGCTCTATGGTTAGAAATGCCTGTAAGTACACAAGGCCTTATTTTTCTTTTTGATTTTTCTCCCTAGGAAAACCGCACACACATACCCTGGTTTGGCCCCAGTTTCTGCCCACTGGTGAGGAGGGCATTTGTGGGCAAAGGTGGAAATGATCTGCAGGTCTCCTGCCATAAGAGGGCAAGTGGGAACCCTAGCTCGAGGTAGAAAAAGCCCCTCTGCAAATTCTCCTCTAAATTATGTGAAAGTAGAATTCTGTGATGATGCCTTTGAGTATTCAGTAGCTATTCAAATACTTTCAGAAATTTAATGGGTTTGATCCTGCAGAGGACTTCTGCAGACGGAAGGGGTGTGATTTTTACCAATTTCCCCCCTCCTGCAGCAGATCACCAATTCCCCCTTCATGCTGTTCTGGGGGGGGGGGGCTACCCTGACCCACAAAAGCAGCAGGGGGGCATTTTGGGCTGTAGAAGAGGGGAGGCAAGGAAGTTACACCCCGTGGCCAGAAATCCTTCAACCAGTTGATACTTTTAGCAGGATCCAAGCTTATATCTGCATTTGGCATCTGATGGTGTTTGGTTTCATTTTTCACAAACATTTGACAGAGCTTAACAGCTGACATGCAATGGCATTTCATATCTGACAGTATTTTATTGCTAGCATTTAATATTTGCCCGTTTTTGACAGCTGACTCGCCATGGTATTTTGTACTTGTTGGTATTTTATAGTCGGCTTGCATTGCCATTTACTGTCACTGATAGCTGACTTGCTATGTATCCAGCGCTTGATAATTAACAAGCAATGCCTTTCAGTAGCTACTGATTCCATGGAGGGAGGGGACGATGACTCCCAAATAGGGGGCCAGGACAGGTGAAACAGAGACCATGTGCAAGTTGATTAAAAATGTCAGGCTAACCCAAAACAACTCATTTGGGGGAAACTTTTTCCACAGTGCTAAAAGACCATCCCGTTCCTTATGGGTGGCATTTCAACACCTGTTGCAAAAAAAGTTGGCCTTTTTGTTTCAAGCAGTCTCCTCTGCCTTTTCGTCTTCTGATGATTGTTTTGACATCCTCGTGTCAGGTTGTGATGTCCTTTTCTCTACATAAATCTCTGAAATGAGAGGACCAAACAAATGTGTGAGTTGGAAAAGGAGCGGTAACCCTAGGTTTGCCAATCTCCAGATGAAGCCTGGAGATCTCCTGGAATTACAACTGATCTCCAGCTAGGGTTGCCAGGTCCCTCTTCGCCACCGGCAGGAGGTTTTTGGGGCAAAGCCTGAGGAGGGCAGGGTATGGGGAGGGGAGAGACTTTAATGCCATAGAGTCCAATTGCCAAAGGGGCCATTTTCTCCAGGTGAACTGATCTCTATCGGCTAGAGATAAGTTGTAATAGCAGGAGATCTCCAGCTAGTACCTGGAGGTTGGCAACTTTAACTCCAGCTAACAGAAATCAGTTCCCCTGAAGGGAAGATGGACTCTATGGCATCATACCACACTGAGGTTCACTCCTCCACAAACTCCACCCTCCCCAAGCTCCACCCCCAAATCTTCAGGAATTTTCCACCTGGAGTTGGTAACCCTAACCTGGAAATTGCCCCTTCACCCCCAATAGGGCATCATTCAAACAGATCGGTAACAAGCAAACATTCCCACAATCTATCTTTGGGGAGAAGTTTCTGAGATAGATACTTTTGACCTAACAACCAAAACTGGTGACTAGTTTGGCAAAGCCATAGCTTCAATGGCTCCATTTGGACTCATCTCCCTATGCAGCATCTTGCCATACAGGTGGAGTCCCCCCGCCCCATGCCACTGTATGTTTTTTCCAGAGAAGATCTGAAGTGGAGGAAATGCCTAATTCACATGGCGGGCTGCTTCACATGTGGAGGCAATCACCATATGTACCAACTCCATTTGCAGCCCAAATTGTGGTGGAGATGGATGCGTGTTGTAGTGTCTCACAACTCACAAATGAAAGAGGGCCTCACTGAAAACACCCTAAACTCAGCTGCCCTGGACCATGAAAAAGCACCTGGCAAGTTGATGGCAAAATTGTGGGAAATCGCATGTTGCACTATTTGGAGGTAGAGGAAAGTGCTGTCAAGTGGCAGCTGACTTATGGTGACCCTGTAGGGTTTTCAAGGCAAGAGACGAACAGAGGTGGTTTTGCCACTACCTGCCTCTGTGTAGTAGCCCTGGACTTCCTTGGCGGTCTCCCATCCAAGTACTAACCAGGGCTGACCCTGCTTTCAACTGGAAATGTCATGAAAGGGGTTTCAGTGTAATGTAGGATCACATCCAGCATGGTGTAGTGAGTGTTGTACTAAGAGCTAGACTAGGATCTGAACACATGAACACCTGATCACATGAAGCCGCCTTATACTGAATCAGACCCTTGGTCCATCAAAGTCAGTGTTGTCTACTCAGACCAGCAGCGGCTCTCCAGGGTCTCAGGCAGAGATCGTTCACATCACCTACTTGCCTAGTCCCTTTAACTGGAGATGCCAGGGATTGAACCTGGGGCCTTCTGCATGCCAAGCAGATGCTCTACCACTGAGCCACAACTCCTCCCGTCATTATTGACTAGGGTTGCCAACCTCCAGGTACTTCAATAACAAACAGCACGATAGGCTCACTGTCAAGAAGTTGAGGTCCCTCAACTTCATGGGTTTCATGATTTCTTTGGTTCAGGCCTGGAGGCCTATGAGTTTTGTGCTATTGGGATGTTAGAACAGTAAAATAGTTCCATTTTGAAACCTGCTTCTGGGGAAGGAATAAGATAGGCATCCAGCTGCTACTCATTAAAGTCTCCTCTCCCCTTTTTGGAATGCAAGGCCGTGCATTGTCAAGGTAACTAATCGGTCAGCCACTATCTTAATGTTTGTGACGACATTCAGGTGCAGGGAGTTCTGCAGGCTTCACCATCTGAATGGGTCAATTAGTGAGTCAGCATTCTGACCAAGCGATTAATTAACAGCTAATTACTTTCGTTTTCTCAATTGGCCTCTATGAGCTCATGTCATTGAGAAAACGAATATAAGGACAGACCAGTCCTGAGCAAATCCTGCACGCTTTGGGGTACAGCAGGAGAGCTGTGCTGGCAGCATCAGAACCCATTTGATTTTGGCCCTTGAGGGGGAAACTCTGGTCAAGCTGACCTTTTGGAGAAACCTTTGGACAACCTTTTGAAACTCTTGTATGCTGAAAGAACTCTTGAAACTGGTAACTATTGGAACATTGCTTTTGAAAAAGTCTTGACAATTTTGTGAACTTTGGAAAACTGAAATATTGTATGAGTTAGTTATGCTAAATCATTTTGTTATTTTCTTGCTTAACACTTCATGACTTTTCTTTCCTGTAACCAGCATAAATCTTATAAAATAAATCATTAGCCTTTTAATTGGCTTTGTCTATGATTGGGATTCCAAGCCTAAATCTAAGTGCCTTGTGTGTGCGTGTTTGAAACCACCTACCAAAAACCTAAGACAGTTTTGGGAAGTGTGAACAGTCCTGGCTAGGTCTCAGCCTGGCAGGAAAAGTGTCACACTGAATTTGAAGCTTGGCAGGGGTTACTCTGGACCCTTGCCTGGAGGCTTAACTGTTGGTCCAGAGTTGGTGGCAGCTACTCATTGGACTTGGGGCGAAAGCCTGGAGTTTAATGTTTTGTTTTTTGGGAAACCTTTGACCAAACCAAAGCAGCCCAACTGGTGGAAGCCGGTTGGAGCTCTTTGACACTCGCTATAAATGATACAAATAAATGCAAATTATGGATGGACCACAAACTGAACATGAGTCAACAGTGTGATAAGGCAGCTAAGAAGGCCAATGCAATTCTGGGCTGCATCAATAGGAGTATTGTGTCTAGATCAAAGGAAGTAATACTACCACTGTATTCTGCATAGGTCAGACCTCACTTGGAATACTGTGTCCAGTTTTGGGCTCCACAGTTTAAGAAGGATGTTGACAAATTGGAGCATGTCCAGAGGAGGGCAACCAGAATGGTCAAAGGTCTGGAATCCATGCCCTATGAGGAGAGACTTAGGGAGTTGGGTTTGTTTAGTTTGGAGAAGAGTTGAGGGGAGACATGAAAGCCATGTTTAAATATTTGAAGGGATGTCATGTTGATGAGGGAACTAGCTTGTTCTCTGTTGCTTCAGAGACTAGGGCACGGAGTAATGGATTTAAACTAAGAGAAAAGCAATTCCACCTAAACATTAGGAAGAACTTCCTGACGGTGAGGGCTGTTCGACGGTGGATTGCGCTGCCTCTGAGGGTGGTGGAGTCCCCATCTTTGGAGGTCTTTAAGCAGAGGCTGGATGGCCATCTGTTGGGAGTGCTTTGATTGTGGGATCCTGCATGGTGGGGGGAGGGTTGGGGTCACTGGGGACGGGGGGGGAGGTAGTTGTTAATTTCCTGCATTGGGCAGGAGGTTGGACTAGATGACCCTGGTGGTCCCTTCCAACTCTATGATTCTAAATTCATCAACCGTGTTGATGTAATTTTATCAAGTGTAATTTTATCAAATGTTCAAAAAAAATTGTCCAAAGTATGAAACTGGAATGCCTAACTAGTCTAACCTAAAAAATCCTGTGCCTATTTTTTTGACATCATGAACAGAAAATGGTTGATAACAGCTCAATCTGACATGCATAACATAAAGGCTGACAAATAAATATAAACAGTCAATAAGGTAGTATCCCGTATATCAGCAACCAACCAGTGAATGTAATGTCTGGGATAAATCTTCAAAGATGCATGAGCTTAAACGTCATAATCTCCAGGGCTGGAGATTACCTCCAGGTACTAGCTGCTTTGGCCATTGGACTCTATGGCATTGAAGTCCCTCCCCTCCATAAACCCTCCCCTCCTCAGTTTCTGCCCCAAAAACCTCTTGCCGGTGGAGAAGAGGGACCTGGCAACCCTATTAATTTTAGCTTATTTAACTGGTCAGGCGATCTTTCTGAAGAGTACTTTCTATAAAAGTGAAAATAAAAATGTCTTTTTACCCTGTATTCATATCATCTACATTTGCAAAATGAATCTCACACAGTAGGTACTGCCATTTGCAACCACATAGTTTGCTTTTTTCTGTTAAGCAATTATACAATATTGTGTGCAAGAAGTGGCAATAAACCAGGAGGAGAACCTAATACTCTTCCCCGTTTTACATAAATTGCTGTAAAGCAAAAAAAAAAAAAAAATAGCCCATTAAAGTGCTGAAAAAATATTTAATGGAAAACCAACAGGCCATTAGTCTTATATAATATTTGCAGTGATGGGGGGGGGGGTAGGGAGGGAGTTGCTTTTAACTCCTTATTTGCCAAGACTAGAGTATGGATGGGAGAGAGGTCAGAAGCCAATCCTAGTGACATGTTAAGAGATCTTGTTGTGTACTAGTGTTGGAAGGGGTCTTATAAGACCCAACTGTATATGTATCTCAGCACATAGTTGCTTATTCAAGAATCTGCTCTTCATTATGTACAAAAGAAGGTGAAAGAGAATCCATTCTGTGTAGCATCTGCAGTGGAAAAGAGCAAGAGTCCATAAAGACTAGCAAAATTTCTCACACGGTATATGAGCTTTTGTGAGCCACAGCTCACTTCTTCAGATAATGTGTAGCATTTGTTTCAAGTGTTCCTCTGTCCGAGCACTTGAGAAATACCCAGTTCTCTAAGATAAAAAGAGGAAGAATGTTTTTGTCCAAACCTCAAACATTAAAGCATTTTGTGAATGCTTTCCACAAACAAATGCAACAAGAACCCATGTTTCGCATGATCAGCAACTGAAAATTAGTAATTTACCAGATTTCCCCCAACAAAATAGAGAATGTTTTGCATAAATAAATCACACTCTGTATACATGTAAATGTAAACTAATGTGGTGTTGTAGTAAGATTGTCAGAGCAGGGTAATCTACATGTCCAGGGTAATGCCGAATGCCACTTTGGGGTCAGGAAGGCATTTTTCCCCAAGCCAGATTGACCAGGGATCACTAGAGGTCTTTAGAGTTCCTCTGGGCATAGAGCAGTGGACTCTGATCTGGAGAACTGGGTTTGATTCCCCACTCCTCCACATCAGCTGTGGATGCCAATCTGGAAAACCTGGTTGGTTTCCCCACTCCTAAACATGCAGCCAGCTGGGTGACCTTGGGTGGGGATAGTCACAGCTCTCTTAGAGCTCTCTCAGCCCCGCCTACCTCCCAGGGTGTCTGTTGTGGGGAGGAGAAGGGAAGGTGATTGTAAGCTGGTTTGATTCTCCCTTAAGTGGTAGAGAAAGTCGGCAGATAAAAACCAACTCTTCTTCTTCTTCAATTTTGGGCAATTTCCCCTCCTTACTTCAGGCACCGTCCCACATGGTTTTTGTCCATGCAGATGTTCTGATCCCCAGCATTGTCCATTTTGGTGGTCAAAGGGTCTCCCTTCCTCCCTTTTTTACCAGTGGAAAAATTGGTAGGATTGAGGAATGTGTTCGAGTGTGTGAAGTGCCGTCAAGCTGCTTCCAGTTTATGGTGGCCCTATGAATCAGTTTTCTCCAAAACGTCCTATCATTAACAGCCTTGCTCAATTCCTGCAAACTGGCTTCCTTTATTGAGTTAATCCATCTCATGTTGGGTCTTCCTCTTTTCCGGCGGTCTTAAACTTTTCCTAGAGTTATTGTCTTTTTCAACGAGTCTTCTCATTAAGTGACCAAAGAACAATAGTTTCGTCATTTTAGCTTCTAGGGCAGCGTTCCTCAACCTTTTTACTCTTGTGGAACCCTTGAAATATTCATGTATAAGGGAACCCCTACATATGATTACATATGATTTGCGTATGATTACCCTATTTATCACTATTTCTTGCAGAACCCCTAGCGATTTCTCGCGGAACCCTGTTCTCGCGGAACCCTGTTCTCGCGGAACCCTGTTCTCGCGGAACACAGTTCCAGGGAGACAAAAAAATATTTCCTTGGACTTGGATTTCCTGGACTTCATCTCTGAAGGTCTAAAGTCACTGTAAAGGGGCCATTTGTTTTCATGGGATAAATCCTCAAGCATGTATTGAACAGCTGTTGAAAGCATGAATTTTTCCTTGGCCCATGGGCGTAATGATACATTTATTCATTCGAGTTCCACTTCTGTAGTTTTGTATTGGGAAAGTTAGGAGCTTATTAAAAATTACCTTCACACAGTTGTCCCTCCTGTACCATGAAGCCTATGTCTCCAAGGAAAGGCGATGTTTTCATCTGCAGCACTGACTCCTGGATCTGCTTCAATTCTATTCAGCCTCTGCACTGGGCTCACAGCCAGCACAGTGGGGTTGGGGCGTAGCACGGGGCCTGTCAACTCAGCGACATTTGCCAGGACTGTATCTGGAAAACAGCAGCCCTTCCGTCTGCCGGAAGTGTGTGTCAGAGCTACAAGGTCTGCTGGTCACTCCGTAGCACGTAAGGATATTTTGAACCTTCCTATGTAAAACGGCACCCTGGCAGTGCAATCCTAAACAGAGTAATACACCCTCCTCAGGCTCACACCCTTTTCACTCCACTTGAACACATGAAGCGGCCTTATTCTGAATCAGACCCTTGGTCCATCAAAGTCAGGACTGTCTACTCAGACTGGCCACGGCTCACCAGGGTCTCAGGCGGGGGTCTTTCACATCACCTACTCACCTAGTTCCAGCGTGGTGCAGTGGTTAAGAGCAGTGGTTTAAAGTCAAACAGGAGGAGACAGTTTAACCCTTCCTCTTCCCCTGCAGTTTTTCCTCTCAAAACTTCAGCTGGATCATACCCTTACTTAGACCCCTGCCCCCAGTCACTGTTATGAGTCCCAGAAGGCAAAAATGCTGGGTAGATAACAGTAAATTATCTGGAGAGCCAGCGGGGTGTAGTGGTTAAGAGCGACATACTCTAATCTGGAGAACCTGGTTTGATTCCCCACTCTTCCACATGAGCAGCAGAGGCTAATCTGGTGAACTGGATTTGTTTCCCCACTCCTGCACACAAAGCCAGCTGGGTGACCTTGGGCTAGTCACACTCAGCCCCACCTACCTCATAGGGTGTCTGTTGTGGGGAGTGGGAGGGAAGGTGATTGTAAGGCGGTTTGATTCTTCCTCAAGTGGTAGAGAAAGTCGGCATATAAAAACCAACCCTTCTTGTTCTTCTTAACTGGAGATGCCGGGGATTGAACCTAGGACCTTCTGCATGCCAAGCAGATGCTCTACCACTGAGCCACAGCCCCTTCCCGCTTAGGTTAATGGGATTTCTCTTTCTCTCTTTCTCTCTTATTAGGACTGCACGGTGGGTATGTTTTGTTTTGTTTGCAGAAAAGAAATACAGTGATGGCATGCTCTTGTTAGAATGCCAGCTAAAATCAACTCATCAATTCCAGTCCGGTTTCTCCTGCTTCCTCCGCCTTTGCCATCTGGGGGCAGGGCTGGGCGAACGTTGCCTTTTAAAAAATAACCTTTTGTCTTTGGTTTTGGTATCGATCTGTTATGTTACGCTGGGTTTTTCTTTTATGTTGCTTGCTAAAACAGTAATAAAAAAAGTACGGTGGTGGGGAAGACTCATAATTCTTCAAGCAAGCAAGAGCAGAGATCTGTAACCTGTATAAAATCTGCAGGCTAAGCAAATCTGTATGCTTTACGAAAGTGGGAAGCCAACATACATGAAGTCAGAACAGTGGGGCTCAGCATTGTCCATAGAGTATTGTAAGAACATAAGAACAGCCCTGCTGGACCAGTCCAAGGCCCATCAAGTCCAGCAGTCTGTTCACCCAGTGGCCAACCAGGGGCCTCTAGGAAGCCCACAAACAACATGACTGCAGCCGCATTGTCCTTCCTGTGTTCCACAGCACCTAATATAATAGGCATGCTCCTCTGATCCTGGAGATAATAGGTATGCATCATGACTAGTATCCATTTTAACTAGTAGCCATGAATACCCATCTCCTCCATGAACATGCCCACTCCCCTCTTAAAGCCTTCCAAGTTGGCAGCCATCACCACCTCCTGGGGCAGGGAGTTCCACAATTTAACTATGCGTTGTGTGAAGAAATACTTCCTTTTATCTGTTTTGAATCTCTCAGCCTCCAGCTTCAGCAGGTGACCTCGTGTTCTAGTATTATGAGAGAGGGAGAAAAGCTTCTCCCTGTCCACTCTCTCCAAACCATGCATAATTTTATCAACCTCTATCATGTCTCCCCTCAGCCACCTTCTTTCCAAACTAAACAGCCCTAAGCGTTTTAACCCCATAGGGCAGTCTAATCCCCTAATCATTTTGGTTGCTCTTTTCTGCACCTTCTCAAGCTCTGTAATATCCTTTTTTAGGTGTGGTGACCAGAACTGTACACAGTATTCCAAGTGTGGTCTCACCATAGATTTGTACAAGGGCATTGTCTACTGTGACCGGAAGCAGGTCTCCAGGGAGGATCTCTCTTTCTCTTTCCTTCTCTCTCTCTCTCACACACACACACATAGGTGCCTTGTTCTGAATCAGAAACAAAATCAAACAAGTCAGTGTTGTGCAAACTAGCAAGTTCCCAAAACAACGCTAGGCTATAAAGTCTTACGAGCTATATTCACAAGGGATGACAATCAGTGTGACAAGAAAGCAAATGACATATAATATGCAGATAAGTGAGCGCAATAGCACAAAAGCCCGATGCCCAACGAAGGTGAAAGCAAGCTCGAGAGTTCAACAGGTAAGTCCGCCCTTCTCAAGCTCCGCCCCAAAAACCTCCTGCCGGTGGTGAAGAAGGACCTGGCAACCCTACTCCCAAAGCTCTGCAGTCTACAGACTGTCTACGTATTGCACTACGTATACACTACGTATTTTGGCAGATGATGAGAGGGAGGGCATCTTGGCCATCTTCTGGTCACTAGGGGTGTGGAGGGGGGAGGTAGTTGTGAATTTTCTGCATTGTGCAGGGGGTTGGACTTGATGGCCCTGGTGGTCCCTTCCAACTCTATGATTCTATTCTATGATTCTATGCATTTTGCTAAGCAAAATAATGTTCAAAGAATCACATAGAGAACATCGCTAAGTGCTTCCTGAACTCTATGATTCTTCGATTTTTTTTTGGGTTGCTATTACTAAGTGTCACCACTGCTTGGCCATCACTTTCCCATTCCCACTGACCTTTAAACTGTATCCAGGAGAGAGTCTTTCCATGCAGAAATTCACTGACATTTAAATAGCCCCATAAAACAACTTTGGACCACAGTGTTGCGACGGCAACATACCTTCAGAGACCTGCTATGGCGGGGGAGCTACACTCAAAAGGAGGACTAGAAATGAACTGCCAAATGTATTGTCTCTCCTAATACTTTACAAATAAGCTCTTCAGTATTTGCAGCACCTGTTATATAGAGCCAGGCTGCGGGAGCCCCAGCTATCTAGTCCAGCCACCAGTATTGCCCTCTGTGACTTAGGGTTGCCAGGTGCCCGCTGGTGGTGGGCAAACCCCAGGCAATTTACCCCTCTACCCACCGACCACCTGAGGGTCGGCGGGCAAGTGTGCACGAGCATGTCAGTTCCGCCTAGCGAGGGGACTTATACTTCTTAGTTTGAGTGGTAAAGGGCCGCTACTCAAACTAAGAGGTATAAGGCCCCTTGCGAGGCGGCACTTCCAGCTCTAAACCGGAAGTGATGCGTGTGGATCGGCACACGCACGCACACGCACACTTTCTCGCAAAAGCCTCCCACCGGAGGAGAAGAGGGACCTGGCAACCCTACTGTGATTGCCCCCCAACAGTTCCTGAATTCAAGAAAAAGAAGAAGAGTTGGTTTTTATATGCCGACTTTCTGTACCATTTAAGGGAGAATCAATCCGGCTTACAATCACCTTCCCTTCCCCTCCCCACAACAGACACCCTATGAGGTGGGTGGGGCTGAGAGAGCTGTAAGAGAGCTGTGACTAGCCCAAAGTCATGTGGAGGAGTGAGGAAACCAACCCGGTTCACCAGATTAGAGTCCACCACTCATGTGGAGGAGTGGGGAATCAAACCTGGAGGCTTCATCTCCAGATTAGAGTCCACCAGTCTAAAGCGCTACACCACGTTGGCTCTCAAAAGTTCCACTTCTGATGTAACAGAAAACTGTGAGAAGGAGGAAGCGTGAGCCATTTCTGCTTTTCCTCCCCTTTATACCTCTGAATTCCCCAAATCCACTCTCCACCTCTGCTGTACCCCAGAGCCTTTAAGACTCCCTGATACTTTTTGGGGGACACAAGAAGACTGACCCAAATCCACCATTATAATATTTTAAAAAGAAAGCCTGATGTCGAAAGCTGCTGAACCACAGTATGCTCAAAGATGGCACAACTCTCTCTCATAGGTTTTAAGCTTAGGGGCTTATATAGGGTTTCCAGGTCCCTCTTTGCCACCGGTGGGAGGTTTTTGGGGTGGAGCCTGAAGAAGAGTTGGTTTTTATATGCCGACTTTATCTACCACTTAAGGGAGACTCAAACCGGCTTACAAACACCTTCCCTTCCCCTCCCCACAACAGACACCCTGTGAGGTAGGTGGGGCTGAGAGAGCTGTGACTAGCCCAAGGTCACCCAGCTGGCTTCGTGTGTAGGAGCGGGGAAACAAATCCAGTTCACCAGATTAGTGTCCACCACTCATGTGGAGGAGTGGGGAATCAAACCCGGTTCTCCAGATCAGACTCCACTGCTCCAAACCACTGCTCTCAACTACTACACCATGCTGAGGAGGGCGGTGTTTGGGGAGGGGAAGAGATTTCAATGCACTAGCAGGACATCTCCAGCTAGTACCTGGAGGTTGGCAACCCTATGCTTCGATTCTCCTCCGACAATTTGCCAGAACAAAATAATTCAGGAGAATTTCCACACAGGCGTCTATCTCTTTCCTACAGATACAGCAGAAGAGAAAAGCGGTTCTGATAATTAAGATCAATCCTACTGCCTGCGCGGAAAGGTTAATGAAAGGCTCAGGGTGCCAGCCAAGAGAGGTTTAATACAGTGCCTTGATGCCGGATTTCCATCAAAGGAATAATTACGCGCCTGTTGCGATTCATTTGCAATTTCGCATCGCCAAGTGACTCCCTTTTGAGATCACCAACCACATCTGTACAGATGTGCCTCGGAGCTTTGGGGAGCAGGCTCGTGCTGCTGCTGAGTTGCTTTAGAGGAGTGGCGGTGGCTCAGCGGTAGGGCATCTGCTTGGCATGCAGAAGGTCCCAGGTTCAATCCCCGGCATCTCCAGTTAAAAGGACCAGGCAGTAGGTGATGTGAAAAAAAACCGCATGAGATCCTGGAGAGCCCCTGCCAGTCTGAGTAGACAATATGGACTTTGATAGACCAATGGTCTCATCCAGTATAAGGCAGCTTCATGTTTCATGTTAATGTTTCATGTTGTGTTCCAGTTTTCTCCCACCTTCTTCGACTGCAAGGCTTTGCCAAGGTTTCTTCGGTGCCAACAAAGATTTAGTGCTACTCAAAGATGAAAGGGAGTGATCTTTTTACTTCCCCCCTAAATGCCACCCACCTTGCCTTATATTGGGATTCTTTTTCATTCCTACAGGTCTTTTACTCTGCCAAAACGCTTTACAGTAACAGCTTTCAAACTGCACACTGGGGGATTCTGAGGATCCTCACCCGCTTACAAGAGGTTCTTTGGTGAATTCCTCTGTTGAAAATGCTGGTCTTAACCTTTCAATCTCTAAAGAGCTTGGGATCAGCGCACTTGTCTTCTAGCTACAGCTTGTATTACGAGACCATCCGTGCTTTGAGATCGGCTAACACTGCTACATTCTGAATAATGCCAGGACTAACACTAGCCATGGCATTTCCTGCCCTGTGAGGTTTGCCATGTTTCCTTGCTCCGGTTCGTGCATTTATCGGCTGGAAAATTAATTGAGTCTAAAGAACACAAGAGATGTATTTGTATGTGTGAACTCGGCACAAATGGGCATGAAATACAAATTTGCAGGAGCATGAAATATGGATTTGGTTGGATCCTGATGAGGATTTTTGCAAAGGGGGCGTGATTGTTGTCAATTCACCCCTCCCACAAGACAAATCAGTGGGTTATAGATCAAATCAAGACTGAACTGACCCTAGAAGCTAAAATGACTAAACTGAGGCTGTCGTATTTTGGTCACATTATGAGAAGACAAAAGTCACTAGAAAAGACAGTAATGCTAGGAAAAGTTGAGGGCAGCAGAAAAAGAGGAAGACCCAACAAGAGATGGATGGATTGACTCAATAAAGGAAGCCCCGGCCCTCAATTTGCAAGATCTGAGCAAGGCTGTCAAATACAGGACATTTTGGAGGACACTGATTCATAGGGTCACCATGAGTCAGAAGTGACTTGACAGCACTTAACAGACACACACACTTAAGACAGGCCTCCAGTTTCCGTCTAGACATTAGGAAGAATTTTCTAACAGTCAGAGCGGTTCCTCAGTGGAACAGGCTTCCTCGGGAGGTGGTGAGCTCTCCTTCCCTGGAGGCTTTTAAGAAGAGGCAAGATGGCCATCTGTCAGCAATGCTGATTCTATGACCTTTCATGGGAGGGAGGGCATCTTGGCCATCTTCTGGGCATGGAGTAGGGGTCACTGGGGGTTTGTGGGGAGAGGTAGTTGTGAAATTCCTGCATTGTGCAGGTGGTTGGACTAGATGACCCTGGTGGTCCCTTCCAACTCTATGGTTCTATGAATTTGCCCCTGATACTGTTCTGGGGGGGAGCAGCATTTTGTGGAGATCAACAGCTGGTGACAAGGAAGTTCCATTCCATGAATGGAAGCGTCTTCCAAGTGTCATCTGTTAATCAATGTTATTGTCAGGATGCAACCCACGAGTCTGACCCTTTCTCTGGAATCAACATTATTGGTACATTCAGAATGACACTTTATGTAGAATTCAAGGCATGAAACAGTTGCACTCCAATGCTTCCCCTGTCATCCTCCCGTTGTTGTTTTTTTAAATGTGGTTTGTGGGGATTTTTTTCTGATTTTTTTAAACACACAGCCTGTCATCAAGGACAGGCAAGGGTATTGGTAGGGTTGCCAACCTCCATGTACTAGCTGGAGATCTCCTGCTATTACAACTGATCTCCAGCTGACAGAGATCAGTTCACCTGGAGAAAATGGCCACTTTGGCAATTGGACTGTGTGACATTGAAGTCCCTCCCCTCCCAAACCCACCCTCCTCAGGCTCTGCCCCCAAAACCTCCCACTGATGGTGGAAAGGGACCTGGCAACCCTAGGTATTGGTGTCGGTAAGTAGAGGAGCAATTGGAGCCCGCCAATTTCCTCATTCCTCCAACACATACATGAACAATTATTCCCCCCCACAAAAGTATTATTGTAGGGAAATGTGGAGCATCCAGAAGAGCAGGCAGAACAAGGCAGATAAATATTACAGAGAGAAGGGCCAGTTCAAGGTTTGGGGGCCCCTGGGCACAGAGTGCCAAGAGTTCCCCTCTGCCCGCCACTAGCCCCCTGCTCACACCTCCTCCCTCCCACATGCCCCCCACTGCCTCTGCATCCTCCCGCCACCTGCAGTCACAGCCACCTTCACTGCCTGCACTTGTAACTGAGTGGGTAGGGGAAGGGCACACAGGCAGGTGGGCAGGGGAGATGCATCCCTATTCTCTCCAGGATCAGAGGAGCATGCCTATTATATTAGGTGCTGTGGAACACAGGCAGGACGATGGTGCTGAAGTCGTCCTGTTTGTGGGCTTCCTAGAGGCATCTGGTCGGGCCACTGCGTGAACAGACTGCTGGACTTGATGGACCCTGGTCTGATCCAGCATGGCCTTTCTTACATTCTTATGTAGGTGTGTGGGCAGGGAGCTGATGGCAGAGGGCCCCGCTAGAAACCCTATGCCCTGGTAGCTGCCCCACCTCAGGGTATGCTGACGCCGGCTTTTCCAGAGAGGAGCAGGTCAAGGGCTGCCTGATTTTTACCTCTCTCCTCTGCAGCCTCAGATGCCCACCCTCACCTGGGCCAGGACAGAAACCCCAATCATGCTCCTCTTTTTGCCCCCCTTGTTCATTTGCTCTCCACATCTGGATAGAAAAGCAGCCACTGGAGGTAAAGATTCACATCAGTACTCTCTGTATGTGTTATCAGAAAGCAGCACAAGCATCCCCCCACCCAAAAACACACTCACAAAAGGTCCAAGAGTTCAGTCAGAGCTCAAAGCAGTCAGACTGCTGCTTCTGCGGAAGGATAGCTCTGCCCACTTTTGAGCTCTGAATATTGAAATGGCTGCTGACTCTCCCTGCCACATGCCGGGACTACAAAAATTACAAAAGTGTCATTCTGCGCAAAAAAAAAAAGAAGTTGTGATGAAAGCCCCCCCCCCCTTCGTCACAGAAAGGATGTGGGGAAATATCCTTTGGGGGGGGGTTGGGGGGTGAGTGGGAGGAAGGGTACGTTTCAGCTGCCACCACCATTGATCAGTGCAGCGGGAAGAAGGGCAGTGCAAGCGCATGCCCGCGAAAGGCACCTGGCCGCTTTCCGAAAAGTTCCACGTAGAGCTTTTCCTGGAACTAATGAATTAATTATACCTAATTAAATGGCCAATTACACTAAGGTGCAAGAGGAAGCATGCGCTCGTAAGGCTGCTTTTTGGCCCTCTGCTTGCAAACGCTTGCAAGTTCCATTTCCGCTACAGCACAAGAGAGTAAAAGAGGGATTCCTTAAAATGAATGGGGGGGGGGGTGTCCCCGAGACTGCTTGAAATGGACCAGAAGGGCAAAGACATGGGCAGTCTGAAACTGACCAGGAAGTGATTGATTATGAGATCAATACTGACACTTGGGAAAGGTTTGGTACTATTGCACTTAATGGGCCTTAAAAAGGTAAAGGTGCAAGCACCGGGTCATTCCTGACCCATGGGGTGATGTCACATCCCAACATTTACTAGGCAGACTCTGTTTACGGGGTGGTTTGCCAGTCATCTACACTTTACCCCCCGCAAGCTGGGTACTCATTTCACCGACCTTGCAAGGATGGAAGGCTAAGTCAACCTTGAGCCGGCTACCTGAAACCAACTTCCGTTGAGATCGAACTCAGGTCGTGAGCAGAGCTTTTGACTGCAGTGCTGCAGCTTACCACTCTGCGCCACGGGGCTCTGGAGGTACTTACAATGGAGGTACAATGGGCCTTACAGTGTCGCAAAGAGGTTGGCACTGTTGCATAGTGGTTAGAGTGTCGGAGTAAGATCTGAGAAGCCCAGGTTCGATTCCCCACTTTGCCACAGAAGCTCGTGGCAGTCACCCTCCCTCAGCCTCACCGTCCACGCAGGGTTTTTGTTGTGAGGATAAAATGCAGAAAGGACAAATGGAGTTGTAAGTCAATTAGGGTTCCTAACTAGGGAGAAAAAAATGGATTATTTTTGAGCCTGTATGCACATTTGGAATTCTGACCCAGCGTGATGGGCACATCAACAAAAGGGCTGCCACAGGAGGCAGAGCCAGCCACACAATGATTGCCACAGCTTAACTTCAATAACACAGTGTAGATCCTTGTGTTGTGGTGGCAGCTGCTGCCAAAGCAACATTTTAAAAAATCAGCCAATCAAATCTCCAATAGTCAAGCAGAAGTCTTGCTGGGCAAAAGCCTACCTGGCCCTGCTCACTTCCTTAAAAAAAACTTGGTGGGTGCCAGAAGGTGTTGGCGGGTGCCATGGCGCCCACAGGCACCACGTTAGGGACTCCAGCTTTAAAGCATCCTAAGCGTACAATTAAACTCTGCCCTGTAAATCCTCTGGCTTCTCCCTCCTCTGCCTTCCTACCCCGCTTCTCTGCCGATCACCCCTTTCCTGCCATGAAGGTCCACAAGCCCTGGAAATGAAGAAGGACTGGCAGATCCCCTCCCAAAACAAGAAAATGGCTAAGATGATGCTTATTTTTGGGGTGTAAGGGAGGCACGGTGGATTTACTTTGATGGATTTTTAAATAGGAAAATTGGTTTATGTATTGATCTAATCCCTTCATTATAGAATAATAGAATGTTATATAGAGACAATGATGATAATATTATAACTATGTAGGACTTGAAATTGCTTATAGAAGTAGTATAGATAGCTTAAAGCAAGTCTGTATGAGAGGATTAGAAATTAATTTGAAATGCAAAAGTGTTAACCAGTAGAATTAGTGACTGAAGAAGATGCGGGGAAGTCATATATAGCAGATAGCATTGAATACTATAGATAACATATTCTCAGTAATAGCAATGAGCTTTTTTTTTTGTTAGAAGTAGTTACAACTGAATATATTGTTGAGATATGTTTATTTTTGTTGAATTGTGGAAAATAATAAAAATATTTTTTTTTAAAAAAAAAAAGGTCCACAAGTCCTCAGTATGTAGGGTTTACAGGTCCCTCTTTGCCACCGGCGGGAGGTTTTTGGGGCGGAGCCTGAGGAGGGCGGGGTTTGGGGAGGGGAGGGGCTTCGATGCCATAGAGTCCAATTGCCAAAGCGGCCATTTTTCTCCAGGAGAACTGATCTCTATCGGCCGGAGATCAGTTGTAATAGCAGGAGATCTGGTTGGCAACTCTACCAGTATGCCTAGGCCAAGCCTCTTGAGGCTTTCATCCGCCACACCTTGCAGCTTGGCTGTTGCCTAAGGATGGATTCATGTGGCTGCTTTCAACAGAAACGAAAAGCGATCTGCTGAGGCAAGCCTTTTTTTCCCCAGCTGCACAGCCAGCCCTAAACCAAATTAAGCGCCAATGAATCTGAGCTGCAATTAAAAGTGGCATCAGGCAACTTATTTCGAAGGAAATGTCCCCCTGTCAAAACGATGAAGCTGTTACTGATCTTGGTAAAGGAGCAACAATAAAACACTAGACAAGGGGAAAGGTGTGAGGGCGGGAGAAGAAGAAGAAGAGTTGGTTTTTATATGCCGACTTTCTCTACCAGTTAAGGCAGAATCAAACCGCCTTACAATCACCTTCCTTTCCCTTCCCCACAACAGACACCCTGTGAGGTAGGTGGGGCTGAGAGAGCTCTAAGAGAGCTGTGACTATCCCCACCCAAGGTCATGCAGCTGGCTGCATGTTTAGGAGTGGGGAATCAAACCTGCTTCTCCAGATCAGAGGCCATCGCTCCAAACCACCACTCTTAACCTCTGCACCACACTGGCAGAGGAAAATTAACCCCTCCCCAGACTTTTATTTCTTCCCAATAAAGATTTCCCTGGCTGCTTCTTCATGCAATTACATTAGAGAGTTGACTATCAAAGAGGCCTTTAAGGAAAGTCTTGAACAAAGTGACAGCTTAGGAGAACCCAAAGTAATATATGCTACATAAGACCAAAAGGACATCTATGGCTGCAGAGCGGGGGGGATATTTGCTTGCTGTGGGGTCCCACATGCACTGACTGCTGGACACGGAGTCCCCCCTAAGCTGAGTGCCAACTCAACATATGGTATCAGGGAAACCAGGTCTCCCACTTCTAGGGTTGCCAACCTCCAGGGGGTGGCTGGAGATGTCCCGCTATTACAACTGATCTCCAGCCAACAGAGATCAGTTCCCCTGGAGAAAATGGCCGCTTTGGCAACTGGACTCTATGGCATTGAAGTCCCTCCCCTCCCCAAACTCCGCCCTCCTCAGGCTCCGCCCTAAAAACCTCCCGCTGGTGGCAAAGAAGGACCTGGCAACCCTACCCACTTCAGCATAGAGTTGCCAGTATGGGTTAGGAAATTCCTAGAGATAGGGGGGTGAACTTGAGAAAAATGGAGTTTGTGGAAGGGAGGGACCTCAGCGGGGCACCCTGCCACAGACTCCGCCTTCCAAAGCCGAAATTTCCTCCAGGGAAACTGATCTCTGTTGCTTGGAGATCAGTTGTAATTCCAGATTTCCCAGCTCCATCTGGAGACTGGCCACCCTACTTCAGCAGGAGATCTCCCACCCTCCACTGCCACCGTTCAGCTAGGTGCGGGGAGGGGGAAATGCCACAAAAATTGGGATGCGATCAGCGGCACACCGACGCAGGGATGTCCCTTTCGGCACGACCAGGGCAGCATGAGGACATCATTTCTGGATCATGCCGGAAGTGATATCAGTACTGACCCCCCCCCCACGATCTCCTACTGATCGCCAGCTATATATATGATAACGAATTCTGTGAGTGAACTATGTGCTGCGTAAAGCAATGCTTCCTTTTCTCTGTCCTAAACTGACCACCAGCCTGGCACTATCCTTATACTAGGGTTGCCAGGTTGCCACCGGAGGGTGGGGTTTGGGGAGGGGAGGGGAGGGACCTCAATGCCATGGAGTCCAATTGCCTCGTATCACATTTTTATCCCACCTTTCCTCCAAGGAGATGAGGCAGTGCACCGGGTTCTCCTTCCCCTGTTAGGTAGGCCAGGCTGAGCAAAAGGGACTGGACGAAGTGGGGATTTGGACGTTGCTCTCCCAAGTCCTTGTCCAACACTCTAACTGCCACGTAACACTGACTAGATAACACACAAGAAATTAGGGAAATGGACCCCTAACCTTTTTATCCAGAAAAGAAAAACAGCTGCAGGAGACTACAAATGGGGAGGGTCTGCTTATCCCTCCTCCTCCAGCTGCTCTCTATTCAACCCCCCCCCCCACACACACACACACCAGTTGCTTTCAGTGGGGGAAAGATGCCATATCTTTTCCCCTGTGGGCAAAGAAGCATAGGGGGGCATTTTGCATGAGAAAACAGCCAGCGCACAAAGAGTTCAGCGGTCTCTCCCTGCTCTCAGTTGTTTTTGCAACCGCACCTGCAAACTCCCATAGTTACTTTTCATTAAAAAAAAACTAAATAAATAGAGAATGTGGTGTGTATCTCTCAGGTTTGCAAAAATCGAGAGAATGTGGTGTGTATCTCGCAGGTTTGCACCTTAATGCAAATGTGCTAAAATATTTCTGAAAAGCATCCACCTGAATCTCTGAAAAAGAGACACAACAGGGACAACGATTCACCTGGAAAGGTACACAAAAAATGAGGTTGTCCACTGCAAGCAGGGACAACTAAAGCATATGCAACAAACAGGGTGGTGTTTAGCACCAAGCCACTCTTGCGCTAACTGAAGGCGCAATCTACAGCTCAGCATATGGAATGATTTTTGTAATTGCCACTTTGGTACGGCGTGATCACTCCTCGAGGCAGGAAAGGTGGTTTAATATTTGCTGCACGGAACCTGGGATTATAACGGGAGGCCAGCACAGATTAAAATATCTCAGATTCATTCACGGCATATTAATTGGCAGCGTTTACTATTTGTTATCGCAGTTAATGCTTGTTTGAGGCTGGGTTCCCCCTCCACCCCTTAAAATCAGTCAAGCAATCCCCAAACCGCCTATTGCCACCAGAAGCTGACTCGGTGCGGAGAGAATGTCAGAAAAGAAATTAATGCGCCTTAGCAGAACATCTCTGGTAAGAAAGCCTCCAGCTTAAATGGCTAAATAGCGGCCAACCTGTTCATACACGGGAGATTACAATGGTTTCCAGCAGCCCTCCGGACACCACCGTTAGCTGCTATAGAGGCCTTTGGAATCTGTAAAGCAAATATGATGAAATTTTCCAGGGGGGAGAAAAAGAAGACAAGGAGGACTCGGTATGTGTGCGTGTGTGTTGAGAACGCGCCATCAATGCTAATCACTTTCCAGTGCTTTACAGAAATCCGCTGTTAAATATATTCCTTTTCGTTGGGAGCTTTTGTGGACATTAACAACTAAGCTCTTCATTTCCAATTGTAATCAGAGGTATCAGAGCTGGGAACACACAGATGGGATGATATTAAGACCTGCCAAGCTTGAAGCAATCTATAAAACCTCTCTCTCTTCCCTTGTTATGAAGCATCCCCTTCCGATATTAACATCCTTCTTGAGGCCAATTTGATCCCTTCTTATTAAAATGCACCATAAACGTCCTGAGAAAATAGACTGATCCTGGCTGAAACGGGGAATAAAGTGGGTTAAGGGACCATGTGTTTTTGGCCTATGTCTCACAGATAGGGTTGCCAACCTCCAGGTACTGTACAAAGAGACACCTCTGTGTGTATAAGTACGTAGTCTAAAGTCTGACTCAGAGGGAAAAGTATGTCCAGGAAGATATAACAAATTAATATGTTAATATTTTAATGTTAATATTTTGCAAGTGCAGATCAAGGGTACTTAGGTACCTATTAACATTTCAGTAGTGTGTCAGATGTGGGACACTATAAAGGATTGACACTTACCTTTTGTGCATAGTTTTCATATGATTGTTTCACACCGTTAAATATAGTTTTTTAATTTGTTATATCTGCCTGGACATACTTTTCCTTCTGTGTCAGACTTTGGACTACCAACCTCCAGGTACTAGCTGGAGATCTCCTGTTATTACGGTACATCTGATCTCCAGCCGATATAAATCAGTTCACCAGGAGAAAACGGCTGCTTTGGCAATTGGACTCTACGGCATTGAAGTCCCTCCCCTTGCCAAACCATGCCCTCCTCAAAAACCGCCCCAAAAACCTCCTGCTGGTGGCAAAGAGGGACCTGGCAATCCTACTCCCAGATCCTGGTCCATCCCTCTAACCATTCACCACACTGGTTCTTACGTTCTCCTTTAATAATCAAAGAAAGAATGCATGCAGCACTGAAAGCTAAAGAAAACTGAAAGGACCATATTGACTGGGGTGTGATAAGTTTCGCTGATTTCTACTGCAGGGGGTGGTACCCAACCTGAGTTTTTCTATTAGGGTTGCTAACTGACCTGAAACAAAAAGGTTGGCTTCTCTTGTTCCTCTGCACAGAACCTTGATGAGCTGAAACTAGCCCGTCACGCTATTCAGGGCATAGAAAGAAAGCATTATCACCTGCAGATCAGACCACTCTAAAAGGCAAAATGACAGATGCCAGTAAAAAAAAGAAAGAAAGAAAAGTTGGCAACCTTAATTAGTGTTACAGCTGCTTTCGTTCCAAGCTCAAAAGATGCTGTAATTACATTGGCAAAGACTTGGCTTTAACGCAGCAACGTAGTCCTCAACACGTCCCGCTGCAGACGTTTTATTTAGTCTGGCTTGCTCATGTGATGATAGCGCTTGAGAAAGACTCGCATTTAGGTAGCCTGTAATTCTTCCCCTAAGCCTGACATCGGGTACCACTCAGAGCCAATCTACACTCTGCATCCCACTTCCCTCTTAGTGACTCCCAGCCTTCCTTAAAAACAGTCTCACTGCAAACCACACCTTCCAAACACTGGAGGGCATTACTTAACATTCCTCCCCAGGAGGCAGCCTGCGGGAGATGTCTGGCCCTCTGCAGTTCCAAAGCACTCAGCGCATTATTTTTTAATTGCTTTCTCTGTTGGGGATCTGTTTTTGCCACTTTCTACAGTGCGTACGATACTGAATGATGCTAGTGAATATCTTGCATGTGGCGAGTTTTATCGCTCAATGTTTACATCCCCACTTTTCTTAAAGGACTTATTCTGCAAAAAAAACTGCTCATAAAAAGAGGCCATCCTACCGCTGTTCCTCTTCTTTCCCCGCTACTTTCCCTACATTTAACCCAGGGGACAACCTGGCAACCAAAGTTATTTTCAGAAAGGCCACAGGAGTGGTGGCAGCGGATTTTGCAACCCTCTTGCTTGCTCTAGGGTTGCCAGGTCCCTCTTCGCCACCCGAAGAGGGTGTATAAATAGGGTTGCCAGCTCTGAGTTGGAAAATACCGGGAGATTTTGGGGCAGAGCTTGAGAAGGGCAGGGTTTTGGGGAGAGGAGGGACTTCAATGCCATAACTGATCTCTATTGGCTGGAGATCAGTTGTAATAGCAGATCTCCTGCTAGTACCTGGAGTTTGGCAACCCTAATGTATAAAGGAGCAACATAAATGAGTTGGGGCCCCAAACTGTGCCTTATCATAAGCCCCCCCCATTCCCCTATAATCAAGTTCCAAGATTTGTATCGTCACTGGTGGATACTTTTACTAGTAAGACTTCCAAGTTCACTTCCAACTTCACTAGTAAGACTCCCAAGGCCAGCATGTTGTAGTGGTTAAGAGTGGTGGTTTGGTGTGGTGGAGTCTGATCTGGAGAACCGGGTTTGATTCTCCACTCCTCCACATGAGCGGCGGAGGCTAATCTGGTGAACCGGGTTGGTTTCCCCACTCCTACACATGAAGCCAGCTGGGTGACCTTGGGCTAGTCACACACTCTCAGCCCCACCTACCTCACAGGGTGTCTGTTGTGGAGAGGGGAAGAGGAGGTGATTGTAAGTTGGTTTGATTCTCCCTTAAGTGGCAGAGGAAGTCAGCATATAAAAACCAACTCTTCTTCTTCAAGTTGCTTATAAGCATACGCGGCAGCAAGGCAATAGACCAAAGATTTACTGCCATTGCGCAGTTGTTGGCACAAGGAAATGAACACTCCGCATGAATATTCATGGCACAGGGCCGATCAGAAAGGCCAATTTTCATTTCGAAATTATAAAAATAGGCTGTCAGGAGGATGGTACTGTATCCCACAACCCTAAAGTGCACAGGGCATAAATTCATTGCTAAGACGCATGCTCTCTCCGTCGTTTGGGACCTCATCACTATGCGGCACCATAAAAGCACAAAGGTCAGAACGCTAATAGGCAGCTTAATCAGCAAATTATGCAAATGCAAGCCAATCAAACACACTACACTGCCTTCAGGATGAGCAAGGCATGCCGTTCACTTGGCAAATTAAAGGATGTTTCCCAACATTCTGGTCAGTAGAAGTAATCCAAATGAAAGGCATTTCCATTGGTGAATCTAGTGTGGCCTTGACCATTTCTGAAGTTCAAAAGCGCTGGGACGCTAACTATATCCTACACACCTCACGAAAGAAACCCTTCTCTCAGGCGTCCTGTTACTATCTAAGAACGAGAGAGATCGTTGGGGTTGGATCCAGACTAAATTCCCCATCAGAAGAACGGAGGTTTCCGGTTTCCCACTTCCCCTTGCAGCCCATATTTCCCCATATATACCTGTGAGCCAATTACAGTCATCAAGCTGGTTATCTTGGGCCATTCTCCCATCTAAGGCTGCCTGTTCCTCCTCTGTCATTTCTCATTTATGGCATCCACTCTTCTGCAGGACATACGGAGGGCTTCCTTCTTGAAGATTTTAAAAAGAGGAGCCAAGATAGAGTTGGTTTCCAGGACTTCCAGGGGAAGGGGCTGTGGCTCAGAGGTAGAGCATCTGCTTGGCATGCAGAAGGTCCCCGGTTCAATCCCCGGCATCTCCAGTTAAAGGGACTAAGCAAGCAGGTGATGTGAAAGACCCTGGAGAGCTGCTGCTGGTCTGAGTAGACAATACTGACTTGGACGGACCAAGGGTCTGATTCATTATAAGGCAGCTTCATGTGTTCATGTGGCTTTTATTTGATGTTAAGGTTTTGTTGAGAAGTGCTATCAAGTTGAATGCCTTTTTTGGTACATTTTATTTGGTGATATTTTATTGAGGTGGAAGGGAAGGTGGCATGGTATAGTCCGATCTCGTCAGATCTCACAAGCTAAGCAGGGTTGGTACTTGGAAGGGGGACCACCACAAAAGGCTCTGCAGAGGAAGGCAATGGCAAACGACCTCTCCTTCTCACTTGCCTTGAAAGCCCCTTGCTGGGGTCACCATAAGTTGGCTGTGACTTGATGGCACATTACAAACACATTTTATTGAGGTAAGCCACTTTAAGTCCATCGGCAGAGAAAAATGGGACATAAATCTTTTCAACAAATCCCTAGAGCCCAGGATTGCTGAATGGAGAAGGCTTCACCTATGGATTTTTGCCTGTCACGCAGCATTTCATGGCTTCTGTTAGAGTTGGGAAATTCCTGGAAATTCAGAGGCAGTCTGGGGAGGGGGGAGTTTCGGCGGCGGGGAGCTCAGCAGGGATATGATGCCATATTAGGGTTGACAACCTCCCAGTGATGGCTAGAGATCTCCCACTATTACAACTGATCTCCAGGAGATATAAATCAGTTCCCCTAGGGAAAATGACCGCTTTGGCAATTGGACTCTATGGCACTGAAGTCCCTCTCCTCCCCAAATCCCACCCTCCTCAGGCTCTGTCCCAAAAACCTTCCACCAGTGGCAAAGAGGGACCTGGCAACCCTATTCCCAGATCCTGGTCCGACCCTCTAACCACTACACCACCCTGCCCACCAAAGCTGCCATCTTCTCCAGGGGAACTCATCCTTGTAGTCGGGAGAGGGTTGCCAACTCCGGGTTGGGAAATACCTGGAGATTTTTGCCATAGAGTCCAATTGCCAAAGCGGCCATTTTCTCCAGGTGAACTGATCTCTATTGGCTGGAGATCAGTTGTAATAGCGGGAGATCTCCAGCTATTACCTGGAGGTTAAACCAAAAAAAATTCACCAATGCTGTATAGTATAGCTGAAACATAAACACCAGCACGCGGGCTCAATCATATAACACTCAGAAACCACTATAGGAAATACTTATACTTTTATCTTACTAGACTGAAACATGTGAAACATACAAAAAAAATACTATACTACATATAACAATGTTACATAGACAAAACATGAAATATATACCGGTACAAGGAAAGTCCACACCGTAGAATGCTTCAAAATATGTTCATAACCAGTCCAATTGGAATTTTAATAGAAATTTTATGGAATTTTATGCAGTTTCAATTTTTGTTGACATTTTCTATGGAGCTTTTATTGTTGGTTTTTATTGTATTATTGGTTTTAATTTTTTGTAATCTACCTTGAGTTTCTGGGAGAAAAACAGTATGAGCAGAGCAAATAAATGAATAAATGCTGGAATCTACATACTCCTTTTCTGGAGTGGCAAAAACATACTTGGAACAATCTCGCCTCCCCCGTTTTTCAGATTTAGCTATATCAGCCTGGAATTTTTGGTTCAAACGGTAGTGAGAGATAATTCATTAAAACTGAACAAGAATCTAGGAGGGAGCTAAAAGCACTTAACCGCTGACATAACAAGGAGTCAAACACAGATACTCCTCTTGTAAAAATTACACGGACATCTTGCATGCAAAATCCTGAAGCGTTAGTAAAACACGCTGAGGACGCAGTGGGCTGTAACTGAGATATACGGCTCAATTCAGCGACAGAACTAAGCACTTTACAGGAGAAAAGAAAAAAAATTGCAGCTTCATTTTATCCTGTGTAATCCACTTATCGTCAGCTTTAAAATTGTCCACGTTCTTGAACTACGTCTGTGAGCCAGCAAGATTCTGAAATGACCGGAGCTTCTCATGCTAAAAAAAACCCCACAGAAACGACCATTTTGGTACCACCCTCCATTTCCATTACGAACGTTTGAGGGCATTTCTATAGCTTTACGCTCACGTACAGCAGAAGAGAAACCTTGTAGAATAGGGTTGCCAACCTCCAGGTAGCAGAACAGATATAAAGTTAGCCTGCTATACAAGTAGTTAGTAAATCATAAAATAGCAGAAAATATGCAAAGTTATATACTGCAATCTTTTTAGTTAGATATATGTTTACAAATATTCACATTATATTGAAGTTCATATATGAATTTGTACAATCACAATATATCAATTAACAAACACAAATTGTGCAAATATCTCGCTTTGACTTGCGTCTTGGAGATGTGAAGATAGTCCCAGTGGCAAGGGTTTCTGGCAGTAAGGTAGTCTATTCTTGTTGCCACAGTCTTTTAGGTATTAGATCTCACAGGTGGCAATTTCCAATATGTAGCCAAATGGCAATCTTCAGATTATAGGACAGGGTGCCGGATATTCCCTTTTTCGACCATTAGGGTCTTCTTCAGCTGCCAACCAGGGCTGTATAGTAACACGCTCCTTGTGGAAGGGATCAATTGTCCATTACGAACGTTTGAGGGCATTTCTATAGCTTTACGCTCACGTACGGCAGAAGAGAAACCTTGTAGAATAGGGTTGCCAACCTCCAGGTAGCGGCTGGAGATCCCCTACCATTACAACTGATCTCCGGCCGATAGATATCAGTTCCCCTGGAGAAAATGGCCGCTTTGGCCATTGGACTCTATGGCCTTGAAGTCCCTCCCCTCCCCCCAGCCCCACATTCCTCAGGCTCTGCCCCAAAAACCTCCCGCCGGTGGCGAAGAGGGACCTGGCAACCCTATGCTAATTGATCCAAGCCGCCTTTCCCAAGCCATCACAGCCCTTTCACAGGGCTGGTAGGGTTGTCAACTCCAGGATGAGAAATTTATTGGAGATTTGGGTGTGAAACCAGGGTGGGATTTGGGGAAGGGAAGGACCTCAGGAGGGATGTGATGCCATGGAGTCCATCCTCCAAATCAACCATTCTCTCCAGGGGAACTGGTCTCTGTAGTCCAGAGATAAGTTATAATTCTGGGAGGTTGTCAACCATAGCATGGTAGCTACACAAAAGCTAATATAGGTAGCCCCTCATTAAAGGACATGGCATTAATTTTGACATGGTGGTGGCCCAGGAGCTATGGTAGCACTGTAAGGCTGTATTTAGATGTCACAAACAAACCACAATTTGTATGTGATGTAGATAAGCCTCAAACCACAGTCTGATAAGCTCTACTTGAGACTGAACAGGTATAATTAGTGATGATTTCCAAAGTCAGATACTTCCACTAACTGGGGATTGTTTCTGGCCCATAAAGCAGGAATCCCTTGGGCAGTGTTGTTACAGCTCGATCCAGGAATCCTAGTCTGGGGGCAAGAAACAAACCTAAGCTGGCTGAAGTGCCCACATTTAGGCTCGAGCCAGATGTGCTGTCTAACACATGACCACTATGGGAGTACCCATGGTAGTCATGTATTAGTAGGGTTGCTGACTCTGGGTTGGAAAGTTCCTGGAGATTTTGGGGATGGAGACTGGGGACGGTGGGGTTTGTGGAGAAGCAGGAGCTCAGTTGAGTATAATGCCACAGAGTCCATCCTCCAAAGCAACCATTTTCTCCAAGGGAACTGATCTCTGTCATCTGGAGATAAGTTGTAATTCCAGAAGTTCTCCAGGCCCCCACCTGGAGGTTGGCAACCCTATGTATCAAACATCCTGTCTAATTTGGACCTTGGCTATCATAGCCAAACTGAGGTTAGTTCAAAATCAGGAAGTCTTCCATCGTGGTTCCACCTAGAAGGGGAGGTTAAAAGGGAGCACGCAGATGTAAGGGTTTCAGGCTTGTTCATGTCAAAAACAAAAACTGATGTGTTCATGATGCTTGAAGGCAGCCTAAGGCTTAAAAGGCTCAATGGAAGAAATACCAAGAAGTCATCAGGGGCTGCAGGGGTTGGCTGTAGCTTTCCTCTCTTCATGCCTCATTGATTGAGAGAAAAATATATTCAGGATCCAAAGCCTAAAACTTGCTACACCGTTAGGGTTGCCAGGTTCCTCTGTGCCACCAGCAGGAGGTTTTGGGGCAGAGCCTGAGGAGGGCAGGGTTTGGGGAGGGGAGGGACTTCAATGCCGTAGAGTCCAATTGCCAGAACGGCCGTTTTCTCCAGGTGAACTGATCTCTATCAGCTGGAGATCAATTGTAATAGCAGGAGATCTCCAGTTAGTACCTGAAGGTTGACAACCCTATACACCATACACAAACAGGGAACATCCCCCATGTCCTCCCATACCTAGAGCTTTCTCCCTCCAAAGGAGTTTTTTGTTTTGTGTTCACTTTTGTGTGTGCGTGTGTGGGGGGTTTCCTTGCATATTTTTAGGTGGAGCCCCCAACATGCCTGGTCCCCAAGTCTCAATTGTGATTCAAATGCTATTCTGCTGTATGGTTGACCCTGGAAGACTGTACCGTTTGAGCAACGAAGTTAAGCAGTCATTCATTTATATATTCATATCTTGTGTTTCTCTGCAATGTGGACCCAAAGTGGCTTATGTCATTCTCCTGTCCTCCTTGTTATTGTCACAATAACAACCCTGTGAGGTAGGTTAGGCTGAGAGTGTGTGACTAGCCCAAGGTCACCAAGCGAGCTTCTATGGTAGAGTGGGGATTTGAACCAGGGTATCTCAGATCTTAGGCCGACATTTTAACCAATACACCATGCTGACTCTCTACGCCAAGGAAAAAGAAGAAGAAGAGTTGGTTTTTATATGCCGACTTTTTCTACCAATTCAGGGAGCCTCAAACCGGCTTACAATCCCCTTCCCCTGCCTCCCCACAGCAGACACCCTGTGAGGTAGGTGGGGTTGAGAGAGTGTGACTAGCCCAAGGTCACCTATCTGGCTTCATGCGTAGGAGTGGGGAAACAAATCCAGTTCACCAGATTAGCCTCCGCCGCTCATGTGGAGGAGTGGGGAATCAAACCCGGTCCTCCAGATCAGACTCCACCACTCCAAACCACCTCTCTTAACCACTACACCACACTGGAAATGCCCTTATCTCTGATTCTGTCGCAGCCATGCAGAACTATCCCAATATCAATGAATTATGCCAATCCAAAGGTAATTGTTAAATATGTGTAAGGTTAGTTATATTAGAGACAGATTAGAAATACCTTCTTAAAAACAAACTTTGCGAAGAGTTGGCAACACAGGCAGGATGGTGCTGCTGCAGTCGTCTTGTTTGGGGGCTTCCTAGAGGCACCTAGAGGCACCTTGTTGGCCGCTGTGTGAACAGAGTGCTGGACTTGATGGGCCTTGGTCTGATCCAGTAGGGCTTTTCTTATGGCCTTATGTAACTCAGATCAATTGCAATGCATTTCAGGTAAAGTTTTCTGCTAAGAAAGAGAATTAAAGCAACCACTGTATTTCACTTTCTTGGTCTTGTTGTGCTATATTGGGTAACTTTTCAATGTTTTCACCTCCAAACGTTAATTAAGATTCACTTCTCAAGTTAGCAGGCTTCTTCCTTGTTGCCATGGGTTACCATCTCCTGTAATGTGCTTGTAACACTGGAGTAGTAGGTTCATGTGCAAAGAATACCACCAATAAGGGGCAAGGATAAAGAAACATATATGGATTCCAGTAAAAAAAAAAATAGCATTTTGAAAAAAAGATAACGAGTCTTCTAATTTTGGTTTCTTTTCCGCCCCAAGGACTAGGGCTGTTGAATTAAAAAAAATTCGGTATAGTTCGGATTTGGCTGAATTTGGCCCGTTTAGATTCGGGATATGCCGAAGTCCGAACTCCTCCGCTTCGGGTCCTTGCAATTCGGCGGGAATTCAAAGTTCGGGGAAAAAATTTGGCCGAATAAAGCCATTAAAAACACAACCGCGCCTTTCCGCGGCTCTGGGGGGACATTTTTGGGGGTAGAGGTCCCAAACTTTCAGCGGAGCGTTTCTTGAAAGACCCCCCAAGTTTTGTAAAGATTGGGTCGGGGGGGCTGAGATATGGGCCCCGAAAGGGGTCCCCCCCACCCTTAATGTGCATGTCTGAGCAGAGCTTGCCGCCCACGCACAAAGCTCCCAGCCCCGACAAACAGCTGAGAAGTTTTCAAAGCATTGCAACACGACTGCAGAGCAACACAACCTTGTAAGCAACACCTTTGCAACTGTGCAAAGCAACACCTGACACCTGGGAGTTTGCAAACCATGGATAGGGAAAGAGGCAGCTAGCTATGCATAATGAGCAGGAGGGGTGGAATTTCCCCTTTTGCATGGGACTCCAAATGCATTCTTTAAGTCACCATTTGAAAACCAGTTTTGAGCAAGCATCCAAATAGACCTAACCGCTCTTATGAATGAGGGAAAACCTGAAGACACACAACTGAAACCCCCCTCAAACCAGGGAGAGAGAGACTCGAGGGGGAACACACCCCCAGGCAGAACCGGCAAAAGCCCCCTTTGGCTTCCCCCCCCCCACAGAAACTGCTCCCTCCCCCCCCCCACACACAGACTCTGCTTTCCCCCACACACACACAGGAGAAAAATTATAGATTAAAGCCCCCAAAGGGGTCTTACTGTGGCTGTCTTCTGTTCCATCAGGAGGGGCTGGGGAGGACTTGTAATCCAAGACGATTCCAATTAGGCACGGGACGTTTTGCTCTGGAGATGCACACAGGATCAGCTGATCCATTCATCCCAATAGGGAAAAGGGGAAAGGGGAAAGCCCATATCTCGGGACCCCCTGACACAATGTTTACAAAACTTGGGTGGTCTCTTAAGAAGGCTTGTCTGAAGCTCTGCTCAAAGTTTGGGATCTGCACCCCCAAAAATGCGCCCCCTGCAGCCACGGAAAGAGAAAAAGGGGGAGCCAATATTTCTGCCCCCACTGAACCCATCTTTACAAAACTTGGGTGGTATCTTAAGAAGGCTTGTCTGAATCTCTGCTGAAAGTTTGGGGGCTGTATCCCCAAAAAAGCGCCCCCTGCAGCTCGTAAATGGAAAAGGGGGAGGGAAAAGGGGTGGAGCCCATATCTCGAGACCCCCTGACCCAATGTTTACAAAACTTGGAGGGTATCTTAAGAAGGCTCATCTGAAGCTCCACTGAAAATTTGGGGTCTGTACCCCCAAAAATGCGCCCCCTGCAGCCATGGAAAGAAAAAAGGGGGGAGCCCATATCTCAGGACCCCCTGACCCAATGTTTACAAAACTTGGGTGGTCTCTTAAGAAGGCTTGTCTGAATCTCTGCTGAAAGTTTGGGGTCTGTACCCCCAAAATACGCCCCCTGCAGCCACAGAAAGGAGCGAATGTGCACAAGCACCCCCCCCCCACACACACACACACACAAGGATTTCCCTCTCTCTCTCTCTCTCCCCGGCTGGGCCGCACATCAGCTGATTCCTCCAGTACTCAATCCTGACTGATTGGCCAGAAGAAGACCCAGCTTGGCCACCGATTGGCCAGGGGAGGAGAATGCTGATTACTGACGGTTATGCTGCTTACTGCCGCCCCGAATTGGCCGGATTTATTCGTGAACTCCCGAACTCGCTGAATTCGGTTCCCCCCGTTGCCCTCCATTTTTGAGTTCGGTTCGTCCCGAACTAAAAACCACCGAATCAGGGGAAATTCGGCTGATTTTCAGTTCGGGCCGAACCGAATCAACAGCCCTACCAAGGACACAGTTATTTTTCTTGCCATGATTCTTTCCATGTGTTTCTGCAAGATGGATTGTAGATTACAATTAACCCGTTACCAAACCTCCTTCAAAGGGAGGAGGAAAATAGACTTCTGGGAAATATGTCCATCAGATGCAGAAATACAAGAAGACAGGTTGTGGAATTAAAAAAAACATACACAAAACAAAGAAGCACCCTGAATTTGCTCCAAATTAATTAACTAAAAATTCAGTTGATTAATCTGCCAAGTAAACTAATGTATATGCTGACTAGCCTGATCTAGCAGTTGCTGATAGACCATTCCCTTACAGTAGAGCCAGAGACAGCCTTGTTGAGGGTCAGGAGGGAAGGGAATACTCAATTCTCTGACTTGCATCGGTCCTAAATAAAACTAAAGTTTAGGAATGCCAGTAAGGATTTTTCCTCACTAACCATTAAGGTTGCCAGCCTCCGGGTGGTTAATTAAAGAAACAGCACCAAAAGCTCAAAGAAGAAACAACTATTCAATGTATGTTTACTAGCCACCTACTTAACAACTAACAAATATGAACATACGCATACACAGTTCATAAGCAATTCATAGTACATAGATATACAACACACATCCTAAGCATAGATGATGCTATGGAAGAAGCAATATTCAAAATCTGCATTATAGCTTCATATAGGTATCTCCAGACTGTGCTGATCAAATTGATGGCTGGATGAGAGAAGATACTTGAACACGAGCTTAAAGTTGCTACTGTGAAATCTTTCTGGATCGGGGTCTTTGGAGGCACCCAATCCCTAAAGCCCATATTCATCAAATTATCAGCCAAGAGGCTGACCTGCTCCCTCGCACACAGTGGATAAGCGTAACAACGGGCCAAAGGCAGCTACGAAATTTGCAGTGTTTTTATGGCAAAGGAAAATCTGCCTACGGGGAAACTTAGGCATAGGAGTTCAAAAAACAATGTGGAAACTGGTCCACTACAGCATACTACAGCCCCTGCTTAAAATTATGGACAACTTATTTTTCTTGGGATACGATCAACTCTGTTCTCATTGAAAAGAGCTGCCCAGTCTGACAACAATGGTCTATATCAGTTACTTGCTCTAGAAAGTGACATTACAGATTAAGTCGCTTGATTAATGTGGTTTGTGGACGTGTTTTATGGTGGCTTTTGAAGCGACTACAGAGGCTAAGAGTACTAAGCAATTATTTCGGAGAGTATACCATGGGATTTAGGAGAGGAGGGGGAGAGCTATCAACAAGATGCTAGGATAAGTGACGATCATAGTTAGATCTACCGACAGCGGTGCTGAAATCCTCCACTGGCAATAAAGCATTCAGTGGACATGCTATTATCTGTTTTCATGGTGGGAAAGACGCTATTAATGTTCATTTGATATGTGAAAAAAGGGATTATTGGGTCCACCATGCGAACGACAGCAACAGTTGGAAATTACTCCAACCGGGGAATAGTGGCAGAGGTAGAACAGTTTCCTGTGCTCCTCTCTCCTAGTTAGCAAATGTTGTTTCTCTGGTTCCCCCGTGTCAGAGGGTTTGTCCGTAGCACATGCTAATACGCTCAGGCCCAGAGCAGCGTAAATGGAGCAAAATTGAAAATTCAATAAATGTCAACCGGCGGGCTTCCCTCCACTACACTGTAATTGTTTTCAAGGTGCATGGGCGGGGGGGGGGGAGTTCCCGGACGTACACAACGAACTGTCATCGGCTCTTACAGGTGTCTACTCTGAAGGATGGAGATCTCTCGCTGCCAAGCTTTTTAATGAATGGGTTGTTAGCGCAGCTTCCGTTGTCGGTTCAGATCTCTTAGTTTGTGCAGCGAGCTGCCTTAATGCAAGTCTCCCTTAACTTTTTTCAGATACCAACACGCCGACCTCTGAAATCATCTTCCCCTATACACTCTTTTCCTGACCTCCAGGGGATGAGGAAACTCTGGGAAAGCTTGCATTAAAAAAAAAATGCTCATTTTTTGTGGGTTTGGTTTAGGGTTGCCAGGACCCAGAGCTGGCCACCCGACCAGCAGAAGACAAGGGGGGAGGAGACGCTAGGGTCTGCAGGAGGTGACATTGTGATGTAACAGCTGAGGGGAAATTGTAAGCGATGTCACAGTCCTCTAGGAATCACTGGAAGCTCTATGGTAAAAACTATAGCATTTCCAGCAATTCCTAGAGAGGACCAATATCAGAAGAGATGTCATGCTGTCAGGCCAATGGCCATTTTTTTATTTTTCTCCTGCCAGTGCTCAAACCAGTGGGGGGAAATGGGGGCGGAGGGTTCCCCATCCCTCACCAGGAGCTTGGCAGCCCTGTTATACCCAGAATTTATTAATCCCTGGTTGAAATCCACTGTGGAACCAACTGTACAAGATCTCACTTGAAAAGAGTTGGCTATAATTTGATGCCTCTGTAACTTTCCCGTGACATGTTCTTAAATAATTACCACTCCTGATTGACCCCTGATTAACTTGGGAATTTGACAATAATAAGTCTTAATTCATGCTCAGAACCTTACTGACCCTCCACCATTTCCAAACCGGAAACCACCAATTTAAATTATATGAGATGGGTCATAAATCTGTCTCAGACTTAAAGCATTTGTGTTTTATTTTGTTTTTCATCTGGACAAATTATTTGTTTTTATTGCTATTTCCATTTCTTTAGGCTCCATTTTGTCAACAAAAGATCCTTTCGGGCTTTGCTGCGCTCCAAGCCTGGTGGAAGATCAAGCAATTATGACCAGTTAAGATTCTTGCCCCTTCCCTGAGAATTTCTTATTTGCCTAATTAACGAGGAGCACATTGTATGTAAATCGGGATGCTTCATCCCTCATTAGGTATCTAAAGTTCAGTAATTAAATCAGTTTGTTTGTTGGCCGTCAAGCTGGCTACCTTTCTGCCAATACATCTTTAACTTTTGTTAATTAGCTAAGCAAAGAAACCGACAGCTGTAGCCCTGGAAGCATCCAAAAGGGACAAAGTTACTTTGCCCACTCATTAAAATTCATAGTCTGATCACTCAGGTTTAAAGCCTTGGAGAGCCCTAGGAATCCATGCCTGCAGCGGGGAGTCTCAGACGTAGCAGTAGCCAAGAACGCTTTCCCAATGTCATCTCTGGGATTTTATTCTCTCTTTGGATCTGGCCATTATATCAGTGATGTCTTTGCAAATTCAGAGCTGAAACCAGGCAGTGTCTGTGCTGTGATTCTACAGAAGCTCAGAAAAGCCAATACATATTGGCTGCAAAATAGAGCTTCCTACAGCTCTCCGTTTGTCAGACAGAGGGAAGCAGTTGAGCACCCCTTCATGGAAGTTAAAACTTCCAGCCTCCATGGATGTGACCATCACAAGGAAGATTACCATAGAGTTTTTGGTGACTGCTAAAGCTACCCCTGTCACTTCCAGATGGCTCTAGGAATTGTCAGGAACTCTGTGGTCAGAACTTCCTAGAATCATAGAGTTGGAAGGGTCCACCAGGGTCATCTAGTCCAACCCCTTGCACAATGCAGGAAATTCACAACTACTTGCCCTCCCCACACCCCCAGTGACCCCCTACTCCATGACCAGAAGATGGCCAAAAAAACCACCTCCAGGATCCCTGCCCAATCTGGGCTGGAGAAAAATTGCTTCCTGACCCCAAAGTGGTGATCGGCACTACCCTGGTGTTCAAGAAAGTGCGTGCAAGAAAAGGCCATGAGAGCCAAACATTGACGCAACCCTTCCTGCCCTCCATTTCATGATCTGCCTAATTTCACAGAATCAGCATTGTTCACAGATGGCCATCTAGCCTCTGCTTAAAAACCTCCAAGCAAGGAGAGCCCACCACCTCCCTAGGAAGCCTGTTCCACTGAGGAACCGCTCTGTCAGAAAGTTCTTCCTAATGTTTAGCCGAAAACTCTTTTGATTTAATTTCAACCTGTTGGTTCTGGTCCAACCTTCTAAGGCAGCATAAAACAACTCCACACCACCCTCTATATGACAGCCCTTCAAGTACTTGGAGATGGTTATCATATCACCTCTCAGACATCCCCTCTCCAGGCTAAACATACCCAGCTCCTACAGGTAACTGAGGCCTTATTTTTCTTTTTAAAGTCCCCCCCCCAGGAATGATCATGCTCCCCCTTTGGCCCCAGGTTCCACCTGCCAATCAGCTGAGCATCAGCAGGCAATTGGTGCAGCTGACTGGAGAGTTCCTGCCATAAGCAGGCAAATGGGAACCCTATAATGGGTAGGTTCAAAAGCTGTTGGCCGTATTTGAACTTGCCTGTAAAAATCAAAATACATTCCTCCTTAAAAAAAAAAAATTCCTCTTGGGGCACTGCTGGGGTTTCCAACCTTTAGGTGGGGCATGGAGATCTCCTGGAATTAGAACTCCTCTCCTGGTAGGGTTGCCAACCTCCAGGTACTGCCGGTTGCGAAGAGGGACCTGGCAACTCTAATTGGGCGCTATGGCTTTGAAGTCCCTCCCTTCCCCAAATCCCGCACTCCTCAGGCTCCACCCCAAACCTCCAAACCTCCCTTTGGTGGCAAAGAGGGACCTGGCAACCCTATCTGTGGGGCACATGTGTACCTACCATTGGAACAGGCTGCTGTATCTACCATCCAGTTATCTGCATGCAGAGCCAGGAGCTCCTCCAGCATGCAAAGGTAATTAGGGACAATTTGGCTGAAACCGCTCGGATGACAGCTTTTCCAAGCCCTTCCCCCCCCCCCCGGTCCATTTGCACTGTTTATTCCCTTCTTTGCATGCGTTCATAGAGCGCTTTGAGGCATCAAATCTAGATACTCTCAAAGTCTGTCATAACAATGACAGAGTCCGCCGAGCCGACAGGCTGACAGAAGAAAGACAAAGCTCAGACTGGAATTTCAAACAGTCCGGGGGAAAGCGATGTTGTCAAGGGAGAGGCACGAAGGAAATCAAGATACGGCACGAGAAATAACAAAAGCATTCTTAGCTGGGAGATAACGGATCGGGATTGCGCCGTAATTAAGTCGGGCGATAAGCCCCCTGCGCCTCCACATTCAGTAGAAAAACATTTTTATTTGAAAGAAATGTTAGACCTCTGCTGTGAAAAAGCTAAGACGTTTTGGGAGATGATACACAATGAAATAAGAATGATTTTGCAACAAAATATTTCAAAGACACCTGAAATGATGCTATTAGGTATGATTCCGGATACTATATTTACTCATCGAACTTTTTTGATATATGCCACCACAGCAGCTCGAGTGATATGCGCAGGTAAATGGAAGACTGACGAGATACCGACAAAAAAAGACTGGATAAATAAGATGCTAGAATTGACAGAAATGGCGAAATTAACAGCTTTGATAAATCAGACTGATAATGCACAATTTATGGGGGAATGGGAGGCGTGGAGAATTTACTGTGAAAATCAATTTCTAATGGGTTCATTTAAAGGATATTATTTGATTTAATCTTTAAGGTACCGTAGTTGAGTAATACATTTTTACCAAGATAGGATACCTATACATTAATTAAATAATAAGAGGATTAAATTTGTTAGCAAAAGTATATACAATTTATTTTTAGATGGAAGGGAGTGAGGGGGAAGTCATTATAAGTTTCAATTACTATTATTAATAGTTTGATATTACTTTTATTAATTTTTAGGAATAGATGATGATGTATATGTTGTTATTCTAAATGAAGAAGAAAATAATTAAAAAATTATATATATAAAAAAGAAATGTTAGACCTCTGATAGACACAAAATGATACAACTCTTGGTAAGGTTCTATCTACCAACTCCGTCTGCCCGTTCCTTAACTGTGGTCGTTTCCGCACCAACTCCTCATAACGTTAAATGAAACGTTACAATAATTCTTGTTCGCACCTCCCCACCTCCCCTATTTGGGGTTGGAGCCGTTGTGCGAACGTTGTCTCGCCGTCTTATCCAAAACCACTTTTATGGCGATGTTTACCTTCCAACTGTTTCTGGGACACTTTCTCTTGACGGGCATTTTTACAGCATTTTTACAACGTTTTCATTTCCCTGCCCACATTGGTGAGCACACTCACTGCCTTCCCAATCTCTAGGGTTGCCAACTGATCTCCAGCCGATAGAGATCAAATCACCTGGAGGAAATGGCTGCTTTGGCAATTGAACTTGATGGCCTTGAAGTCCCCTCCCCTCCCCAAACCCCGCCCTCTTCAGGCTCCCCCCCCCCAAAAAAAAATCTCCCGCCCCTTGCAAAGATGGACCCTAGGCGCTCCCCTGGGGAAAGTGCAGACAGGCAAAGTTGTAAATACAGTGAGGAACAAGCCAAGATGCAAATGGGAAATATGAACGTGCAATCAAACCACGCAGCTCGAACACAACGATAATTTGTGGTAAGTTAATGGTGTGGTAATGGCCTGTGTTAATGTGTAAGGAAGACTGAATCGGGAAGAATTTTTTTTAAGTTTCCCTCCCTGCCACTTTTCTGTCCTCAGCCTTCCTGCCGTCACCCCCACTTCCTCCTCTGTGCCGCCACCACGTCACCCACAACTTTCTGACCCCTTGTCCTCCCACAGCTGACACCTCTTCTTTCTCCCCCCGCCCTTCTTGGCTATCCCCAACAATTGTTGTGTCCGCGATGATCCAGCTCTTCTGGGAGTAAACCTGGAAGTGACTCTTGAGAGTCTTGAGATGAGATTCTCAGCTCTGCTTCAATATAAGATGATTGATGAACACACACACACACAAATGGCAACCTTTTTATGATAGCTATCTGTGATTTAATGTGACTTACTGTCCAGGTTAGGGTTGCCAACCTCCAGATACTAGCTGGAGATCTCCTTCTATTACAACTGATCTCCAGCCGACAAAGATCAGTTCACCTAGAGAAAATGGCCACTTTGGCAATTGGACTCTACGGGCGTTGAAGTCTCTCTAAATCGCGCATTGCTAGCAAACAGCTATTCCAGAAATGAAATCAGAAGGGCCATTAAACCAAACAAAAATCAGAAAACTCAGGAAAAACAGTCTCCCATAGGAAAGGTATTCTTGCCATTTATTAAAGGAGTCACTGATAGGATGGAGAAACTTTCGAAAAAACATAACCTACAAACAGTGTTTAAACCCACCAAGAAAATACAACAGATGCTACGATCAGCAAAAGACAAAAGAGACCCCCTCACCTCTGCAGGAGTATATCGTATACCTTGCAGCTGTGGACAAGTTTACATCGGAACCACAAAACGCAGCATACAAACAAGGATAAAAGAACATGAAAGATACTGCAGACTTGGCCAACCTGAGAAATCAGCAGTGGCTGAACATGGACTGACACAAGCAGGACACAGGGTCTTATTCCAAGACACTGAAAGACTGGACAATTCTACCAACTATTTTGTCAGATTGCACAGAGAAGCCATTGAAATTCATAAACATCAGCACAACTTTAACAGAAAAGAAGAGAGTTTAAGAATGAATAAGGCTTGGCTTCCTGTCCTGAAAACCTCCAGACTAACAAAGACTACAGTCCACAATAGCCATGCAGATTAGCTTTGGATTTCACACATTAACAGATCACTTCAGGATACAATGGTTCCATATTAACATACCACACCCTCATTAGCACATTATCTTGATACTTACAGGACAATGATTAGCACATTACCTTTGATACTTTTTGCAGGACAATGATTCAAACCCAACCCCTTTCTGACTATATATTACTCTTCCTACACACTTGACACTGAGAGACACTGTCCTTCAGTATTACTCCTCTGAAGATGCCTGCCACAGCTGCTGGCGAAACGTCAGGAAAGAAAATACCAAGACCACGGTCACACAGCCCGGATAACCTACAAGAACCAGATAGATAGACAGACAGACAGACAGGAAAGGCCTAAGCATGCAGAGACATTGAATACTTGGCACAGAAATGCTGTTGCCATCACCCAGATAAAAACAAACCAAGTTAAATATTTTGTTATCTGCCATTGGATTCATCTTGCTAGAGGCAGCTGCTGAGCAATGCACTCTGGGAATCCAGAATTAAAAGTTGCCTGCCTCATCTAGTCAAAGATCAAGCGCTAGTGTGGAATATTAAGCAAACAGCCATTAGCGTTATTGTTTGGAGGAAGATCTGTTTAAACAGAAAAGAAGGGCTTGCAGGGAATTGACGAGACATCTACAGCTTCCCGTGTCCCATTATACAACGTGTGGTTCCCATAATCTCTTCTCCCGAATGAAGATTACCCTGTCTGGCCAAGTGAAATATCATCCATGTAAATTAAAAACTACCTCCAATTCCGCAGGGTAGCAGGCTCATGCCACACGCTCTCGTGCAAACACCTGTGTCCCTGATATTACCTGCCAGACAGGGCAGAGGGAACGGACGCCGAGGTTTTGTTCAAATACATAAAGGTGTCATGAATATTTTATGGAGATTCTAGAGAAATATTTTGCAAGCGTCGCCTTGCAGACTCCTTGAAACTCACTGTGCATTCCAACCCAGAATACGTTATGTCGCTTGTACGCTTCCACAGATGTTTGGCACCGTGAGCATCGCTCTGTCAGACGTAATGTCAGGTGACAGATGCAGGGCAGACGCAAGATGGGTGAGAGGAGAATAGAGGTGAAGGTCTGTGTTTTGATTTGGAGGGGCAGACACAATGTTCCAGTTCAGCAATCCCGACCATCCTGATATGTTTTCATTGCTCTTTTTCAACGTGCAGCAGCAAAAGCTATTGCAGACACTCCACAATGCACATAGGGGGGAAACTTCCCTCAACATTTTTATTACAGTACCTCGGACAACTATATGTCCCCATACACCAATTACAGTCCTCTGGCTGCCACCTTCTGGTTGTTCTTCCACTTAAGATTGCCCACGCAGCATCTTCTAGAGTCCATTCCTTTTCAATCATGGATCATTAACCATGGGTACTTTCATTTAGGTTCGCCCCTGGTCTGTCTCGGTTGTTCCTTGGAGTTATGCATGAGTTTTCCCTCCATTAGAGATGACCTCGCTGCCAGCCCTCACAAATCCTGGGACTTCCTCTTCCTCTGTTAACTTGATTCTTCCCTCTCCTCTGAGCTCAGATCGGGTGAAATCCCCATGCATAAGGCAAAGCATGGGACATGCAAGCTTCATTTCTCTCACAGCCAATTACAAAGCAGTGTGTAAGGGGGCGGGGATTCAAATATTTCCTGCTTCCTCTGAGCTGTTTCTGAGCAGAAGAAAGGCTTTTTAAAAAAGAGGATTGGATTTCTCCCCCTGTCCTTTCATATCACTCATTTTTTTTTCTTAAAATACTTTTTTATTTGGCAACTGGGTTTTGGGGGGCTTTTCTCTCACAGGGGGTTACTGCATTATGTATTCCCAGCAATGTATTAAGAGTATGAAAATGTTATAAAAAAAACATCGCTTTAAACGGGTTTTTGGATGCCACGGCTAAAAAATGGTTGGAAGATGTCTTCACAGCTAAAGGGGCCAAACAAAGTGCGATCAGTATTTTTTATAACAGTTTCAAACTCTTAATATACCAGTGGGAATACACAGAAAGTGTGAACAGTATTTTTTATAACATTTTCAAACTCTTAATACATCGCTGGGAATACATAATGCGGTAACCCCCACAGTAAGCACTACAAAGTAAGCCAATTACAAAGCAGCATTTAAAGAGGCGGGGACTTGATCTGAGCTTGGAGACTGCTGGTGCATAGATTCCCAACAGGAAGGCATGGGTCCAGTGAGCAACAAACCTCAGGTAAAACTCCCATGCATAAATGACCATGGATTCCAATTTATGGAATGGGCTCCCCAACAGGGCTGGGGGAGAACTATCCTTAGACGTTTTCAGGAGGCTATAGGAATTTTCTTGGCTGGGTGGGGTTAATGCAGTTTCACTTTAGTGTGTACGTTGTTAATCTTGAAACTGTAGGTTGCCTTGAGCCACAAGGCAAAAGCAGGACATACTGTGAGAGACCACACAGGGGCTGTGGCTCAGTGGAAGAGCATATGCTTGGCCTGCAGAAGGTCCCAGGTTCAATCCCTGGCATCTCCAGTTAAAGGGACTAGGCAAGTAGGTGATGGGAAAGACCTCTGCCTGAGACCCTGGAGAGCCGCTGTCCGTCTGAATAGACAATACTGACTTGGATGGACCCAGGGTCTGGTTCAGTATAAGGCAGCTACATTATACTGAATCAGACCATCGGCCCATCAAGGTCAGTCTTGTCTACTCAGACTGTCAGTGGCTCTCCAGGGGTTTTTCACATCACCTACTGCCAGGCCTTTTGAGATGCCAGGGATTTGCCTTGTTCTGTCTATGCATACTGAGAGGAAATCCACCCTAATTGCATATCAGTTGTTCCAACGTGGAACTGCAAGAAAAGTCCACACCTTTGCAATTTAAATAAAAGAGAGCAGTTTTCCTAGGCCAATTCCACCATGTATAGACGTGTTGATTTTGATATACAAAATTCCCACACACATACAGAAAACAGATTTAGTGGCATACATGTTTTAGGAGCCAAAATCCAATTCTGCAAACCGAATCCATACATTGAATTTCTGTCATGACATGGAACATGGGTGCCAAAATCAGTTAGTTTCAAGGCCACTTTCTCAGACCAGCACCAGTACATTTATGGAAGAAAACAGGAATGCAAATGTGTATGCAAAAACAAACCGTATTGTATTAAAGCGCCCTAATCTGGAAATCACAGGAAGTGATGGTTTCTTTCACACCACAAAGTATGCCAAGTATAAATGGCAAAACATGGCTGCAAGTTGCCTGTTTCTGAAGACAGAGGCAAACAGGTGTATTGTGTGTTGTGTGTGTTAAGTGCTGTCAAGTCGCTTCTGACTCATGGCGACCCTATGAATGAAAGTCCTCCAAAATGTCCTATCTTTGACAGCCTTGCTCAGATCTTGCAAACTGAAAGCTGTGGCTTCCGTTATTGAGTCAATCCATCTCTTGTTGAGGAAGCAGGAAGCATTTGAATCCCCGCCTCTTTACACACTGCTTTGTAATTGGCTGTGAGAGAGACGAAGCTTGCACGTGTATTACGCACCCCCTTTTACAGGTGTATTACGCACCCCCTTTTACCCACTTTGTACCCACTCTCTCAGCCTGACTGTGTATGCTGAGGGGAAGCATTAGCCCGAGTGTATTTGTGAGGAGATTATTTTTCTCCTTCTCCAGTCCCAGACTCTGATTTACCTCAGAGAGAAACTTGACACAAGAGGCTTCTTAATGTTAACAAACAAAACAGGGAAATTTAATTGACAGTATTCACAAGATGGATTTTTAAGGAAAAGGCGGAATTGGAGGGAAAACACAAAATCACATAGATGTACACAAGATTCAGAGAGATAGCTTAGTTCAGATGTTACTCAAGTTGACTTTAGCTTAGATGTTTTCTCAAATTAAGTTTCTTCAGTTCTTAGGTTACAAGCTAAGATTCAGTTTCACAGACTCCGTTCCCAGCCTAGCTAACAGGAATGAAGAGACTTTGAATCTCTTATTCCCGGAGAACAATACAGAAGTATGGGAATTACCAAATTCCCTCTTCCATTTCTCACTGACTACCCCACACCAGTGGCAGTAATCCTCCACGCCACCCTGCAACCTGAATAGCTCTATCCCATGGACTAATTCCCCTTTGTGACCTGAGAAAGGGCCCTTTTACACCCAATTCTCAATCCTGTCACCTCACTTAGGCTATACAGAACCCTTCGGTTCACAGATTTGTTCACGGCTGCCTGTCACGCAGGTTCACCGGCTTAAAACCTTTCACAGCTTCTTCTCAGTCTTGCTACCAAGCTCTGAATCTTTCACAGCCTCCTCTTACGCTTTCCTCTGCTCTGGTTAGACCTCACCTAGAGTACTGTGTTCAGTTTTGGTTACTGCAATTTAAGAAAGATGTAGACAAGCTGGAACGTGTCCAGAGGAGGGCAACAAAGATGGTGAGGGGTCTGGAGACCAAGTCCTTTGAGGAAAGGTTGAAGGAGCTGGGTATGTTTAGCCTGAAGAGGAGAAGACTGAGAGGGAATATGATAACCATCTTCAGGTACTTGAAGGGCTGTCACATAGAGGAGGGTGCCGAGTTGTTTTCTGTTGCCCCAGAAGGTCGGACCAGAACCAACTGGTTGAAATTAAATCAAGAGAGTTTCCGCCTAGACATTAGGAAGAATTTTCTAACAGTTCGAGCAGTTCCTCAGTGGAACTGGCTTTCTCAGGAGGTGGTAAGCTCTCCTTCCCTGGAGGTTTTTAAGAAGAGGTTAGATGGCCATCTGTCAGCAATGCTGATTCTGTTACCTTAGGCAGATGATGAGAGGGAGAGCATCTTGGCCATCTTCTGGGCATGGAGTAGGGGTCACTGTGTGTGGGGGGGGAAGGTAGTGTGAATTTCCTGCATTGTGCCGGAGGTTGGACTAGATGACCCTGGTGGTCCCTTCCAACTCTATGATTCTATGGTTACCAAGCTCTGAAACTTTCACAGCCTTCTCTTATGCTGGTTACCAAGCTCTGAATGCCTTTCTCTCTCTCAGAGCTCAGAGTGTCAGCTTTTTTTGGCTCCGTCCACTCTTCGTCTGTCAGCTACAGCTGCAGATTAACCCGTTGTCCTTCACAGGGTGTGAACACCTCGACATTCTGTCAATTAATGGGCTGCCTGAATTGACACCGGCACACAGAATGTCAGCCAAACTGGTCGTTGTTTGAGCATTTCTATATACAACTATTTTACAGAAAAACAGAACTGGACTTAAGGAGTGGGGCCTGGCAACTTCTAAACTCCCTTCCCAAAGAAGGAAGCCAACCCAGAGAGAAAAATCTGTTTTGAACAGCATCACAAATCTGCAACGGCTTGCAACATCTCTGTAGGGTTAGATGAGAAAGGAAGAGGGGAATGGGTTCATTCATTTGAGAATAAAATTTTATGGCTATTTAAAAAGCCTAGGAAATGAAAATAATCTTTAAAGGAATACCTTCAAAACGTAGAGAGGAACACAGCACAAGACAGGAAAGAAATCATGCCACTTGTAGAACAACATTAAAAAGTCAACTGCTTTCTTGATCCATTGCAAGTGCTAAACGGCTGATTAAAGCGACAGATAAAAACATGGGCTGAAAGAAGGAATTAGGTTTCTCAGCACTGGACAGCCCTGGACAGTTCAGCCTTTGAAATGTGCTATTACCAAGCCTTTGCCATCATAAATATACCCATTACCATTCATTTAAGCCAACTGCCTATTTCCAAACGGCTGGTATGATTCCCGCCCGGACATAAATATCAGAACACCAATTTGGTTCCTCACTCTGTTGTCATTACTTGGCTAATACGCTGTAAAAAGGAAATAAAATCTTGGAACGATGTTATCAGAAGCGACAAAGGCATTAATATTACCTCGGCTGCACTGGCAAATTGCACGTTCTTTCTTTGTTTGTTTCTAATCCTTTTGAAACACAAATGGCAACACGAGAAGAAATGCAGCATAATCCATTCCGTGCCCACTAATGGCAAATCAAAAGAGGTTTTACCTTTGTTTGACCCACTGGTGGTCAAGCTTCCAGTGTTTTCCATTCTATTATTTAATTACAGCAGCGAACATCCTTCAGGTCACTATCCACCCAGTGGGTAAGCAACAGCCTTTTAGAATCTGAGAAAGGAGGTTGGAAACAGAAAATATTTCACTTACTCTTCTGCAGTCAAACAGAGACTTCTCATTGGCCAAGGAGCTGAATGGCGACGTCTGGAAAACAGAAAGTGAAAAATCTCTCTCATGCCTGGTTCACTTTAAAAGTTACTATTGTGACAACTGAAAAGTCAGGATATGTACACATTCATTAGGCAATGCAGCAAGAAGATCAAGACTTACAGTGGTGGGGCCCTAGCCGGCAACTTAATGGTTTATGCATGGGTGCTTTCACTCACGTTCACCCCCAATCTGTCTCGGTTGTTTCTTGGAGTTATGCATGAGTTTTCCCTCCATTAGGGATGACCGCGCTGCCAGCCCTCACAAATCCTGGACCTTCCCATTCCTCTGTTAACCTGATTCTTCCCTCTCCCCTGAGCTCAGCCCGGGTTGAGCTCCATGCATAAAGCAAAGTGCGGGACACACAAGCTTAGTTCTGCTCACAGCAAATTACAAAGCAGCATGTCCAGAGGCGGGGATTCAAATACTTCCTGCTTCCTTGGAGCTCTTTCTGAGCAGAAGAAAGGCTTTTAAAAAGCAAGGCTTGGATTTCTCCCCCCCTTCTTTACTCCATTGTGTTTTTTTAATGTTCTTTAAATGCTTTTTTATGTAGCAATTGGGTTTTGCGGGAGAGGGAACTTTTTTCTCACTACAGCCAGTTACAACGTAGCATTTCAAGGGGCGGGGCCTCAAATACTTCCTGATTTGAGCTTGGAGACTGCTGGTGAATAGACTCCCGAGAGGAAAGTGTGGGTCCAGCAAGCAACGAACCTCAAGTAAAACTCCCAGGCATAAACGACAATTGTCTCTGCTAGGCCTGTCTGGTAGAAGATGACTCCCGAGGACCCATCTGGCCTTGCTGATCTGACTGCTCACTTCGCAGGATTTGCATCAAGTAATCCCAACTACAGCACCCACCTAGTGAAGTGAAGAGATGAACTGACAAGGCAGGACAACAAGACACTTATCAAGCAAGCTCTGGCTCATGAAAGTTGCTAGTCTTTAAGAGACTCTTGCTTGCAATAGACCAATGTTTCCCAAACTTTTCGGGCCACAGCCCCCTTGGTTACACAAACTCAACCCCAGTGCCCCCTACCCTATCTAACAACACAGTTGAAGGGACCGACCTCTAGCACCCCCCTGCTGCCCCCTTGCCTCTTAGTGCCCCCCAGGTAATCCCACTGCCCCCCAGGGGGTGGTATTGCTCACTTTGGGAACCACTGCAATAGACTAATATGGCTCTGCTCTGGAATCTACCAAATACGAGATAACCATCTTCAAGTACTTGACGGGCTGGCATATAGAGGATGGAGCCGAGTTGTTTTCCGTTGCCCCAGAAGGTCGGACCAGAACCAACAGGCTGAAATGAAATCAAAAGAGTTTCCATCTAAACATTAGGAAGAATTTTGTAACAGAGTGGTTCCTCAGTGGAACAGGCTTCCTCGGGAGGTGGCAAGCTCTCTGCCCTTGGGGTTTTTAAGCAGAGGCTAGATGGCCATCTGTCAGCAATACTGATTCTATGACCATAGGCAGATCTTAAGAGGGAGGGCATCTTGGCCATCTTCTGGGCATGGAGTAGGGGTCACTGGGAGTGTGGGGGGGTAGTTGTGAATTTCCTGCATTGTGCATGAGGTTGGACTAGATGACCCTTGTGGTCCCTTCCAACTCTATGATTTTATTATTCTATTCAAATGAGAAGAGCTGAGGACAGCGGTGACAAAAGCTAGAGACAAAAGAGGATGCACGTGGATGCCACATGCAAGAAAAATTCCCAGGGATTGAGCTGCAGGCTGGATTTTTATGGCTCAGAACCCAGCCATTGTCTATATGGAAGCCGAACATTTTCAGTTAAGGATCAGGTTGCTCAAAGAAGTCAAGGAGAAATTAAACATCTGTGAGGTCACCTCTTTCCCTGTCTTCATTCTGGGCACGCATCGCATTTGCACATTAAACCCATGCCCACAGTTCCATGCGCATTCAAGGGAAAGCACAGCCACATGTAAAGCGTGATGACAAACAACCTAAAAGCATTCTTGCAAAAACAGCCTGCAGGAGGCAAGTCTCAGAACAAGCACACAATAAAAGCAACCTTAAGTGGATTGGCTTTTGGTGCCGAATACATCGACGCTCTGCTCTAAAAACTTCTGGCAAGCCTTGGAATAGTAAAATCTCTAACTTATCCATGCCTGGTATCAAACACAGCACATTTATGCGTTTGCACATGTATCTTCCTGACATTTCACAAGGGCACAACTGCTCCATAATGGAGCCTCTACAGAATTTTAGATCATAAGGTCACAAGATTAGCTTCTGAGGATCATCTGCTGAGGTCTACAGCCTGTGGCAATAAGACAGCACGTGGGCTCAAATTTTGTGGTGGGAGAAAGAGGCAAGAGAACATGGTTCGCTCATAGAAAAGATGCACTCTATTCCTCCAGATGTCTCTCTGCGCCCAGAAGGGCGGAGTATAAATGAATGAATGAATGAATGAATGAATGAATGAATGAATGAATGAATGAAGCAGAAGGCCACCTCAGCAGCCCCAGTGATGTCACAAGGCCCTCGGGGTAGTCTCTCTATTAGAGAACATTAGCCCAGGGACCTCCAAAACCTGGAGCCAACCTCACCCAGTCAAATGCCTCCCCGTAGGGTTTTCAAGGCAAGAGACAAACAGAGGTGGTTTGCCATTGCCTGCCTCTGCATAGCGGACCTTGGACTTCCTTGGTCATCTCCCATCCAAGTACTAACCAGGGCCGACCCTGCTTAGCTCCTGAGATCTGATGAGATTGGGCTAGCCTGGGCCATCCAGGTCAGGGCCATAAATATCAATGCAGTGGTTGGCCTTAGGCAAGCCATAATGTTCTTACTTCAAGCCCTTGTCATCTGCAGTGATAATTATATTTGCCTACCTTCTTTGACCATAAGAATTATTGTAAAGCTCCAGAAACACATGATTTGTGCTATGTTAAAGCTGTTACTCAATCGCAGCCCACGAAGAAACTGGCAACACTGCGAATGCTTCCCTTAGAACTGGTGATATGGGAAATATTAATCGTGTAAAGAGCTAACAAAATGTGCCAGCGGGATTCATATCGCTGACTAACGGCCATCGTCTGCCTTCCATTTAGTTAATGAACATTTGGAGAACTCTCGGATAATTACAGAGGGAAAAGCGGATGAAATGCAAACTGTCAAGAAGATCGCATCCAGTTACTTCTTCATTTAACGCTAAACGCATCTAATCACTCCGCTTAATTGTGGGACAATATTTACTCAGCAGAGAGGAACTTGTGAGCTTGGAAGTGAATTAAGTTTAAAATGCAAACTTTGAAAAACTCCTATGAATTTTAAAAAAAATCTAGGTCAGCCAGATTTTGGTGCCTGAAGTTGGAAACCCAAATATCATTGTTCCCTCCTACCTAATGTACAAAAATTCTCGTTCAATCCAGTGAGGCATATACAGAAGAACGTCCTGGAGGATTGTGCCCCATTGGTTGGATCTGTGTTTTTCCCATTTTACCACCCTAATGGTGACCAGGCTGCCTCCCATTACTACTACTACTACTACTACTTTTTGCCGTCAAGTCTTTAAGGCACTACTGGACTCAAGTCTCGCTCTTCTATTGCAGTCAAACACTTAGGGTTGCCAGCTCCGGGTTGGGAAATACCTGGAGATTTTTGGGGCGGAGCCTGAGGAGGGCGGGGTTTGGGGAGGAGAGGAACTTCAATGCCATAGAGTCCAATTGCCAAAGTGGCCATTTTCTCCAGGTGAACTGATCTCTGTCGGCAGGAGATCAGTTGTAATAGCAGGCGATCTCCAGCCACCGCCTGGAGGTTGGCAACCCTAGAGCATCATCAAATTCACAACTCCCCACAATATAACAAGGGTTGTTTTAATAAAAGCAACCAAAGACAGGGCCAAGCTGACCAGGACAGAAAGGTCAGATTCCCCCCCACACACACACCAAGTATCTTACAGTCCTGATTGGCAGCATCTAACAGGCCAACTAGGTTGATAACAGGCAGAAACTTGACCCGGTACTAACACTGATCCTTCTATAAATGTTCATGGCAAGTTCCATAACAAAATACTGGCACAGATGCCCCATCAATTGTGGAATTATTTAACTGCCTAATGTGAAATATGTTGCAGGCTGTTTCAGGAAAGGCGGTAAAATGGTTTTACCATTGATTCATCCAGAGATCTTTTTTCCCTGTATGGATTTATGCCCAAGGATTTAATGCACAGTTGAAATAGGCAAATATAGCAGTACCCACTCCGAGCACAAATGAAATTTCATCCTCCAATCAATAGCAGGCCAGACATTAGTGACTTTATTCACAAACACAAAACACCATGTCATTTTAATCAGTCATGCCTGGATGTGTCCACAATAGCTCTTGATAGATAATAGGCTATTTGTCAGCACGGGGGAGGGGTGGTGGTTTCCAGAGCAGCCCCCTCCACAAAATGCTGTATTTCTACTAAAAATCAAAATGGAGAATCCTATTAAATCAGAAATTAAACTAGATGCTTTCAGGGTCACACCCTGTGTAAAATGCCCAAGAGTACATTTAGGCCTTGTTCCTGATGGCATACAAGGGAAAGAAGAAGCTAGACTATGTATAAATCATCCAGCTTTTCAATCCTCAGACCTATAGGGATTCCTGAGGAATAATTACCTTGTGGTCTGACTTATGGAAGATGAGGGTGCACTGACCCCAGCTCTTTCTAATGAATACCTGTGTTTTCAGGTTACATTTCCTATCTCATTTTTCATGGACCTCTATACAAATGTCCTATTTGCAGTCTTGTCATGAGGGTGCCTTGGGATATGTGGGTGCTAAATTTCAGATCTCCAAATGATGCAGAATTAGTTTATTTTGGGATATACCCCATGCCTTCCTTTTGAGTTGTGTGTGTTAAGTGCCGTCAAGTCGCACCCGACTCATGGCGACCCTATGAATCAATGTCCTCCAGAACATCCTATCCTTAACAGCCTTGCTCAGATCTTGCAAATTGAGGGCCATGGCTTCCTTTATAGAGTTAACCCATCTCTTGTTGGGTCTTCCTCTTTTCCTGCTGCCCTCAACTTTTCCTAGCATGATTGTGTTTGCCAGTGACTCTTGTCTTCTCATAACGTGACCAAAGTACGACAGCCTCAGTTTAGTCATTTTAGCTTCTAGGGTCAGTTCAGGATTGATTTGATCGATAACCCACTGATTTGTTTTTTGTTTTTTTGTTTTGTTTTGGGGCAGTTTATGGTATCTGTAACATTCTAGGTTGGCAACCCTAGATTATAAGCCGGTTTGATTCTTCCTTAAGTGGCAGAGAAAGTCAGCATATAAAAACCAACTCTTCTTCTGAGGGAAAAATGGGTGGGTGCATACATCGACCAGATCTCCTTGAAGGAAGGAAGGGATATGAACGTGAGGCATGGACTGAACAAGAAATTATAGTACAGAGAGATATAGAACCACTAATGATAACAGCAAGTAATGTGATTTGTTTTCATATGATATTTGGGCTGGGCTGCAGGGCATGAAGGTGGCCTAGAGGAGGAATCTTTGTATGGGGTCCCACAGTGGTTCTCAGCAGCCCTCATCATTAATCCCCATATTATTTTAAACACACACTGGGGCTCAGTGGTAGAGCATCTGCTTGTCATGCAGATGGTCCCAGGTTCAATCCCTGGCATCTTCAGTTAAAGGGACTAGGCAAGTAGGTGATATGAAAAACCTCTACCTGAGACCCTGGAGAGCTGCTGCCGGTCTGAGTAGACAATACTGACTTTGACGGACCAAGGGTCTGATTCAGTATAAGGCAGCTTCATGTGTACCACATTTAGCTGTTAAGTCTTGTGTAACCTCATGATTTTGGGGCCCCCTGCGAGTGGTTTCCAGCATCTCTTCGATATAATGAGATGAGCACATATTCAAAGCATGTTGCTTTAACCAGTAGGTACAGGAACGGATAAACAATCAACGTTACGTCGATCGGATAGGTAGAATCAGCTGTTACTTTACAACCGTTCTATCTTCTAATGCATTTTAATGACGGCACTCCTGTTACAGTGGGAAATGTTAAGAGTGGCAAGGGTGCAATATAGCAATGATGCTATACTATAAGCAATTATAGCTATTATACCACATCGTGCTAGCAATACGATGCATGTCGTCAAACTAACAGGCAAGGCTATCATGGAGCAGAAAAGGATTATTCTGGTGCTCAGACTCGGAAGCCCAAGCGATGCTCACAGCTAGTTGCTATTTCAGTCACACGCTAGGCAATGTCCATACACTATTATCCACTATAATATGGATACTTATATATCGATACACAGGACCTGGCTGACCAAGTGACATTTATGCCATTAAAAAATGGGCATGATGTAGGGGTCACTCAGGGTGTTGGGGGGAGGTAGTTTGGAATTTCCTGCATTGTGCAGGGGGCTGGACTAGATGAGCCTGGTGGTCCCTTCCAACTCTATGATTCTATGATTCTAGATCATGCCCTGACCTGGATTACCCAGGCTAACCAGATCTCATCAGATCTTGGGAGCTAAGCAGGGTCGGCCCTGATTAGTACTTGGATGAGCGACCACCAAGGAATTCCAGGGTCTCTACGTATAGGCAGGCATTGGCAAACTCCTCTGTTCCTCTCTTGCCTTGAAAACCCTATAGGGTCACCATAAGTTGACTGCGACTTGACGGCACTTTACACACACATTGTATGCATAGATCATAAACAGTACCTATATAAATAAAATTATCTTGACAGGAGTGAAGAAGAAGAGTTGGTTTTTATATGTTGACTTTCTCTATCAGTTAATGAAGAATCAAACGGGCTTACAATCACCTTCCCTTCCCACGCCCACAAAAGATGCCCTGTGAGGTAGGTGGGGCTGAGAGAACTCTAAGAAAGCTGTGACTAGCCCAAGGTCACCAAGCTGGCTTCATGTGTAGGAGTGGGGAAACCAACCCATTTCACCAGATTAGCGTCCGCTGCTAATGTGGAGGAGTGGGGAATCAAACCCTGTTCTCCAGATTTGCATCCACCACTCCAAACCACCATGAGGGCTGGCAGCGAGGTCATATCTAATGGAGGGGAAACTCATGCACAACTCCAAGGAACAACCAAGACAGACTGGGGGCGAACATAAGTGAAAGTTCCCATGCATAAACGACCTAATGCGCAATCACTGCAGGGAGGAGTATGTTAGGCAACTTGAAGATAACAAGCTAAAAGATTACACCTTCCTGGATTGGATAAAATCAGAAGCAATGGTGATAGGCTGCAAGGGTCCCCATGCTGTTATACTTTATTTCATTTTGGTTTATTTATTTTCTTCATTTATATCCTGTCTTTCCCCTCAATGAAGACTCAAAGCAACTTACATCATTCTCCTCTCCTCCATCTTATCCTCACAGCAGCCCTGAAAAGTAGGTGAGGCTGAGAGAGTGATGTGAAAGACCTCTGCCTGAGACCCCGGAGAGCCGCTGCTGGTCTGAGTAGACAATACTGACCATGATGGACCAAAGTCCTGATTCAGTATAAGGCAGCTTCATGTGTTCATGTGAACTCTACTTCCACAGAAGAGTGGGGATTCGAACACGGGGCTCCCAAATCCTAGTCCGACACTCTAACGACTACGCCATACTGGCTCTCCAAATCTGAAGCAGAATTAACAATAGCACTACCTGCTTTTAGGCGTCTGCTTGCTTCCAGTATGCTCGGCTTAACTTGTTGGTGAGATCTCCAGAGCGCAGTATAAGGAATGGCTCTTGCAGCAGTGCTAATTACTCCATGCGCAAACATACCATTTCACCCAACTATTGGCAGAGAACACCCTATTGTTGCTTGACTTCCAGACTCTATAAAAAGAAACCCATCTAGACATTAGGAAGAATTTTCTAACAGTTACAGCGGTTCCTCAGTGGAACAGGCTTCCTCGGGAGGTGGTGAGGTCTCCTTCTCTTGAGGATTTTAAGCAGAGGCTAGATGGCCATCTGTCTGCAATGCTGATTCTATGACCTTAGGCAGTTCATGAGAGGGAGGGCATCGTGGCCATCTTCTGGGCCTGTAGGGGTCACTGGGGGTTTGGGGGGGAGGTAGTTGTGAATTTCCTGCATTTTGCAGGGGGTTGGACTAGATGACCCTGGTGGTCCCTTCCAACTCTATGATTCTATGAAACTCATTGTGCTGAGTCTCATCAGATCACCAAAGCTTTATTTGTAAATAAATAGAAGTGGGCTTAGGTCCACAGTAGCCCGTGCTTCTGTAAATCTGTTACCCATTTAGATACGTCAAAATTCTTTTTGTTGTTGTTGCTGTTTTGCAAAAACACTGTAAAAGTCTGGAATGCATGCAGTTGCTTTCTCTCTCCCTCATTAAAACTGAACCAGGAAAGACTCCCCTTCTCAGGGAAGTGGGATGAGATGTACCCTCTTCTACAAAAATATGCAAGAGGTGAGCATGTGAGAGCAAAGCAGTTTGCTAATAAACCCAATTAGCTTCTCTTTGTCTGGCATGACTGACAAGGTATTACCGCTGTAACAGACGGGATTGTTAAAAGCAAACTCTCTTTAGCTCAACGCCTTCTGTTGCAGAGGAAACCCTCCGGTTTTTGATCCCACCCATTGGTCTGCCACTTCTTGGGTTCAGTCCCATACAAATTAATTCGTGACAGCACTCACACATGTCTTATAGCCACCTATGTTTTTGAATGCTTAAGCCCTGCCATTAGATTGCACCGACCTGTGTGTGTGTGAAGTGCCGTCAAGTTGCTTCCGACTCATGGCGACCCTACGAATCAATGTCCTCTAAAATGTCCTATGCTTAATAGACTTGCTCAGATCTTGCAAACTGAGGGCTGTGGCTTCCTTTATAGAGTCCATCCATCTCTTGTTGGATTTTCCTCTTTTCCTGCTGCCCTCAACATTTCCTAGCATGATTGTCTTTTTCAGTGACTCATGTCTTCTCATAATGTGACCAAAGTACGATAGCCTCAGTTTAGTCGTTTTAGCTTCTAGGGTCAGTTCAAGCTTGATTTGATCTATAACCCACTGATTTGCTTTTGGGGCAGTCCACGGTATCCAAAACACTCTCCTCCAACGCCACAGTTCAAAGGAATCTACTTTCTTCCTATCAGCACCGACCTACACTGTGCTTATTAGTTTCAAACAGTTGCTGTGTTGGTCTACAGTCTAACACAGTGATGCCGAACCTTTTAGAGACCGAGTGCCCAAACTGCAACCCAAAACCCACTTATTTATCGCCAAGTGCCAATACGGCAATTTAACCTGAATACCGAGGTTTTGGTTTAGAAAAAACAACTCATCCATTCACATATTTTGCGTTAAAAGAAAAACACAATAACAGAGCTTTCAATGATACAAACAACTTTTTATTGAAAGGTAGAAGTTTGCATTTGGCATGCATCTCTCCAGGACTCGTCCTCTGCTCAGCCACCGGACATTATTGTACATAAGTAAACAATTATACTGTGCCTGAACCTCCTCAAGAAGTGCTTGAAACTGTCAACAATTCAGAGCACGAGCCATGATGTAATTCACCATTTTTGTGACATCTTTGAGGACATCGTCAATTTTTTTGAACAATTAATGTGATTTTTGCTGTTGTGTGCATGCTGATAATTTGTCTACCCTTGGCTCATACTTTGTAAGTTTGAGAGCAACACATACAGCACTCAGGTCATCTGTTAGCCTGTTTCTGGTGTCAGATTTGATATAATTCAAAGCTGAAAACAGCTGCTCACAAGCATAAGATGATCCAAATAAAGTAAGGAAAGCAATCCCAAGTGCTTTCATTGACTTAAAATTATTTGGCAAAGAATTCCACACTTTAAGGATTTCATTTTCAGAACTAACTGTGCTGTCCTTTGGCATCCCTTCTATCTTTTCAAGTGTTTCACGCAGGTCATAGAATTTATTTTTCCAGATAGAGCTTTCTTGAAATTCTATTAGCTCCATTTCCAGATTTTCTAAATCTAACCAGTGTAGGCAGGAAAGATCAAGTTCTTCAAATTTGGCTTTATCTGGAGAAGAAAGAAAACACAGGGTTGTCTCCATCTTACGGAACTGTAAAAATCAGTTACTAAAATTCACCTTTGCAGCTGCTACAATGCTAGAAAATTCCTTGTAGATTTCCTGATGGCTTGTAGGATTGTCTGCAAATGTTGTAGAATTTTCTAAATGCTTTTTTAGACGGGTGGGGCCCCAGACAAACTGAAGACGGGCGGGCCCCCCGAAAAACAGCTGAGCTGTCCCGCAGCTCAGCTGAGAGGGGGTGGTGTGGCAAGGTGCTCTGCCACAGCCTCCTGGTCCAAACTGAAGATGGGCGGGGGCCTGACAAACAACTGAGCTGCCCCGCAGCTTAGCTGAGAGGGGTGTGTGGCAAGGTGCTTGGCCACGGCCTCCCTGTCCAAACTGAAGAGGGGCGGGGCTTGCCCCGGGTGCAAGGAGAGGGAGGGTGCCAGCGCAGGCTTGGGAAGCATGGGCTTGGGGAGAAGGAGCACCGCCCTCAGCGCCCTCACCACGGCCGGCACAGCCCTAGGCAGATGCAACGGGTCCGCGCGTGCCCACAGAGAGGGCTCGACGTGCCATAGGTTCGCCAACACGGGTCTAACAGGTCCATCAAGTATTTTGGAGAATATACTTTCAAGAGTCAAAGGTATCTAACAAAGGGAGTTTATACCTTGAAAATCTTGTTGGTCTCCAAGGTGCTACTGGACTCGAACCTAGCTGTGCTTATTAGATGACCTTTCATATGGAATATTATCGCTTTACACTGCATAACCGCTTTGAAACTCAGTAAGATGGTTCTAATATTATAATATTATTATGCTACAGCAATCTAGCAATTCCATTTTTTAAAGTGTTCAGGTGGAGGGGAAGGTAATGGTGGCTGGGCAGCAGGGCAAGGAAATTGGGAGGACAACTTCTGTGTGGATGCTCTGTTGCTACTGTGAACGCCTCTGCATTGTAGGCAGCAGCCACAGCTACATATAGAATTGTCTCCATGTGGATAGAATGATTAACTTAAAGCCCATCACCTCCACACACATATTTCACACATGAATACACACATGAAGCTGCCTTATACCGAATCAGTTCATCAGGGTCAGTATTGTCTACTCTGACTGGCAGCAGCTGTCCAGGGTCTCAGACAGAGGTGTTTCTCATCACCAATTGCCTGGTCCTTTTAACTGGAGATGCCGGGGATTGAACCAGGGACCTCTGCATGCCAAGCAGAGGCTCTTCCACTGAGCCACAGCCCTTCCCCAGGAACTTTCGATGCAGTTATATGACTAGATTTAGTTTTCATCTGGTTTCTGCAGGTCACTATCACGATTAGATGGAAGGAAGGTTTTTTTTCCATATACTGTACCTACTTAAGAACTATAAGAAATGATACAGAAGAATCTCTGCAGGCTGACTTCCACATCTAATACATTTGAGAATCAGTTTTAAAATATGTTCAAATCAGAGCATCGGGATTGATGGAGGAAGTAATGAGCTTACCTTCTGCTTGGTGTTTTGCTTCAGGCCGATGCGGGACTGGCTTCTGGACTGTGAAACAAGTGAGAGAAAGAAAGACATTCCATGATTATGTTAAGGATGAAAAGAAATTAGGAAACCTCACGGGCAATGTTAATTCCGTCTGGATCATGGCAAGAAGTGTCTTATATGGAAGAAGTATATACTACAAAAGCTAGAAAGTGGTGCTAGACGTGGAATAATTTTTACTTAGCTATGGTATTGCACTGCCTGAAGCATTTTACAGGGATGGTTCCTTATTGGATGCCAAGGCCTACAATAAAGGAAGAAGGCGTGAAGTTTGTGGAACTGGTTCATATCTAGGTTGCCAACCTCCAGGTACTAAACAAAACACACAGCACAATGGCTGTGAAGAATACAATATGTTAAATACACAACTATAACTTCTATCTATGACAAACACTACACCGTACTAACATGGATGTCTATATAGTATAATGATATGAATACATTCACAAATAGGCTATAACACAATCCACCAAGTGCAACGAAAACCTCTAGCTCCAGCCAACTTAAAAAGGAAACAGTTCAACAGCAAGAACTGGCTGCTAGATGTCAACCAACATGGAAGTGGAATCCAATCAAATAAGCTTGAGTGTCAGCTCCATAGAGTTCCAAGTAGGAATGAAGGAGGGACGTGAAATCTGGATAAAATCATGTTTCAGATACTTCATCAACCGAGATGCTGACGCTCCTCCAGGCTTAATTTGTCCCTTTCTTATGCCTTCAAGCAAGGCACACTGTCTTCAGCCCTGACTCACAGACCTAACTCACACCTGTATGGCATTGAAGTCCCTCCCCTCTCTGAATCCCGCCCTCCTCAGGCTCCACCTCCAAAATCTCCAGGTATTTCTCAACCTGGAGCTGTCAACCCTATCAGTAGGGATGTGATTTATTTATTTTATTTATTTTATTTATACCCCCCACCCTCTCCCCACAGTAGGGTAGCCAGCTCCTGTTTGGGAAATACCTGGAGAATTTTGGGGCGGAGACTGAGGAGGGTGGGGTTTGGGGAGGGGAGGGACTTCCTCTATATCCTGCCATACAGTCCAATTGCCAAAGTGGCCATTTTCTCCAGGTGAACTGATCTCTATCTGCTGGACATCAGTTGTAATAGGAGGAGATCTCCAGCTAGTACCTGGAGGTTTGGCAATCAAAATTGGATCTAGTGCCCCAAGTGAAAGCTACTGGAAATCACAAGCACTTATGGCAAAAAATATATATTCCAGACAAGAATATGCTGTTAAATATATTCAAAATCAAATGCACATACATTAATTAGTACAAATAATTGATGCAATATCATGTTGTACATGTGTAGAATCCATTTGGAAATACATCAACTCGTTCATGAGACTCTAGGTCCTTAAAGATGCATAAGACTCTGAGTCCTGTAAGCTGTGTGGGTAAAAGCCAAAATAGGTCTCCGATAAATGTCCTATTTTGCAAGCCGCTTTCTCATCATTGGCAGTCCCCAGAAGCTGATTCAATCAGAACATATGTTCCCAATTGCAGGCACATAGCCTTCCAGTAAGCCTGGATGACGAATCTCCAGTACCTGGAGGTTGGCAACCCTACCCCACAGGGGACTTGGGGGGCTTACAACATGCCATAAGTCCACCCTCCAAAGCAGCCACTGTCTCCAGGGGAACTGATCTCTGTAGTCTGGAGATCAGCTGGAATTCTGGGAGATCTCCAGGCTCCACCTGAAGGTTGGCAACCCCACCTGATGTCCCTGAAAACAGTGTGGCCGGCTTCTCCCTATAAAGCAGCTTCTTCTCCTGCAGTCATACAGACATTGCTTACAACCTTCAACCCCCCTCAAGAACAGGATCGCTTTTGCAGCATCTGGGCTCTTTCTTATTTTCCATGTGCTCAGCCTCTTTCTCCCTCTCACTGCGCAATAATTTATGATGCGCAAACACATCAGCCCAGGGTGTGTTTAGAGACAGTTGACACTCTGCTGAGTTTTAAGAAAGGAACGCGTTAAACCAGGATGCATTTTTAAAGTTGCTGTTAAAATGTTTACAGCTGAAGAAACCAACATCAGGCCAATAAATAAATAAGGAGTTTGTGCCACATGCGATGTCTTTGTTTATTAAGGAACTGAGCTGGCTGTCTGCAAAAAGTATCTGTGCAAACTGAGAACTACGGAGCTTCAGCCCACACCATTTACAGACCTTGAGGCAGATTACAGTTTTAAAATCAAACATATAAACTATGTTTGGAAGTGTAAACTAAACAGGAGCTGCATGTAAACTGCAATAGAGCAGGGGGAGGGGCTGTGGCTCAGTGGTAGAGCATCTTCTTGGTGTGCAGAAGGTCCCAGGTTCAATCCCTGGCATCTCCAGTTAAAGGGACTAGGCAAGTAGGTGATGCGAAAGACCTCCACCTGAGACCCTGGAGAGCCGCTGCCGGTCTGAGTAGACAATGCTGACTTGATGGACCAAGGGTCTGATTCAGTAGAAGGCAGCTTCATGTGTTCATGTGTGGAAACCGGTTCGCACTTACCTAGGGTTGCCAACCTCCAGGTATTAGCCGGAGATCTCCTGCTATTACAACTGATCTCCAGCGAGGTCATCTCTAATGGACGGGAAACTCATGCATAACTCCAAGGAACAACCAAGACAGACCAGGGGCGAATGTGGGTGAAAGTACCCATGCATAAACGACCTATATTGCAAGTCCTGTTTGTCTTTCATTGATTGTCACCCAAATGGTTGTGTCCAGATGGAACATGGAAGCACCAGTCAAGCTCTTTGTCCTGTTCTGTATTGAACAGCAGAGAATTAATGGTCATCTTCTCTTCCCTATTCTCCTCCCAATTATTGGGGGGGGGGGTATGGTCATTTCCAGGAGTTTTTTCTAGGAGGGGAGAAACTTTTCCCCTTGACAGAAAGCCCCTGATTAATCTGTTTATGTGTGTTTTGAGCATTTGTGTCAAGGTATGCATATTGCCTTCTTTCTTACATTGATCCTGCCAGAGTGAACACAACAGAGAACACCCTTCTCTGTTAGACTGAGGAAGTCACCAGTAACCAGCAGATTGTGAGGTCTGCCAATACTGGGGGGGGGGGGAGAGAGAAAACGGCAATAAAGGAATGCTAGGAAGATGAGAGCCAGCGTGGTGTGGTGGTTAAGGTGTAGGGTTGCCAGCCTCCAGGTACTAGCTGGAGATCTCCTGTTATTACAACTGATCTCCAGCCGATAGTGATCAGTTCACCTGGAGAAAATGGCCGCTTTGGCAATTGGACTCAATGGCATTGAAGTCCCTCCCCTCCCAAAACCCCGCCCTCCTCAGGCTCCGCCCCAAAAACCTCCCACCAGTGGCGAAGAGGAACCTGGCAACCCTATTAAGGTGTCGGCTAATGATCTGGGAAACCCAGGTTCGAATCCCCACTCTGCAATGGAAACTTGCTGGGTGACCTTGCGCCAGTCACATACTCTCAGCCTCGACCCTGGTAAGTATTTGAATGGGAGACCTCCAAGGACTACCAGGGGCATGATGTGGAGGCAGGCAATGGCAAACCACCTCTGAATTTCTCTTGTCTTGAAAACCCTACAGGATCGCCATAAATCAGCTGTGCCTTGATGGCAAAAAAAAAGAGGAAGAAGATGGTGTGTTTTCTGTATTGTCTGGGACCCCCAGAAATACGATCTAATGTTGAGGGCTGCCACCACCACCCATTAATCTCGTGTTTGCCCACCCCTCTCCTCTCTCTGGTCTATTCTCAGCCTCCCTTCATGAACTGGAGAACATCTGGCAGAGTTAACAAGATGAGCATCTGTAAATAGTAATGAATTTTTGCGGTGTGACTGGGGAAAGCCTGGAGCCGAACTAATGAATTGTCATTTTAATTATTTAAAACACATTAAAACTTTCAGCCACAGAGGGCAGGCAAGACAGGAGCGCTATTCACAGGGACTTCCTGGCGCAGCAGCTGCAGATGTGGTTGCGCGATGTGTGATAAACTTGGCTGAGTCAGGCCGCACGATGGGAAATTTCACAAAGGGCAGACGGGAGGTGAGGGGAAATGGTGCGACATAAATGTTATCCCGGTGTGTCAAGTGAAGAGATGACCTTTCTCTGTGAGGAATTTGAGCGCTTCTTACTAAGCAGCAGCGTTGAAAGAGCTCTGATTTTTCTTCAATGGATGGCAATGGCTGATGGCTACTGAGCAAGAATCCCCCCACCCCAAATGCTCAGGGCAAGCTGGAAAAGCACTTGAAGAAGCAAACGCATAGTTAACACATAGTTAAATTGTGGAACTCCCTGCCCCAGGATGTGGTGATGGCTACCAACTTGGAAGGCTTGAAGAGGTGAGTGGACATGTTAATGGAGGAGAGGGGTATTCATGGCTACTAGTTAAAATAGATACTAGTCATGATGCAGACCTATTCTCTCCAGGATCAGAGGAGCATGCCGTATATTTTAGGTGCTGTCGAACACAGGCAGGATGGTGCTGCTGCAGTTGTCTTGTTTGGGGGCTTCCTAGAGGCACCTGGGTGGCCCCTGTGTGAACAGACTGCTGGACTTGATGGGCTTTGATCTGATCCAGCATGGCTTGTCTTCCTTATGCTCTTAAACCTAGGTAGGTCTACTCAAAAGTAAGCCCCATGTTACTCACTGCCTTGGGAACCCTATTTGTGTTCAAAGTAAGGTTGCCAGGTCCCTCTTCGCCACCAGCAGGAGGTTTTTGGGGTGGACCCTGAGGAGGGCGGGGTTTGGCTAGGGGAGGGATCTCAATGCCATAGAGTCCAATTGTCAAAGCGGCCTTTTTCTCCAGGTGAGCTGATCTCTATTGGCTGGAGATCAGTTGTAATAGCAGGAGATCTCCAGCTAGTACCCGGAGACTGGCAACCCTATTCCCCTCTAAGTCTCCTCCCTGCCCCAACACAGATGCCTTTTCCACAGTCCAAGTTCCAGACCTTTTTTACATTTTTAAAAATAGTGATCAGTGTGTATTGGACAACATGTATATCACACCTTGGCTTTTGAAGTGTCATGGAAATTTTTCAGCCAATTTTGGCTTTCTACATGTTTTGGACCCAGGCTAGCCTGATCTCTTCAGAAGTCGGGGTTTGGGGAGGGGAGAGATTTCAGTGCCATAGAGTCCAATTGCCAAGGCAGCCATTTTTCTCCAGGTGAACTGTTCTCTATCGGCTGGAGAGCAGTTGTAATATTTTTGTTGTAATATATTTGAATATATTTGAATGGATGTCATGTTGATGAGGGAACTACCGGTAGCTTGTTCTCTGTTGCTCCAGAGACTAGGACACGGAGTAATGGATTTAAATAGAAAAGCGATTCCACCTAAACATTAGGAAGAACTTTCTGATGGTGAGGGCTGTTCAACGGTGGAATGTGCTGCCTCAGAGGGTGGTGGAGTCCCATCTTTGGAGGTCTTTAAGCAGAGGCTAGATGGCCATCTGTACGGAGTGCTTTGATTGTGGGATCCTGCATAGCGGGGGGAGGGTTTGGGTTACTGGGGATGTGGGGGGAGGTAGTTGTTGATTTTCTGCATTGTGCAGGGGGTTGGACTAGATAACCTTGGTGGCCCCTTCCAACTCTATGATTCTAATAGGAGACCTCCAGCTAGTACCTGGAGGTTGGCAACCCTAGTCAGTAAATAAATGTTTAAAATAAAATAAATAGGTCTTATTCCCAGGGAAATGTTCTTGGAATTGCAGCTAGTGACTCATTGTCTGACTTTTGCAGCTAGAACTGGAAGAAGAGCTTTGGGAAACTCTGAGCAGATGCTGTTTGCTCTTGGGGAAAACTGAGGCTGTTTAAAGACTAGTCGGAACACTTCCAGCTTCTCCATTCACCATGTTTGGAAATAAATATCATAAAAGCAACATAAATCTCACATGCTTTTCACCCTTTGGCAAAGATGGAGAAGCCAATGCCAATAAACATGATTTTCTTTTCTTTTTTAATTAAGTTTTTATTTTCAAAACAACATAAAATAAAACATACAACATACACACCTTTTACATAATCAGTGCTCCATACCTTCAACAAGACCTTCATCAACTACTATTTGGAGCAGTTTTAAGTCATTGGCCATTTATGCAGGGTCGATTTTGATGCTCGATCAAAGCTCCTTTTTTAAATCCGACCTTAAAAATGACTATTCAGGGTCCCAATGCAACAGGAGAAAGTCAAAGAAATTCCATCCCCCACAGTCGCCTGCTCCTTCGTTTGCATAGCCATTAGCAGTAGTCGTTTGCATAGCCAAGCCGAGGCTGTGATTCTGCATGCTTCCTTCAGTGAATGCTTCGATGTGGGGCGGAGCAAATACAAAAGGTCGTGTTAAAGGGGCTCTTAAGAAATGCAAAGCAGGTATGCACCGACTTCACAGTGAAGGCTGGAATGATGGTTCAGCGTGAAGAAATAAAAAAAAATATGCAGGGCACTTCAGCCTGGAACGCACTGCTAATTACCAAGCATAAATGGTCATTCTGTACCTTCTTGCATTATTAACTCATCAATAGATCTTAAGACCAGATAAGCCTTAAAAAAAACAAAGAGGGAGATACCTGGTCATATTCTCATACCTTCGTACTAAAGGTAAAGGTCCCCTGTGCAAGCACCAGGTCATTCCTGACCCATGGGGTGACGTCACATCCCGACATTTACTAGGCAGACTTTGTTTATGGGGTGGTTTGCTAGTGCCTTCCCCAGTCATCTTCCCTTTACCCCTAGCTGGGTACTCATTTTACCGACCTCGGAAGGATGGAAGGCTGAGTCAACCTTGAGCCGGCTACCTGAAACTGACTTCCATCAGGATCGAACTCAGGTCATGAGCAGAGCTTGGACTGCAGTACTGCAGCTTAACACTCTGCGCCACTGGGCTCTTACACCTTCATGGTAACTTGATAGATTACAATACTTAATTGCTCTGGGATGGCTGCTTTTGTGAAGTGGGGTTTCCTCTCCCCGTTTCCCCAAAGCATCATGGCGCGTTCATGCACCTCCTGGATCTTCCCCATCCCAAACCTATTTTGCTGTGATGTTTTGGAAAAGCTGAGACAGCTACCATGTGGGCAGGACAGTCTGGATTGTCCCAGTCCCACCTATATTGGTGCCATTTTCCTTTGCCCCAGAGATTAGGGCAGCTATTCTGCCCCCCTGCCACATGCCGCAAGGGATAACGCAAGGGGGGGGGGGAATGGCCACCACAGGTGACTGGGGCAAAGACAATAGAGGGAAACCTGCATTAGCAGCGACCATGAGGAACCCCGAGGAAACCACCATTGTGTTGAATACAACAATTGTTCAGTGCAGGCAAAACATTTCACTATAACGAGTATCCTGTTAATAATGTAGGCTTCCATATTCTTGATAAATTAATTATATTTATTAAAACAGTGATATCTCGCCTTTCCTCACGGTCCAAGGAGGCTTACAGTCATCATGAGCACATGAACACATGAAGCTGCCTTCTACTGAATCCGACCCTTGGTCCATCAAATTCAGCATTGTCTACTCAGTCCGGTGGCGGCTCTCCAGGGTCTCAGGCAGGGGTCTTTCACATCACCTACTTGTCTAGTCCCTTTAATGGGAGATGCCGGCAATTGAACCTGGGACCTTCTGCATGTCATGCAGATGTTCCACAAACTGAGCTACAGCCCCTCCCCTCATCCTCATCCTCATCTGCTGTTTGATCTTTAAATTTACCCCATTACACTGATCGGTATAGCAATTTGAATCCAGGATCCCTGGTCTCACAGTTCAGTCACTGTCCCAGAACACTAGCACAATATGCTAAAGAGATTCAACGAACTCCCCACCCCAATGATGAAGCGTTCCCTGGAGCTGACATTTCCAAAGGTCCTAAGGTTTCTGACAGACAGCAGCTTAGGTTTTATCAAAGAGAAATAATGATTGTTAGTTACCCTGGAGTAGGCAGGGCATTCATCACCTTATGAAAGCCTGCAGGCCCTTCAGAAATTAACCTCCCAGAGTGCACGATCCTAATGGGTATTGATCGCCCTTTAATTAGTTTCCCAATAAAGTCCATATGCTCTTGTCACCCCAGGGTCAGCGGGGATAATGTCAAGAGGGAAGAAAACAGGAAGGAGATAAGAATCCAAGCCCCAGTGGGGATCCTAGATGGAACCAGAGGCTAATCTGGTTGAGCCAACACAGATCACTCATTCAGATGCGGCCCCAGAGTTGACTTGTGGCACTTAAGAAGAAGAGTTGGTTTTTATATGCCGACTTTCTCTACTACTTAAGGGAGACGCAAACCGACTTACAATCACCTTCCCTTCCCCTCCCCACCACAGACACCCTGTGAGGTAGGTGGGGCTGAGAGAGCTGTAAGAGAACTGTGACTAGCCCAAGGTCACCCAGCTGGCTTCATGTGTAGGAGTGGGGAAACAAATCCAGTTCCCCAGATTAGCTTCCGCCACTCATGTGGAGGAGTGAGGAATCAAACCTGGTTCTCCAGATCAAAGTCCACCACTCAAAACCACGCTCTTAACCACTACACCACACTGGCAATAGAACCAAATGCGCCACACCTCAAGAAGGTGCTTCCATTTCAGGGCTATCATGCCAACGTGGTGTAGTGGTTAAGAGTGGCGGACTCTAATCTGGAGAATCAGGTTGGTTTCCCCACTCCTACGCATGAGGCCTGCTGGGTGACCTTGGGCCAGTCACAGCTCTCTCAGAACTCTCTCAGCCTCACCTATCTCACAAGGTGTCTGTTTGGGGTGGGGAGGGAAGGTGATTACAAACCGCTTTGAGACTCCTTAAAGGTAGAGAAAAAGTAGGGTATAAAAAACAACTCTTCTTCTAAGCACGCAACCCTTTGCAGATTTGCATGCTCTCTGGAATGTTGCTGTGGCCTATGGTTGCCAACCTCCAGGTACTAGCTGGAGATCTCCTGCTAGTACAACTGATCTCCAGCTGATAGAGATCAGTTCACCTGCAGAAAACGGCCGTTTGGCAATTGAACTCAATGGCACTGAAGTCCCTCCCCTCCCCAAACCCCACTCTCCTCAGAGTCCGCCCCAAAAACCTCCCGCTGGTGGTGAAGAGGGACCTGGCAACCCTACTGTGGCCAAATTGGGGGGGGGGGTTATCCACTAAGTAGTGCATGTAGCAAGGAGTTCCTCTAGACTTTTCTTCCCTGTTTTGTCCTACACCACTCCTGCCTTTGTAGGATGTATCTTTAAAAAACATATATGTCAGCTACCCATTTTTAACTGGTGCCATAATGGCATCAGATAATGGTGCAATGGGAGTTACACCCTTCTAAGCCCTGTGAAGTCAATGGGCTTAGAAAGGTGTAAGACTATCTAGGACTGTACTGTAAACCACCATAAATAGTTTAACGTTTTCTAATCTTCTGGGTTTTTAGTTTTAATGTGGCTCATCTTATCTTGTTTAATTTGCTGCCTTTTAATTTTTCAGTGTGAGCCTCTTTATTTTATTGTGCCACTAATTACTGACTTGTTAAAAACTTTGTTCAGAAGCTCTCTTGTGAGAATTTTTTTTTTGCCAATGAAGGAGGATAGAAACTTCCAAAATAAAGAAATACACCATAAGGAAAAAACGCTTTCTTTGGGGCTGAGGAACTAATTGCTATTTCCAATTATTCACTGGGGCTCCATTCAGCTATCATGGAAAACTGCAATTAAACAGAGGTTTGGGAAACGTATCTGGCTCCTACCCACCTCTCCTTCTCTAGCAGGCAGAACTTGGTTGAAAACTTTCCGGTTTACCCCAGTACTACTAAGTAAAATGAAGAAGGATGATGAAGCTTTATGTTGGAAATGTGGTACGGAAATAGGTACATTTATGCACGTTTGGTGGTTTTGTAAAAAAATAAGGAGGTTTTGGAGATTAGTTCTGAAGGAAACCAACAATCTGATTAAATTAAAAATTAAGAAAGACCCCGCCTTTTGTCTTTTGGGTATTCCAAAAAGAGATCTAGATAAAGGTGATAGAGTCATATGCCAATATAGCTTTGCTGCAGCAAGAATTGTAATTGCTAAAAAATGGAAGCTAACAAATAAACCTTCAATCAAAGAGTGGCGAGAAAAATTATGGATGTATATGCGGATGGCCAAAATTACAGCATTTTTACAAGATAAAGATATGGAGGAATTTAAATGTATATGGGTAAAGGCCACCGCATATTGGGATAAAGTGGCAAAAACGGATTTTAAAAGTATAGTTAACGAATTATAGTACAATATGATTTTAAATATGATATAATAATAGAATTTTTTTCTGATATGTCATAACACTCCATCGGAAGTCAATTGGTGGAGGGCACTGTGGTGGGGGGATGTGGTTTGGATTCAGGGCACGGTATGATTTATAGAGAGATTTGAATATTGTATTAGTGGAGAAACAGTGCGCTGAATTTGTAATTTTTCTTTTTATTTTTTATTCTTTTTAAATGTATATGTACTTTGTATTTTTTTTTCTTTTTTTTCTTTTTTTTGTGTTTATTATGAAAATAATAAAAAAAATTATAAAAAAAAAAAAAAAAAAAAAAGAAAACTTTCCGGTTTGATCAAGCTCCAACGTTAGGGTTGCCAGGTCCCTCTTCTTCACCGGCAGGAGGTTTTTGGGGCAGAGCCTGAGGAGGGCGGGGTTTGGGGAGGGGAGGGACTTCAATGCCATAGAGTCCAATTGCCAAAGAAGCCATTTTCTCCGGGTGAACTGATCTCTATTGGCTGGAGATCAGTTGTAATAGTGGGAGATCTCCAGCTTTTATTTGCATTATTATTGCACAGACAATGAATGTACAACTGAATGTTTATATATGCCTAAATTGAACAAGATTATTATTGCATTGATAATTATTGCTTGATTTTTTCTGCTATTCTTAGTTTGCTAACTAACTATATAGCAGGCTAACTTAAATTTACCTAACCAGTACCTGGAGGTCGGCAACCCTACATGATGTCCAGAATGCAGATTCTTCAGTCAACTGGAGATTCTTTGCTTGTACAAGCCAGGATTCTAAACCTTAGCTTGCGAGTGGAAAAAAGCTGCAGTTTGCTCAGGCGCTTGCAATTCAGCACCATAGCAAATTGGCCGTTTGGTCAAATTGGGAAGTTTTATATCACGTTCCATGTGCTAAAGGAGGGGAGAGGAGAAAGAGGGGGCGAGCAGTACGGCAAAAGCAGCGTTCATGCCAGTGACTGACAAAACACCACTGTTATAATTTGCTGTGAGGTCTGAATGCAGCCCCGGTTGTCCTGCATGAATTCCTTGAGCATCCACAAGTGAAATGAGTAACAGCATTATTATATGCACACGCCCTTTAGGATCTTTATACCCATGCTTCTTTCTCCTAAATTACTTTCTCTTCTATTTTTCCCCCTTTTTACTATTCATATTCCCAGTGTATCGTGTGAAAAATTCTAACAGACAGCTCTAAAAAATGAGAGATGCCAACCACCCCTGTTACTCAACCCTACCCCACAACAAACTTGTCCCATCAGAAAAGGGTCTTCCCCAACTATTTTGTTCCTTTCAACTGAGATCACCAGGCTTACCCTGAAAAGGCGAGAATTTTATAGCAGCAAGGCAAATCAATTTTGCAAGGCAGGAATTATTATTATTGGTGGGCAAAATTATTTCAGGCCATTTTCTGGATGGAAAATAAGCCATTGTAAACATTTACAAGCAGGCTAGAAGAAGAGTTGGTTTTTATATGCCGACTTTCTGTACCACTTAAGAAAGAATCAAACCGGCTTACAATCGCCTTCCCTTCCCCTCCCCACAATAGACGCCTTGTGAGGTAGGTGGGGCTGAGAGAGCTGTAAGAGAACTGTGACTAGCCCAAGGTCACCCAGCTGGCTTCATGTGTGGGAGTGGGGAAACCAACCCGGTTCTCCTGATCAGAGTCCACCACTCCAAACCACCGCTCTTAACCACCACACCACACTGGTGATGCTGCATTTTTGGAATAACTTAATCCTGTTAACTGTACCCAACAATCCCATTTCCTGGTCTGGCAACTGCTGCAACTAGAGGGGTGCACTATTCCACCCACCCCCCGCCCCCGGTATTTTTCAGGTTCCGGTTTAATAGAGCTAGAAATTTTTTTGGGGGGAAAAAGCCGAATCCCCATATCGGGGGGGGGGGGGGGTTCTGGGTTTTTCGGTTCCTGAGCCCAGCGTTCAGCTCTTCGCCGCCTGCTACCTCCAAACTTCACGTGGGCTCGCAGGTGGCAGACACAAAGAGCTGAAGAGCCAGCAGGTGTGTGAGGGAGACAGGGAGGGTTTTGAGTTTTTATTTCATTAAGCCTCACTTGTGCCATATTTATGACTAATATAAATAAAGAGTTGTTGGCGGATTCCTCATCCTCTTAAGTGAGGGACGGAAAAACTACAAGGGACAATGCATACGTCTCTGGAGTGACAGCAGTGGTTGGTGAGGAAAAATAAATAAGCAAAAGGAGATCCGTCATAGAAGGCAGCCAGTAAAAAGCCCTGAAAAGCTCAGCAAGTGTTAGGTGAAGTACTGGAGGGTGCATGTTGAGGAACCCCAGGTTAAATGAATAAAGAAGTACAAAGCTTGCTATGACGGTAATCCTCTGTATAACTTATTAACATGTGGTGCTGACTTTATGGAATCAGGGCATTAGTTCATCTAGCTCGGTATTACCTTCTTTGACTAGAAGTGACTTTCAGGCAAAGAAGCATTTTTTTCCGGCAGCACCTGCTATCTGACAGCCTTTGACAAGATGCCAAGTCGCTTTTCCACGCAAAGGTTGTCATGTCTCTGAGCCTCTACCCTTTCTATTGATCTCAGTGGGATTTACACCCAAGCACAGAATTTAAGAGCATTCTGATGCAATGAGAAACCATGGTCATAGCTGCTAAAAAAAAAAAATTACCAGAATATCACATATTTTCCAAACATTAACTGATTCAGATGGAAGAAGGAAGAAGGAGGAAGAAAGGAGGAGGAGGAGGAGAAAGAGGAGGAGGAGGAGGAGGAAGGAGAAGGAAGGAGAAGAAGGAAGAAGGAGAAGGAAAGAGAAGGGAGGAGGAGGAGGAGGAGGAGGAGATTGGTATTTTTATGTTGGCTTTCTCTACTTTTTAAGGAGAATCAGACCAGCTTAAAATCACCTTCCCTTCCCCTCCCCACAGCAGACACCTTGTGAGGTAGGTGAGACTGAGAGAGTTTAGAGAACTGTGACTGGCCCAAGGTAACCCAGCAGGCTTCATGTGGAGGAGTGGGGGAATCAAACCCGGTTCTCCAGAATAGAGTCCACTGCTCTTAACCCCTACACCACGCTGGCTCTCATATTTTAGCATTCGGCTGGGCACTTTTCTGCTGGCTTCTCAATCAAGGAGAAAAACAGGACCCCTCTCTCTCCTCTCCCTCCCCCCCTCTCTCTATATCAGTGGTTCCCAACCTTTTTTTGACCAGGGAGAACTAGGACTTTTTTGTTCGGTGCAGGGACCCCAAGGTTCAAAATAAAAATTCCGAGAATTTGAAAATAAACTTTAATCATAACTGTTAGTTAAACATTAAACTTAGAATAATATTTGAATATATATATTTTATAATAGAGAACTTTTAATTGAAAATATTAATGTATTATGGGTTTATAACTTTGTTTCGTGGACCTTAATTTAGTTCTCACGGACCCCTGGTTGGGAATCAGTGCTCTATATAGAGAGAAACCTGGGACCTTCCCAGTTCCTGATGCAAGTAAGAAAAGAAACGAGATCGATAATTAAGTAACATCTCTCTTCACCCAAGTGCTCAAAAACCGAATACCCAGCAGAAGCAGAAACTATCGTTATAACAAAGCATCTCCTTTTCTTTGGGTTTGTGCAGTTGTACAGTTCGGACATTATGAAAGACGCCATCAGAGAGGCAGGGAGCGTTTGTATCTAGCAGAATGTCATTGCTAAAACTCGATTTATAATAGAAAAGAGCAAGAGTCCAGTAGCACCTTAAAGACTAACAAAAATATTTTCTGGCAGGGTATGAGCTTTCGTGAGCTTTTCGCTCACATAATGCACCTCATTCTCCTCTGTAATTTCCACGGCACTTCTGAAAGGGATGGAAAATAATACACAAAAAGGAAAACAGCCCCACTCCTTGAATGCACGTGATTATTTTTAACTAAACAAGGATGGGATCTTCTGCTAGCAAGCTTCTGAGAAGATGTTCCCCCATTCCTGGTATAGGGTTTTTCGGAAGTATTAATACAAAACTGCATGATGTCATTTGACCACCAAATGTCTGTTTTAACCCTAATAATACAGCAAATAGAAAAGCTTGAGATGCAGTTTCAAGGACACTAATTCCCCATCAGGGCACACCAATGAACCACAAGAGAGGCAGAGATGAGCCTTGGAAAAAATAGCTGCCATTTTGTATTGCTTCTACCGCCACTTAATGCTTCTTGGAACAGAAAGCATTGACTGGCACTGAGCAGAATTGATTTTCCCCAGCCCTCACTCTGCCAATATTTATATTGATGGAGAGTTACATAATCCCCAGGGTTCCCTGACACAGTCTGTACTGCAAGCGGCGGTTGTAGGGAAATCCCAAGAGCACCGCTGTTGAGAGAAAGCACAGCTCAACCCCTGGCTGACCAAGGAAAGGAAAGGAAGGGGTGCAAAGAACCAGTATTAACTGAGCTGGCCAAGTTGAAGGAAAGATGGGTTTGTAACAACCCACCTACCTATCTCACTCTCCTTGCCTTTAGTATGTGAGAGGAGGTGGGGGATCTGCATGTCTGTGAGGGAGTCCGCATTCACTTGCCCCTAGGGTTGCCAGATCCCTCTTCACCACCAGTGGGAGCTTTTTGGGGCGAAGCCTGAGGAGGGCAGGGTTTGGGGAGGGAAGGGACTTCGATGCCATAGAGTCCAATTGCCAAGTGGCCATTTTCTCCCGGGGAACTGATCTCTATTGGCTGGAGATCAGTTGTAATAGCAGGAGATCTCCAGCTAGTACCTGGAGGTGGGCAACCCCATGGTTTAGGCCGGGATAGTGTTCCCAGGAGAGTGACTTCATCCCCCCTCTCATCTTCCCAAGCTAAGCTGCTGCCTACACTTGGGAGTACCCTACGGGAACTGGTGAACTGACTTCATGATGATATATAGAATTTAATTAAGCTTGGATACTTGATTGGAAATGGGGCTGAAGAAATTTTCTTGAAACGGCTGTCCCCCACCCATCATGCTTAATGAAGATTTTGTGATCATTTATACATGTACCCGATGGACTTTTAAAAATACTTTTCTATATACTAAGAAGATTCTACTATTTATAGACTGTACTATTCATAGACTGCATCAAACACGTTTTGTATATTTTGTATATATCGTTTATTGTCACTTGTTGTAGTCCATTGTACTTGTTGAAATGTTTCGAAACACAATATACACATTTTGTATTATTGTACTGATTTCTTCCCGTGCCAGCTACCTGGAGGTTGGCAACTCTATTAATTAAGCTGGCATGTACCACTGTCCTTGAAGGTGCTATCTGCTAAGGTAAGGAGCTGCAGGTGTAGCTTGTTAGCGGAGCATGTTGCCTAGGCCTCTGGGAACGGCAAAAGCAAAGCTTAAGCCCCCAAAATTGAGAATAAACTGATGTCAAGAACAAAACGGTTCTTCTGTCTTCACAGGGGGCTGCCATATTAGAGAAGAAAGCCAGGCTGAACCGATTCCTCCCAGCATTGTGCGTCTCCAGACGAAGAGGGCCTGCAAACGCCATCTCCGGGCTGCTATTCCACCTCCCCACAGGGAACGCGATTGCTCTGGCTGTCACTTCAGTGCACGTTAAAAATAAAAGAGCCACAGGCTAATAATACTTTATTAAGAGGTAGATGGAGGTGATGGGGAAGTTGTCATATTTTTTATGTTTAATGGTAATTAAGACAACAATCAATATAATTGCGATTGTGATATTATTTTTACGCTGTTATCAAAATTATGGAGAATTTATAGCTTTAAAAAATCAATAAAAATTTATAAAAAAATAAAAAATAAAAAAAATAAAAATAAAAGAGCCACAGACGTCACCTCTCCCTCTGGATAACGTGGGGCTGAATTCTCTCTCTCTCTCTGGTTTTTTTTTCCTTTGCTTAGACATTCAGAATGCAAGCAAGAGATGAGAGCTACTGGAAAAGTTCGCTTTAAGGCCAGGAGACACAGGCTGTCAAGAAGGAGAAACAACTCACATTTTAAAAGCCCCTAATGTATGTAGATAGCGTTTGATATCAGGAGGGACATTCGCTTCCCCGGCTTCGTGGGACACTGTTGGGAAAGCTGCACAGCTGGTAGGCAGCAAGGAAGGAAGATAATGCATACCCTTCCAGAGGAGGAAAACCTTGGCAAATTCTATCCAACATTCTGCAACATTCTGCATTCGGGAGTGCAGGGGGGGCGCTGGGTTAGATCCAAACCCCATCCTTTCACAGTCGAGAGGTACTTCTACTCATGGACTGGGGGAGAGGGATTCATAATTTCTGTAGATTTCTCTTCAAGCGGCATCGTGCCACAGTGCATCCCACGACTGTCCCTGACGTTCCCCTGACCCGCAGGATAGTTTCAGAAGAGTAGCTGTGTTGGTCAGCAGTGGCAATAGGGTTGCCAGGTCCCTCTTCGCCACCGGCGGGAGGTTTTTGGGGTGGAGTCTGAGGAGGGAGGGGTTTGGGGAGGGGAGGGACTTCAATGCCATAGAGACCAAGGCGGCCATTTTCTCCAGGGGAACTGATCACTAGCGGCTGGAGATCAGTTGTAATAGCAGGAGATCTCCAGCTAGTTCCTAGATGTTGGCAACCCTAAGTAGAAAGGCTAGAAAAGAGCAAGAGTCCAGTAGCACCTTAAAGACTAACAAAAATATATTTTCTGGCAGGGGATGAGCTTTCGTGAGCCACAGCTCACTTCTTCAGATACAGCTAGAATGTGAATCCATCTGCCTTTAAGTAGAGGAGAGTGAATTCAGACAAGCATTAGCATGTAAATGTTAACAGTGTGTAAATGTGAACAGCAGGCGTGATGGGATGAGGTGTGGTATGCAGAAGAATCTGTGATGTCCAGGGGAGAGATGGGTGTGGAGAAATCAGCATTGGTAATGAGCCATGAATGCAAGGTCTTTATTCAGCCCAGGTAAATGCATTGTCTTTAGTTTGAATATCAACTGTAATTCAGCGGTTTCTCTTTCCAATCTCCCTTTGAAATTCCTGAATTACAGTTGATATTCAAACTAAGACAGTGCATTTACCTGGGCTGAATAAAGACCTTGCATTCATGGATCCTCCGATCCTGGAGAGAATTGGCATGCATCATGACTAGTATCCATTTTGACTAGTAGCCATAGATACCCCTCTCTTCTGTAATAACATAAGAGAAGCCATGCTGGATCAGATCAAGGCCCATTAAGTCCAGCAGTCTGTTCACACAGTGGCCAACCAGGTGCCTCTAGGAACCCCACAAACAAGACAACTGCAGCAGCATTATCCTGCCTGTGTTCCAGGCACCTAATATGATAGGCATGCTCACTGATCCTGGAGAGAATAGGCCTTCATCATGACTAGCATCCATTTTGACTAGTAACCATGAATACCCATCTCCTCCATGAACATATCCACTCCCTTCTTAAAGCCTTCCAAGTTGGCAGCCATCACCACATCCTAGGGCAGGGAGTTCCACAATTTAACTATGCATTGTGCAAAGAAATACTTCCTTTTTAAACTACACTTTTAAAGATTATTAACTCAGCTTTTTCTCTCCTTAAATAAAATACCTTGCTAAGCCGCTAAATGCCCGGCGCCCGGGGAGAGATGTCACAGAGCATGCAGTGGAATTTGCAGCTGCGACAACGGCTTAGGCAGGCAAGCTGCTCTGTCAACAGCGTGAACGCCTCGATAAAGCCTTCAGACACACAAATCCAGGGTCTGAAAAACCCAGCAGATATCCCTGGATCACTTACGCTTTAGGAATTATCCTCGCCATGGAACACTTGAAAGGCAAAGTCACCATGATAAATCCCTGCCCCCGTACAGTTTAAGAGACCTGGTCCTTTGAATGATTCATAAATATTGATATATTTCCATCATACCAGATAACCCTCCTGCAAGCTCAAGATGTTTGATATGTAAGGATAAAATGGGGGTATCTGTACTCCCCCCGCTTAGATGAGGGCATCGAACTTGTTTTGCATGTAGAAGGATACTTTACACCAGGGCTTCATCCCTTTGGAGTTGAGAAATGTCTACAGAAGATCCCCCAGCGAAGCAAACTGAAACCCGTAGGGATCTAGAAGTGCTAAATAAACTCTCAACCTTGCACCTGGCTCTTCTTTGCCTTTTCTTGCTGTAGCTTCACACAGAGGAAGAATATGATTTCTTAAACTGTGAAATGATACTTCCTCCTTATTGTGATTAAGGGCAGTACAATCCCCACCACCACCACCAAACACTATGGCCTTTTATGCACGGGTGATTTTGATGCTCGCTCAAAGCTCCTTTTTAAAATCCGTCCTTTAAAATGTTTATTCACGGCAAGAAAGTCCTAGGTTGATTGGAGCTCGGTGTTATGCAAAGTATCCCAGCTCACAGAACTGTGCCCCGATAGGGTTGGGTTATCTCAATGGTGTTCCTCCCATAGCCATTTGCCCTGCCCCTTTCCCTGCCCTCCGCCATCCCACACATGTGCACGTTGCTGCATCCCCCCTCCCCCGCAAATAAACTTGTTTTTTTGAGGTGAAAATATCGCAAAGGGAAGCCATAGCCGATGTTTTACTCCGGAATTTTTTCCCCATTTTCGGTGAAAAAACAGCGATATATCGCTTAAGTGATAATTTGAAAAATGGGGGGAAATGCCCAAAGAACAGTGACCCAATCCTTGATGCTCCCTCGCATTTATTAACCATAACAACCATTGTCTATGTCAATGGCATAGCTGCATTTCACCAATTTCCCGAACATCCTTTGAAAAGCATTTCATAGGCATTAAAAAAACTTCGAGGCACTTTTTTTTTTAAAAAAAAGGAAAAGTAGCATCAAGCTTCTACTTTAAAAGAAGCAAAGCCAAAAAAGCATCTTCAAAGGCAGCGTAGCCTACTGAAATAAGCAGAGAATGTTTTTGTCAACTGTGATTCCATATTGTTTTTTTAAGCGAGCCTCCGTTTTTGCATCAAGCCATCGAAATGAAGTTGGTCCAGGGTGCCATCAGTACGTCTCTTCCAACGTTGATTGCAGAGCCATCTATTAACATTTCCCTTCTTTGTCAGGGCTCCTACTTTAATATACCAAGCTATCAACTTGTCCAGCTGGATGGGAAAGAGAGACTCAAACTATTCAGGTTCAGTAACAGGGGCGCATTCCAAAGGCTGGATGCAATTTATTTTCTGCACGAATGCCGCACCCAATTTTTCCTGCCCTTTTCCCTTGACCCGCCATGTGCTTCACTTCCATCTCATTTATCCCAGGTTGTGACGGTATTTCATTTCTAACCACTGGTAAAAAAGCGAAATTCTTCGGGCTGACACTGAGCCAATTACATCTCTATCCCTTCCAAGAGCCTCCGGGTGATGCTATCAAAACTGATCAAGAACGGATTTATAGGTGACATTTTTCTCTTCCCCATATACTTTTTTTTTTTTTTGGCTGTCACTAAATCAACTTGATATTCAACCTTGTTTCTGACATGTCGCAGCACAAAACTGAGTTGGGGACACTGGGACAAAGCACTTCGGAGCATCATGTAATGCTCAGAGCATTCAAGCCAATGTGGTACTCAGGTATCTGTAGGGTTGCCAGGCCCGGCTTGGTAACCAGAGGGAGTCTGGCAGGGGTACGACACAGGGGACAGTCATCAGTGATGGTATGACATCACTTCTGGGGGAAAGAAGATGAAGAAGAATTTGTTTTTATATGCTGACTTTCTCTACCTTTTTTTAAGGAGAATCAAACCGGCTTACAATCACCTTTCCTTCGTCTCCCCACCCCCAACAGACACCTTGTGAGGTAGGTGGGACTGAGAGAGTTCAGAGAACTGTGACTAGCCCGAGGTCACCCAGTTGGCTTCATGTGTAGGAGTGGGGAAACCAACCCGGTTCACCAGATTAGAGTCTGCTGCTCATGTGGAGGAGTGGGGAATCAAACCCGGTTCTCCAGATTAGAGTCCATCACTCTTAACCACTACACCACTGTCAGACATGGTCTGAGAAGGAATGTTGTGGTTTCTCCGGGTTCTGGCCTCTGTGGGAAGACTCCTAGCTCCTTGGAGGGGGGTTGCCATGGTAACCAGATCCACCCCGATATGCCCTTTGCTCTTCCATATATGCCCTGTACTGTTCCCATAGTTTTCACTAGTGTCTATTTGACCCTTGGCTTCTGTTAACCTGTGGATTTTCCAATAAATCAACTCTTTTCAGACTACCTGTCCGCTGATGTCTGTTTATGGGATTATCACGGGACTAGAGCTGACAACCACGTTGGCATCACACCCCTCTAGGAACTGCTGGAAACTCTATGGTAAAAGGTTTTTCTCTTAAGAACATAACAAAAGCCCTGCTGGATCAGACCAAGGCCCATCAAGTCCAGCAGTTTGTTCACACAGTGGCCAACCAGGTGCCTCTAGGAAGCCCACAAACAAGACGACTGCGGCAGCATCGTTCCTGCCTGTGTTCCACAGCACCTAATATAATAGGCATGCTCCTCTGATCCTGGAGAGAATAGGTCTGCATCATGACTAGTATCCATCTAGTATACCATCTTGGCAGCTAGAAATGTTAATGAACCAGTTTCACAGTTTCTGAAGCTGGAGGAAAGCCCCTTTGGCTGGAATGATAGGCTGAGTGGAGTGATAGGATACACTAGCTGGGTACCCAAGGTTGGGTAGAAATGTGTATAATATACTGTATATAAATACTGAAAATATAATTTATTCGAAGCGCTATGTAAAGGTTAAAAATATTTAAAAACATTAAAATAGCACAATGGCATTTCCTAGGGTTGATATCTGTAACCACAAACCAGACGCGTTTCGGCCTATTGGGCCTTCATCAGTGATCAGTTAAAACCCACGTTAAGCCTGCACACATTTACAGAAATAAATACATATACAAACCGTTTAAATCAAATCAGGCATGTGTATAGGTTGTAAAATCTATTACAAATTACTCAAACATCTGGTCAGATTGGTTCTAGTTGTAATACTGGTTTGTACATGTCTCTCATATACGATGTGTGCAGTTATCAAGCTAGTAGAGTGATAGGATACACCCCAGTGACTTGCTAAGGCCACATACTGAATTCACAGCTGAGGCGACATTTGAACCAGGGACCATGGCTCACAGCCATAGCTACTATGCCAGGGGTGTCAAACTCATTTGTTACGAGGTCCAGATATGACATAAATGTCGTTTGGTCAGGTCAGGCCGTGCCTCGTCAGCCCAGATCCAGACTGGGGGTGGTGGCCGCCTCGGCTGGCTCGCAGGCCGGATAAGAGCTCTCAAGGGGCCGGATCCAGCCCACGGGCCATATGTTTGACACCCCTGTACTATGCCATACTGGGTATCATCTGGAGCAGAAAGGTTGGCAGAATTAGGAAGAACTAAGCTGAGACCACATGTATTATTTTGAACATCAGGAAGCATGCGCTAATCAAACATTGCTGTGCGCATTCTCAGACACAGACAGACATTAATTAAATAGCCCAAGAGCTCACAAATTGAGCAAACATCAATTAAGGAATTCCATCAAAAGCCTAATTAGAGAAGTCATTAAACTCTCCCGGCCCTAAAGGAACATTTCTTTTAAACCAATCCCACAGAAATAAATACACAGGTCTTGGGGCTAAGATTGGTTGCATGTGGTGCCTGATTCTGCTCCATAATGTCTCATTGAGAGCTGGATCTTATTTTTCACACACAAAAATGGGCAAAGAAGATGTGAAATGCTGAAGACCAAAACCATCTGTTAGGGACAGAAGCAGTGCTTGCCTGGTTCAGAGCAGAAATTTACCTAACCCACTCCTCCTTCTCAAGAAAACCCAAGCAGTTTGTGATGCAGATAGCCAACCCCTATCGTAGGGTTCCCAACCTCCAGGTGGTGGCTGGAGATCTCCTGCTATTACAACTGATCTCCAGGTGACAGAGATCAGTTCGCCTGGAGAAAATGGCCACTTTGGCCATTGGACTGTATAGCATTGAAGTCCCTTCCCTCTCAAAACCCGGCCTCCTCAGGCTCCACCCCCAAAATCTCCAACTATTTCCCAACCAGGAGCTGGCAACCCTACCCTGTTGTCATGTGCGGCACTTGGCAATCAGAGGTACACTGGTACATTTGTGGTGAACGTGTTGTAGTGGCTAGGCAGTATTACACAAAGAACCCTTGAGATCTGGGTTCAGACTCCTAGCCAGCCATGAAAGTTGAGCCAATCACTCTCTCATAGCCTAACAAGGTTGTTTCGATGGTTAGTGCTGAAGGTTGTTTGGGGAGGGGCTGTGGCTCAGTGGTAGAGCATCTGCTTGGCATGCACAAGGTCCCAGGTTCAATCCCCAGCATCTCCAGCTAAAAAAGATCAGGTTGTGGGAGATGTGAAAGACCTCACCCTGAATCCCTGAACAGCAGCTGCCAGTCCGAATAAACAGAATTGACCTTGATGGACCAAGAGTCTGTTTCAGTACAAAACATATTTGTGTGTACGCTGATAAATTAAAGGACAGAAGAACCATGTATGCTGGCCTGAGCTCCCCTGGGAAAAGGCAGGACAGATTGCTATCATGGCTGATAGAAATCTATCCTCTGACTTATGAAAGCCATATAAGATAATGGCAATTATCACATATTGCAGCATATGTTAATTCTCCACTAGATTAGTTTGTCCTGAATCTACTACCAATTGAGTTCACCAGATGCACCACCATGCTATTTCTTCCCATCTGCTCATTCACAAGTTTATAAACTTGTCACACACACACACATAAATACCACAAACACACAATCCGTCATCTTTCGTATATACTAAAAATCCCAAATTATATAATTCAGATCCTTAAGGAAACTCACTTTTTCTCTGGCTTCAAACGTTGTTGGATGCTGTCCTATTGTTGCATTATAGTTATTGTTTGCTACTGGATTTTCCTAGTGTGGACAGGACAATCTAGAAATGTGCATCTCATCAGTACATGTACAGCTCCCTCCCCCAGGCAAACAGTGCCCCTCCGGGGCCATTGTGGGTCATGGAAAAGCCATGGGGGAAATGCAGAAACTCCTTCTCTCTGAGTGCTGCAATCCCAATCTGAATCAGGGCCCTACGCACTTCAGAATGGAATTCCCAGTGGGGAACCTTAAGATGACATCTGAGTAAAACTCCCTGTGGAGGACAAGTGTGAAATATAAAATGATAATTAAGCCCTTCGTTTCAGTGGGGAGAGGGAATTAAGGGGTTGCACCAAAGGTTTCAAGAAAAAGGTGGCTTTTGAGGCAGAACTTGAAGCAAGCCGAAGAGGTTGCATCATGAGATGTTCTGGCAGGCAGTACCAGGCAGCACGGGAGAAAAGGTAGGGCCATTTGAGGAAGCAGAAGATCCTTGTATGGCTGAGGGTTGTGGAGCTGGAGCAGTATAGATCCCAAGCAGGGATATATCAGGATATGAGCACTGGTGTGAGGAAAGCCTAGGCTTTGTGTCTGCTCTACAGGGTGCACGGTGGCATCTGTCCAAGGGATAGTAGGCCTTTTCAGATGTTTGATGGTGGTACTCCAACCACGCAAAATGGGAGCACATGCTACACAAAATCCTCTTGATATATGTGGCCGCCATTTTGTGTGAGTGATCGTATTTTCCATGCATGTACAGTTCTGGTATATGCAAAAGATGACCCATCTAGGCATTAGGAAGAATTTTCTAACAGTTAGAACGGTTCCTCGGTGGAACAGGCTTCCTCGGGAGGTGGTAAGTGCTCCTTCCCTGGAGGTTTTTAAGCAGAGGCTAGATGGCCATCTGTCAGCAATGCTGATTCTATGAACTTAGGCAGATGCTGAGAGGGAGGGCATCTCGGCCATCTTCTGGGCATGGAGTAGGGGGTCACTGGGGGTGTGGGGTGGGAGGTAGTGGTGAATTTCCTGCATTGTGCAGAGGGTTGGACTAGAGGGACTAGGGTTCGACTAGATGACCCTGGTGGTCCCTTCCAACTCTATGATTCTAAAAGGAACCCCAGGTTTTTGGAGGGAATGCAGTCACATGTACCAAAGATGCACGCACGTTGCTCCAGCCACTCAAAATGGCAACCACGTGCCTTGGGAGGAGAGCACACAGCATGCGCTCCCAGTTATGTGTAATGGGAGTGCCAATATGTAATATCAGAAAAGGGCTATCGCGGCATATTGAAAGGAAGCACACTGCATGCATTGTTAAGTACAGGATTGCCAACCCAACTAGCAGCCCACGGGAGACTCGCCTGTGGGGGTGGGGCCTCATGGGCCACATTGTGATGTCACTGGTGCTGCGCTGATGTCACTATCTGGTGCGACCTGGAAGCGACGGCTACCGCGTCACTGACAACGCGAAGGCACCACTGCCAGGTTGCACTGGAAATGATGTCATGGCATTCCTAGTAATGCTGACCCTCCCCCCCCCCACCTTAGGGTTGCCACAGGTCCCTCTTCGCCACCGGCGGGAGGTTTTTGGGGATGGAGCCTGAGGAGGGAAGGGTTTGGGCAGGGGAGGGACTTCAATGCCATAGAGTCCAGTTGCCAAAGCGGCCACTTTCTCCAGGGGAACTGATCTCTATCGCCTGGAGATGAATTGTAACAGCAGGAGATCCCCAGCTAGTGCTTGGAGGTTGGCAACCCTACTGATAGGGCTGCCAAGCACCCAGTGGAGATGGAGGATCCTCCACCTCCAGCTTGTTTCCCACGATCGCTTTGAGCGGCAGCAGGAGAAAAATAAACAAAGAAATGGCCATCGATCATGGCATGATGTCACTTCCAGGGAAAACCTAGAAATGATGTCAGTCCTCTCTAGAAATCTCCAGAAATTCTATGGTTTTACCACAGAGTTTTTGGGAATTCCTCAAGAGGTGGGATGTGGGTTCCAGGTTTTCCTGGGCAGCGGACCCATGTTCTTGTCTTCCCATCTCCAGTTCTGGGTTGGGAAATACCTGAAGATTTTGGGGATGGAGCCTGGGGAAGGTGGGGCTTGGGGAGGAGAGCAACTGCCATGGGTCAGCCTGCTGAAGCTTCTGCCACTTAGGTTCATAGTGAACATCCCCCCTAAACATTTACTTTTCTCTATATTAGCTAACATATGTCTCAAACAGACCAAGACCTTCCACCTAGGATTGCCAGCTAGGTTGGGAAATACCTGGAGGTTTTTGGGGTGGAGCCTGAGGAGGATGGGGTTTGGGGAGGGGAGGGACTTCAATGTCAGACAGTCCAATGGCCAAAGCGGCCATTTTCTCCAGGTGAACTGATTTCTATTGGCTGGAGATCAGTTGTAATAGCAGGAGATCTCCAGCTAGTACCTGGAGGTTAAGCAAAAATAAAGGCACCTCCGTGCCTATACCAAATAGGTTTGGAAATTAGCACGGGAAAGTGGTACACAAATGCACATATAGTTGTAATAGCAGGAGATCTCCAGCTAGTACCTGGAGGTTGGCAACTGTACTTCCACCAACTCAGGTTTAGAAAAGAGCAGCTAAGAGAATCAAGAAAGAAAAGTCCAAAGTCTGGGTGTGGGAAATTCCTGGAGATTTTGGGGGTGGCATCTGGGGATGCTGGGGCTTTGGGAGGGGAGGGACTTCAGCAGGGTATAATTAGAGTTGCTAAGGCCCTCTTCGTCACCGGCGGGAGGTTTTTAGGGCAGAGCCTAAGAAGGGTGGGGTTTGGGGAGAGGAGCGACTTCAATGCTATAGAGTCCAATTGCCAGAGTGGCCATTTTCTCCAGGTGAACTGATCTCTATCAGCTGGAGATCAGTTGTAATAGCAGGAGATCTCCAGCTACTACCTGGAGGTTGGCAACCCTAGGTATAATGCCTTACAGTCCACTTTCCAAAGCAGCCATTTACTGTTGGCAGAGCCTCACTTCAGTGAAACCAGAATAGGCCCCAACTTCATCTGTGGCTTTAAAATTCCCCACCAAGGAATTTTAAGTAACCGCTAACAGAATATTAGTAGGATCTTCTGTATTTCTATGAATTTTGCATTCCTGTCTCATTTGTAATCTATTTTCAACAGTTATTTGAAAAAGCAAGATAGATAAATAGATATATAGATATGTAAATAATTTAAATTAAGCAATGATGTTATGCAAGTCCCCCTTAGCTGACGCAAGTTAAATATTATCATCATAAAAATCTACTAGGCAGAGGATCAGCACAAGTGAACGGAGGGTTGCATTCTGTTTTTTCTGCTTGTTGAAAGCTGGCTCAGCAATATGTCAAGCCAAGGACATTAATGAAGATGGAGAATTCTCCAGCAAGCCAGAAATTAGATTCAGCACATTATTTTTCAGGACCTGGCCAGAACTTCCCCTTCCCCTTTCAAAAAGAAGGATCCCCTCGAATTAAGACTGGGTTTGAATGTTTTTCCCCACATTAAATTTTTTCCCTAAGTGCACACAAGAGAGCCCTAAATTGCTTTTCTACGTTCCGTATATCTCAATACTTAGGGTTGCTGAATGCCGACCTCCAGGTGGGGCCTGTAGATAGGGTTGCCAGGTCCCTGTTCGCTACCAGCAAGAGGTTTTGGGGGCAGAGCCTAAGGAGGGCAGGGTTTGGGGAGGGGAAGGACTTCAATGCCATAGAGTCCAATGGGCAAAGTGGCCATTTTCTCCAGGGGAACTGATCTCTATTGGCTGGAGATCAGCTGTAATAGCGGGAGATCTCCAGCTACCACCTGGAGGTTTGGAAATTAGCACGGGAGAATGGGTACAAAGATGCACATAAGCAGGTTGCAAAATAGCAAATATAATAAGTGGCAAAGCTAGAAAAGACAAAACAAGTGTGCAACACAGAACCTTAACAGCTAAGTTGCTAAATATATACAAAATTACAAGGTAAGTATGCAATAGTCTTTTTGGTGTAAATCAGGAAGCAAAGTCCTCTTCTGGATTTCAAAGATATCCTAAGGAACTGGTTATCTTTGAAATCCAGAAGAGGACTTTGCTTCCTGATTTACACCAAAAAGACTATTGCAAACTTACCTTGTAATTTTGTATATATTTAGCAACTTAGCTGTTAAGGTTCTGTGTTGCACACTTGTTTTGTCTTCCCTAGCTTTGTCACTTCTTATATTTGCTATTTTGCAACCTGTTTATGTGCATCTTCGTACCCATTCTCCCGTGCTAATTTCCAAAGCTTCCAGTATAGGCACGGAGGTGCCCTTGTCTTTGTTTTACCACCTGGAGGTTGGCAACCCTAACAGTAGAGTTGCCAACCTCCAGGTGGTTGTAGAGGAAAAAAAGACACCACTGTACTGATACTACACAGTTAGGAAATTAGCACAGGAGCGTCACAACAATATTACAGGGTGCAACAATATTCTATTGATAAGTCACCAAAGTGTGAGCAATATAAAGCAAAAACAGTTTGTACAACACAATCCTATATCTACATAGTCCAATAAACTCTGATATATGTATCTTCAGTGTTATAAAGCTGGTGTAACGTTGCTTTACAGATGATACGGGGATACGGCCGTTTCAAAATTCTTCAGTTCAGTTCTTCCTCAGTCCCCAAAAACGTCAAACAAGCTTGGCTTAAACAATTTCTTGACTGCAGTTAGATACCCAGGATAGTCATCATGTTCCGCGCTGGGATACAACAAATGTTTAAGCCAAGCTTGTTTGACGTTTTTGGGGACTGAGGAAGAATTGAACTGAAGAATTTTGAAACGGTCGTATTCCCGTATCATCTGTAAAGCAACGTTACACCAGCTTTATAACACTGAAGATACATATATCAGAGTTTACTGGACTATGTAGATATAGGATTGTGTTGTACAAACTGTTTTTGCTTTGATATTGCTCACACTTTGGTAGCTTATCAATAGAATATTTTTGCACCCTATAATATTGTGTCGCTCCTGTGCTAACCTCCAGGTGGTGGCTGGAGATCTCCCGCTATTACACCTGACCTCCAGGAGACAGAGATCGGTTCGGCAGGAGAAAATGGCCGCTTTGGCAGTTGGACTCTATGCAATTGAAGTCCCTCTCCAAACCCCACCCTCCTCAGGCTCCACCCACCCACCCACTTCAAATCTTTAGGTATTTCCCAACCCGGAGCTGGCAACTTGCCTCATGGTGTTTCAAGACACAAAAGTGGTCTCCACATAGTGGCACTCCAGGAATTTCCCCTAGTCCCTATGATAAAGGCCACAGAGACTCGTGAAGGCAGCCTAGAGCATCACCCAGAAATGACATCACCCTCCCCAAATCCCATCTTACTCAGGCAACACCCCTCCAAAAAAAAAAAACCCTCGCGTTTGCTAAGGCAGGTTTGGGATCCCTGACAACCAGGAAGTCCAACCAAACTGAAACCCTAGCTCACAAACAAATTCCAGTTCAGGAAGTGGGATCTGAACGGTTGGGTGGCCAGGGTTCCAGCTCAGTAAGGCTCCTAAGTCTCAATGACAACATGCAAATCCCCACAAAGCACCACCCTATATCTCTATTTTACTAGTTCTGCAGTCCTTTTTTGGTTCTCACAACCACACCTGGTCACAGCATCAGGGATACATGTATTCCTTCAGCCCGCTTGCTGGACTATTCACACTCAATAAATTTATATTGCAAAGAAACAGCATTCCAAATGAAACTCTGGGGTTTTCTCGTTTTATAGGTCACATCAGCCAGGTATGTGTCTCTATTATTTAAACCCTGAATTCGGTACAAAAAGGAAGGCATGTTTTAGACAGTATCTAAAGATTGCTTGATGGGTGCCTTCTTGATCAGTGCTTCCTTAAACTGCATAAGATTTCCTCCTGTTCCAGCACTGCTATTTAATGTACAAGTAATCTTTCTTCCAGCACCAAAAAAAAATCATTAAAGCAACTTCAAATTATCTCAACTGGGCTTTTAAAAAAATACAAAATAGATTCACCATTTCCTCCAGATAAAAGTAAGTACTTCAGAGGACATTACTTAATTAAATTTAAAAGGCCAAGTTACTAGATAAAGATTCATTCTACTAGGGAATAATCTGAAACAAACCATGTAATCTGCTTGGGCTGCTTCCACACAGAGAGGTTTCCCCAGAAGGACTGCAGGAAACCTCTGCCCTAAAGGGGAACATCCAGATGACATCTTGCCCTCATGCCAAGTCCTCCTTCACCACCAGCGGGAGGTTTTTGGGGCAGAGCCTGAGGAGGGTGGGGTTTGGGCAGGGGAGGGATTTCAGTGCCATAGAGTCCCATTGCCAAAGCGGCCACTTTCTCCAGGGGAACTGATCTCTATCGCCTGGAGATCAGTTGTAACAGCAGGAGATCCCCAGCTAGTGCTTGGAGGTTGGCAACCCTACTGATAGGGCTGCCAAGCACCCAGTGGAAATGGAGGATCCTCCACCCCCAGCTTGTTTCCCACGATCGCTTTGAGCGGCAGCAGGAGAAAAATAAACAAAGAAATGGCCATTGATCATGGCATGATGTCACTTCCAGGGAAAACCTAGAAATGATGTCAATTCTCTCTAGAAATCTCCAGAAATTCTATGGTTTTACCAGAGTTTTTGGGAATTCCTCAAGAGGTGGGATGTCGGTTCCAGGTTTTCCTGGACAGCAGACCCATGTTCTTGTCTTCCCATCTCCAGTTCTGGGTTGGGAAATACCTGAAGATTTTGGGGATGGAGCCTGGGGAGGGTGCGGCTTGGGGAGGAGAGCAACTGCCATGAGTCAGCCTGCTGAAGCTTCTGCCAGGGATCAGTCTGTTGAGGAAGAAGATCTGGAAACTGCTGCCAGTGACAGGGAGGAACCAGAGCAGGCGCAGGCAGACAACTGTGCCCCAGGCCTACAACCACCCAGGGCAGAGGACTCACCTGGGCCCAGCACCACCACCACCGCTGCAGCAGCAATGCCAAAGGGGCAGAACCCTCCTCCTCCAGCGTAGGATAAGTGCCAGATTGCAAGCACTACCAAGAGCCCTGACAGCTGACAGCGTTGAGGATGATGAGCTCCCTCTGGCAAGGACTGCTGAGTCAGAGGAACCAGCAACAACTGGGGCCTCCTAGGCTTATTTAAACAAACAGTAGCAGCAAGGCTGATGTGGGAACAGGATTGCCAACCTCCAAGTAGTAGTTTTGGGGGCGGAGCCTGAGGAGGGTGGGGTTTGGGGAGGAACTTCAATGCCATAGAGTCCTACTGCCAAAGCAGCCATCTTCTCCAGGGGAACTGATCTCTATCGGCTGGAGATCAGTCACAATAGCGGGAGATCTTCAGCTACTTCCTGGAGGTTGGCAACCCTAATGATGATGTCACTTCTGGGTTTACGCCCGGAAGTGCCGCATCGCCACAGCTGCTTTATCACTCAACCCCCCCCCAAATTTGGGGGTTTGAGTGCTAAATCGGTCACGACGATGCGGCGCTTCCGGAAGTGACATCATTGCATGCACACAGCCGCGCATGCACGCGGCCACCCCAGCCCCACCCCCTAAAACCTCCCACCGATCGTGAGGGGGGACCTGGCAACCCTAAGCTTGCAGGGCAGCCTAACCCAGTCTTTGCATGTCCTACTGCCACGGTAATTAAAACATTTTTAACTTTCCAGCAGACTCAGTTACCAAATTAACATTTGCATATAAAGATCATAGCATTGGATGAGACCGACAGGCTGTCTCCGGCACCATATGCTCAAATAATTGTCAGAGGAGATGGGATGCTATTGAGCTATTAAAGCTGAAGCAGGTTGTTTAGGATGCAGGTCGCATGAGAAGCCAGCCAGCCAGCCCAAATCATGAAACGCTGCTAATTTTATCAAACATTATTTCCATTGCTGACAAGGCTGACCCTGCCTTGGTGCAGCAACGTCACCAAGTTCACCTGGGTTTGGGGCCAGTAACTCCCTGAACAACACACACCATAAAGCAAAAGAAGGCTTTATTGACGAAATTTAAGGAAGGTATTAAAAATAAGGCACATAGCTCAGGGGCAATAAAATACACAGAAATAATAAAAGCTGCCTAGTTATCTTACTTCCTCTGTTTTTGGTCCCTTGCCATGAAAAGCCCCAAAAAGGGGTCGCCATAAGTCGGCGGCGACTTGAAGGCACACACACACACACACAGTTATCTTACTTGCTGGAGTCTTAACACAGCGAAGTTAGTTCATATAGCAAAAGGTTTCCAGAGCATCATACAAGTATCTTCTTTACAGCGAGGAGGGGTAGGAGGGAAAAAGTAAAGGAATAAGGAATTCTTCTCTCTAGCGGCACTTATAGAGAAAGCTGACCATAACCTCCTGATCTTTTCAATCAATCATAGGGCAGTATCCATGGATCCTTCCAGGGTAAGTTCCCCCTCCGATATCAGTAGGGTTGCCAGCTCCGGGTTGGGAAATACCTGGAGGTTTTGGGGGCGGAGCCTGAGGAGGGTGGGGTTTGAGGAGGGACTTCAATGCCATAGAGTCCAGTCTTCTTCTCTTTCTGGAATCCATGGTGGTTTTGTAATGGATTTCCCTGGAAATGGGATAGCTACCATTATTCATGCTTGGCTATTTAGAAGTGACAGGTATTTACAGCAGGGTGAATTAATCTTTCCTTAAAGCCCAGACTAAAGGGACTGAACTTTATTTACAGCAAACTGGATTGTGTGTAATGTCTTGTGTAGTTTTAATTAGGTCATTTTCCTTAGAGACCTGCAGTTTGAGGTTAAGGAAAGAAAGCCAAGCAGCTATCAAGTTTAAAACTGTTATATGAATGCCCTATGGTCCCTTCTTTTTATTCACTGCTGAATGATCTATTTTTAGAGTCCTTGTAAGTCCAAAGCCTGTTCACAAGATCCCCCTTTCTGATGGGGCTCTGTTTCTTTGACAGTTATGCTAAAGGAAGAAATTCAATGTGTAAAGATTTTCCCAGCAGGCATTTATAAAACAGCTAGGTATCCTGCTAGAAGAGAAAAGACAACTAGCCTACCTAATTTTCAGATTATTCACTGAAGAAAGCTGTTGTCAGCTGCTATGATTGTGCAGTCCAGAATGTGTGATCCTCCAAATAAATATGGTTGCCAAATTGTCTGAAAGGGGCAGTGTTAGGGTTGCCAACTCATGATTAAGAAATTCCTGGATATTTGGGGGTACAGCCTGGGAGGGCAGTGTTTGGGGAAGGGGTGGACCTCAGCAGGGTATAATGTCATAGTGTTCACCCTTCAAAGTACCCATTTGCTCCAAGGGAGCTGGTGTCTGTAGTCTGGAGATCAGTTGTAATTCAGGGTGATCTCCAGGCACCACCTGGAGGTTGGCAAGCCTATTCTGCCCGTTGGGTTGCGTTCAAGGGGTGATCCAGTGGTATAGCAGATTTTTTAATACAAACCTGTGTGCCAGTACTATAAAAATATTTCAAGAATACCATTCATATAATGATAAATAACGGTAGTTCATGTAAATATGATTTGTGAGAATTGTTGTCAAAAGCGCAGCTGGGGTTCAAGATCAATATTCCTAAGCGAGAGATCTGCTACATCAACTGGGCTTCAGAGTTTCTTAAATGTTGGGGGCAAGATTAACTGAGATTTCAAATCTTTTAAATCTTTCAAAAGGGAGGAGAAACAAACATTTTCTCTGTCTTCAGCAGGTAGGCTTAGGGTTGCCAACTTCCAGGGGGGAAAAATGCTCTGTCCTTTTAATGAATTCTTCAGGGCATGTTATTTATCAGAGATATTATTTACCTCCATGCCACGAAAAGCTTCAGCTACCCATTTCCACACAATGGTAAACTAAAGTAAAGGTCCCCTGTGCAAGCACCAGGTCATTCCTGACCCATGGGGTGATGTCACATCCTGACGTTTCCTAGGCAGACTTTGTTTACGGGGTGGTTTGCCAGTGCCTTCCCCAGTCATCTTTCCTTTACCCCCAGCAAGCTGGGTACTCATGTTACCGACATCGGAAGGATGGAAGGCTGAGTCAACCTTGAGCCGGCTATCTGAAACCGACTTCCGTCGGGATCGAACTCAGGTTGTGAGCCGAGCTTGGACTGCAGTACTGCAGCTTACCACTCTGTGCCACGGGGCTCCACACATTAAGCCTCTATTAAACGGTGAAGGCATTTTTCTCCAGGCCTGTTGGCAACCCTAACAGGCTGACTGTGTATTATTTTAGGCTGAGGTCATATGGATGTCTTCATCAAGATGCCTTTCTCCAAAACTGGAAACATCATTCCTTGGTGGTTACAAACCATCTAGGGTTACCAGGTCCTCCCCAGGAGACCTGGGCAGGTTTTGGGGGCAGAGCCTGAGGAGGGTCGGGTTTGCGGAAGGGAGGGACTTCAATGCCATAGAGTCAAATTGCCAAAGCAGCCATCCAGGTGAACCCATCTCTGTCGGCTGGAAATCAGTTGTAATTGCAGGAGATCTCCAGCTAGTACCTGGAGGTTGACAACCCTAAAACCATCTCTTGCATTTCTCTCATGACTCTGAAAATGCAGTTCTGCACATCTCTCCCCAAACCCACATGGTTTGGGTAAACCCAAAGACATGTCTGACACATCAAGCGAAACGCACAGAGAAACAAAGCAGCTTTCATCCAACACAAAAAGAGACTCCACGGGAAGAAGATATCAAATGGAATTAGAGGCCTTCGCTAATTTGCTCTTTGTTCTTCTTTGAGTACCAATTGCTTCCAACACTCACTTGACAAATGCTGAAATCCCCAGGCCCGAGGATACAGACGCTACCAGAGAAGCCAACTAATTTTAGCTACTGCCAGAAGCGGATAGGCCATGGCTGTGTTTTGATGGGACTTCTCTGTGGCTGCATGTTTCTTTCAGAGATCAGAAGCGTACATGGCACGGGAGGCCAGCCAAAAGGGTGGCGGTGGAGGGGATTCACTTCAATATATTTTGAAGGGAAGGAATACTGCTTTAAAAAAGAATTGCTCTCCGACAAATATTAGATGGAGGTTTAAAAACTAGCCAGGACGTCAATTCTTTCTTTCTTTAGATATTTATACCCCACTTTTCTCCTCGATGGGGACCCACAGTGGCTTAGAGCATCGCCTCCTAGGGTTGCCAACCACCAGGGAGTAGCTAGAGATCTCCTGCTGTTACAACTGATCTCCAGCCGATAGCGATCAGTTCACCTGGAAAAAATGGCCGCTTTGGCAATTGGACTCTATGGCATTGAAGTCCCTCTTCTCCCCAAATCCCGCCCTCCTCAGGCTCCGCCAGTGGCACAGAGGGACCTGGCAACCCTATCGCCTTCCCTTCCTTCATTTTCTCCTCACAGCAACCATCCTGTGAGGTAGGTGAAGCGGAGAGAGACAGAGAGACAGACTGCTCAGAATCACCCAGCAAGCTTCCATGGCAGATTGGGGGATTTGAACCTGGTTGTCCCAGACCCTAGTCCAACATTCTAACCACTGTACAACACTGCTCCTTTTCAGCAGCTCCCATCACGGTACCCCAAAACAAGTCACTTTTAAATTAGTTTTTATCAGCTTCCATGCTGAACTACAAAAGAAATCAACTTTGGAGCTGAAGGGCAAGCTCTTCTCTTGCAAGTATGTTTTCCTTGCCCTGACCAATCCACCGCCCACCAAGGTTTCTCCCCCAAAAGAACATATGATGTAATAGCAAAAGCAAAGAACTCCTCTGAGCACTTGGAGAGTTCTTTCCTCTCCCAGCTGGCGATTTCCACTTCTGCAGATCTGGAATTAAAGAGTACGACTCCGGTGGCAGAAAGGCTTGAGCTACGGTTGCCAGATCCTGGTTGGTAAACTCCTGGAGATTTGAGGATGGAGCCTGGTGAGGAGAGGGGCCTCAGCAGGGTACAATGCCATAGAGTCCATTCTCCAAAGCATTTATTTTCTCCCAGATATTGCTATTTACCCTACCGGCGAAACTTACATGTAAGCTTATCATTACAAAATTCCTCAACAGGATAAATGAGCAGGAGGGGGAAGGCTTAAACCCCTTGTCCCTGCACACCCCAGTCTCAAGCGGGCACACCTGGGAATTGAACACATGAAGCTGCCTTCTACTGAATCAGACCCTCGGTCCATCAAAGTCAGCATTGTCTACCCAGACCAGCAGCAGCTCTCCAGGGACTCAGGCAGGGGTCTTTCCCATCACCTGTTTGCCTAGTCCCTTTAATTAGAGATGCTGGGGATTGAACCTGGGACCTTCTGCATGCCAAGCAGATGCTCTACCACTGAGCCACGGCCCCTCATCTCCAAATACAGAATTCCCAGAGCATGTCTGGTCAACGAGAACTGAGGGCTTTGTAACTCATCAGTTGGCCCTCGGTGAGACTCAAGAGACCTGCTCACTGTTTCACATGAATTAAATGGGCATCATGAAAGATGATGCAGAATCCCCTGAGGCACATTTGTCCCACTCCATGGGACAAGGCAATGTGGGAAAGCTTCCCTGGGCAGAACGTGTGGAACAGACTAGCTTAAAACTTCAATCCTAACCATGCACAGTTAGGCTTGGACTACACATTATGTTTTTACTGGGTCTAAGATGGGAGGAAGAGGTCCTGCTTCCTCTCCATGCAGGGTCATCTGCTGAAGCTGGAGGGTGAGAGATTCAAAAGAGATAAAAGGAAGTATTTCTTCACACAACGCATAGTTAAATTGTGGCACTCCCTGCCCCAGGATGTGGTGATGGCTGCCAACTTGGAAGGCTTGAAGAGGGGAGTGGACATGTTCATGGAGGAGAGGGGTATTCATAGCTACTAGTTAAAATGGATACTAGTCATGATGCAGACCTATTCTCTCCAGGATCAGAGGAGCATGCCAAATATATTAGGTGCTGTGGAACACAGGCAGGATAATGCTGCTGCAGTCATCTTGTTTGTGGGCTTCCTAGAGGCACCTGGTTGGCCACTGTGTGAACAGACTGCTGGACTTGTTGGACCTTGGTCTGATCCAGAATGGCCTTTCTTAAGTTCTTGTGTTCATGCTGAAATAATCCGCCCCTCCCGGCTGTTTCAGCTAGGAAAATGACATGTGGGGAGGCAAGAGACCCTTCCCCCACACACACACCATGTTCAGGAGCCAACTTGGCTCCCCACGGTCCTTCAAAAGCTGCAGTGGGGCCACAAGGGAAAGCATGTCAGGACTGGGCTCCCCATACACAGCTCATTAAAAAAAACACATTGAATGTAGCCCCAATTAACCTAGAGGTACTTACTTCCAAGTCAAAATGTTTAGGATTAGCGTCAACAAAAAAACCCCCCCCCCCTTGCATTTCTAGAGGGACACTCAAGCGTGGAGCTAAAACATTAGTTCTGTAAGACATCTACTTCTGCCCTTGACTGCACAGGGCACTGGCCATGTTGTTCACCACAAGATCCCTCGTCAAACTGTAGACAGGATCAATGCCGGCGGCGCCATCCAAAACAGTTTCTACGGTACCAAAACGCCGGAGGAATGAGCGACTGGTACCCAGCAATCTGCGAATCTCACAGAGCGGGACTTTCTCCTCTTCCGCCTGCTGCTCCAGTCCACTCACCCCCCCCTCCCTTTTGTTCTTGGGGGTCAGTAGACACCCCCCCAGAAGAGCATAGGAAACAAAGTGGGGTTCTGCAGCAGGAGGGAGCAATGGGCAGAAATCACTACTCTGCCTTCTGAAGACCTGCGTGCCTTTAAGTCTTTGGAAATCAAACCATCTCTGAACGTCTCTTGCCTTGAAAACCCTACGGGGTCATAAGATAGCTGCGACTCAACAGCACATTCCACCACCACCACTTCCCCCCCTTTTTTTAGGGAATATGATGGCATGAATTAATTTAAAAAAAATATTTATTCAATAAAATAAACCACAACCAAAAACAACAACCAAAAACATACAACAATCTTCATAATTTAAAATATGTGTAAACTTAAAAATTCAACAGAATTTCTATATACAACTTATTCCAATATCCTCAATCATACTACCACACCGAATACACGGTTTAGTCCTCTGTAAAATAGCTAGACTGTCATCGCAGCACATTGTCCTTTCTCACCCTTAATTATAAGATGTTCCATTTTATTTACAGCTCGTAACCATGGCTCATCTAGACTCATTGTATCACCATTTTTCTGATGCGTTAGCTTAATTAAAACATATATTTCTTTAACTTTAACCAACCATTCCTCTATCTTTGGAGTCATTTTTTGTTTCCAGTGTCTGGCAAAAGTCATTCTAGCAGTAGTTATCATGTGTAACCCCATACATTGTTTATCTTTAGTTAGGTTTGGAACTAAATTTAACAAGAGTATCTCAGGTTTACATGGGATGTCAATCTCCATTCCAACAGATAGGTATTTCACTACCGTATTTCATTCCAGAATGTTATAGCTCTCTCACACTTCCACCACATATGTATAAAGTCTGCTTGTTTTTTATCACAGTACCAACAACTATCGTTCACTGATTCACCACCACCACTTATTATAAATGTATTCCACCTTTACTCCAAGGAATTTCGGTGCGAGAGGGATTCTTTCTCTTACCTTTACAACAATCCTGGCAAGGTAAACTGCTCAGAGAGAGACTATCTCAAGTAAAGCCACATTGCCACAGGATGGAGCAAGCACTTGAACCCAAGTCACAGAATCATGGAATCATAGAGTAGGAAGGGACCACCAGGGTCATCTAGTCCAACCCCCTGCACAATGCAGGAAATTCGCAACAACCTCCCCTCCACACCCCCAGTGACCCCTACTCCATGCCCGGAAGATGGCCAAGGTGCCCTCCCTCTCATCATCTGCCTAAGGTCATAGAATCAGCATTGCTGACAGATGGGCCATCTAGCCCCTGCTTAAAAACCTCCAGGGAAGGAGAGCTCACCACCTCCCAAGGAAGCCTGTTCCACTGAGGAACCGCTGTAATGGTTAGCAAATTCTTCCTAATGTCTAGACTGAAACTCTTTTGATTTAATTTCAACCCGTTGGTTCTGGTCCGACCTTCTGGGGCAACAGAAAACAACTCAGCACCATCCTCTCTATGACAGCCCTTCAAGTACTTGAAGATGGTTATCTTTCTTGTCCAAGTCCTTCTTGTCCAAGACCAGCAACTTCATACACCACACCACACTGGGCATTTCTTGCACTCAGTGCATTTCTTTCCCATTTGGGGCTAAGCACTGAATTTGCCATCTCCATATTTCAGACCTGGGGTTCCCCACAAGATTCGATGCTGACCGCCTAGGTGAAGCCTAGGGGAACAGACGGTTCCAGGCTTGGTTAGCTTTCCTGCTCCCAGTTTGACCAGACCTTCCTTGCCAGTCTTTCAGCTTGCTTCTTCTTTCTAAACGCAATGTATGGGAGTTCCACCAAAGCGGACTGGGGAAGGGCCGTAGCTCAGTGGTAGAGCATGTGCTTGACATGCAGAAGGTCCCCGGTTCAATCCCCGGCATCTCCGGTTAAAGGGACCAGGCAAGCAGGCGATGGGAAATACCTCTGCCTGAGACCCTGGAGAGCCGCTGCTCATCTGAGTTGACAATACTGACTTTAATAGACCAAAGGTCTGATTCAGTATAAGGCAGCTTCAGGTGTTCAGGTGTTTTCTTGGGCTGAGCACAAGTGCCTCGTTCACAAAACTCTATTCCCGCTGCCAGCGTGGTATAATGGTTAAGAGCAGTGGTTTGGAGCATTGGACTCTGATCTGGAGAACCGGGTTTGATTTCCTACTCCTCCAGATGAGTGGTGGGCGCTGGTGAACTGGATTTGTCTCCCCACTCCTACACATGAAGCCAGCTGGGTGACCTTGGGCTAGTCACACTCTCTCAGCTCCACCTACCTCACAGGGTGTCTGTTGGGCAGAGGGGAAGGGAAGGTGATTGTAAGCCGGATTGATTCTTCCTTAAGTGGTAGAGAAAGATGGCATACAAAAACCAACTCTTCTTCTTCTTCTGCCAATGCTTAGCAAGCCTACTTGCAATAGAAAGCATCATCGCATCTTTCTCAAATTCTGCCAGAGTCCAGACTCATCCTTCAACCATATTCTGGGCTTGACATCCCGCCTCCCAGTTGCTCAGAGTTGGTCTCCAGATCAAAAACCAGTCATGACTCCCTTTGAAGAACACATGAAGCTGCCTTATACTGGATCAGACCCTCGGTCCATCAAAGTCAGCATTGTCTGCTCTGACCGGCAGCGGCTCTCCAGGGTCTCAGACTGAGGTCTTTCACATCACCTACTTGCCTAGTCCCTTTAACTGGAGATGCTGGGGATTGAACCTGGGACCTTCTGCATGCCAAGCAGATGCTCTACCACTGAGCCACAGCCCCTCCCACTGGACTTTCAAAGCCAAGAACCCCTTCCCAGACGAATGAGCGCCTTTGCACGCTTTCCACTTGCGATGGGATGGATTTAATTCTTGAAAGGAGCATGGAGCAAATGCTCATACGCTGCAAAAAAGCCACGCATTTCCCAGCAAGCGCTGCAAGCATCAAGAGCCTGCAAATTAAACTCCGGCTGTCAGAGCCAACGTGCTCTTCTGTCAAATGGAAAGCAAGCTGCTCA